>NC_133130.1:16715618-17074688 GCF_048418815.1 Hemitrygon akajei
TGAAAGCCAGCTGTACTGCAAGTTAGAAAAATGCCAATTCCACACCCCAGTCATTTCCTTCCTTGGTTACGTTGTTTCATCCCAAGGCATAACCAGTCACCCAGAGAGAGTGAGCACCATGGCTGAATGGCCCTGAATATGCTCCCTCAAACAGCTCCATCACTTCTTGGGCTCCTCCAGCTTCTGTTCCCAACTGCTGTTTCATCAGGAACGGCAACAAAATTACTCCTCCTCTCATCTCCCTCACCAAATCACCTACCTCACAATAACAAAGAGAGAATCCACAGGTGCTGGAAACATTTTTGGCTCAAAATGTCAACAATACTCTTTTCCATAGATACTGCCTGGCCTGCTGAGTTCCTGCAGCATTTTGTGTGTGTTACCTGGTCTGTTGTAGCAGATCATGCTTTTGAGCAGTACCACCACTCAAATTCTCTGCCTCTCAAAACCCTCTGGACCTTTTGTGGTAGAGGCAGATGCATTTGATGTTTGCATTGAGGCAATGCTTTCCCAGCAAGGACTGGGAGGAAAGACACACCCTTGCAACTTCTCCTTTATGCAAGTTAAACTCTATACAGTGCCATAATGGACTAGGAAGCAGGGAGGCTACTCGCCACTAAATGGGCCTAGGAGAAATGGAGATATTAGCTGAGCCCTTCCTGATTTGGATTGATTATCAAAACTTCATATCTATTTAAAAGACCCAGCAATTCAACACAGATCAGGGTAACTGGTCCCTCTTCTTCAAGTAATTCATCTTCACCTTCCTCCTTCTTTGAGCAATTCATCTTCACCTTCCTCCTTCTTCGAGCAATTCACCTTCACCATCTCCTACTGACCCGGCTCCGAGAACACTAAAGTAGATGCCCTGTCATGACAGTTCAACCCAACAAAAATGGAGATCGCCCCACAGCCCATTATTCCATCTTCACAGATATTCTCCCCGATCGTCAAGGATTTTGAGGACCATATCTGCCAGGCCTACAGCATGTGCCTGCTCCGGCTGACACACCTGACAACTGTATGTGCTGGCAACCGTGCACTCTGAGGAACTCCAGTGGGCCCACTCCTCACCCCTCTATGGCCAACCAGACACATGACAGACTCTGGATTTGTCTACCAGTTCTGGGGGCTCACCTTGATCACAGGTGTATGTCAGTACATCGCTGCCTGCTCTCAATGTGATCAAATTCCTCCAACTAGTCTGCCCTCAATGTGCTCAAGTCTAATTCCTCCAACCAGTGCAGCCCCTACTGATCCCCTGATGTGATGGTCCCAGATCGGCATGGATTTCATCACGGGTTTGCCATGGTGAGGCTTCGGTGATCAGGAGTGTGGTGGGCTGGTTCTCCAAAGTGGCCCATTTCACTGCCCTCCCCAAACTTCCATCAGCCCCCGAGACAGCGGGCCTGGTTCTTCAATACATAGTTCACCTCCGCGGGTTCCCTCAGGACATTGTGTCAAACCGGGGCCCACAATTCATCTCCAGCTTCTGGTGAGTCTTCCTTTGCACCTCAGTGAGTCTGTCCTCTGGCTATCATCCACAGACCAATGGTCAGTTACAGAACCAATCAGCAAGTGGAGAAGTCTAACCCTTCCACATGGAAGAAGTATCTGCTCTGGGCTGAGCTGTGGCACAAGCTACACACCTCGGCCCCAGGTATGTCCCCATTCAAAGTGCTTCCTGCCACCAATCTCCATTGTCAACCGCGGGGGATCCAACCATGTAGGTCTCATCTGCCAGGGGTTTGGTATGCCGATGCCAGAATCTTTGAAAGAGGACATGGAGGGCTATCCTAGCTGCTAACCGCACCAACTGCCACCAGGTTTATCGGCGCTCAGTCAGACTACTCCAGCCTGGGGACTACTGTCCACCTGAGGTCTGTCCATGTTCATCGAATCCTGCAAACTCTTTATTGGCCCCTTTAAGATTATGCATCACATTAGCCCAGTCACTTGTCTTCAGCTGCCACCATCCCTTGGGATCACACCAACCTTCCATGTTCCCTGCCTTAAGCATGTTCATGGACTGTCAACCCTCCCGAGCCTGCACCTATGGAACCAAGGATGGTTCACTAACGGATGGATTCGCACCATTGTGGACGAGGTGTGCAGTACCTTACTGAATGGGGAGGGTATGACCCGCAGGAGAGGTCTTGGGTGCCGTGCAGTTGCACCTCGGGTCCATTGCTCATCGAGGAGGTCATCCAGATCATCGTGGGTCATCGGGAGCCAGCTGTGTGTTGGGGGAAAGGATCCTGTCAGGCCAGCACATGCAGACTCCACCCAGCTAACAGGAGTCACCAGCCACTCATTTCTAACTCATCGCCAGCATCCTATTTAAACCCAGCTCTCATCCGCAGTCCTTGTTCACTCATCAGACCAGCCAGACTCAACCAGTTGCTGCTAGCCTTTAATTACCTTGTCGTCTAGTATCTGTTCTCTCTTGTTTTGTGGCCCCTCGTGGCTTCTTATTTTGCAGATTTTCTTAAAGTTATCACTGCTGTCAGCTCCATTGCTCTATATTTGGGTCAAGCCTCCTCTACAGCTCCGGACATCCAAGCAGAAAAGGCCAAGGAGGGGTTAGTTGGCATAAGCGACTGCTGTTCAGCATGGATGTGATAGACCAAAAGATCTCTTTCTATGCTCTCCCTACTTTCTCCTACTCGATCAGTACATCACAGGAACAAACTGGCATTGCTATGTCAGTTTAATGAAGATATGGAAGCCTCATCCCTTCCCACACAATATCCATATCCTTCCATTCCCTACACATTTATGTAGGGTATGCGTTTGAGCTGAGAGGGGGCAATTTCAAAGGAAACATGAGGAGTGTTTTATTTAAACAGAGTGGTCAGTGCCTAGAGGCAGAAACATTAGAGATTCTTAAGAGATGTTTCAATGGAGATGTGAATGTGAGGAAAAAGGAAGCATATGGACACTGTGTAAGCAGAAGAGATTAGTTCATTTGATTACTAATTTAATTGGTTCGGCATACCATTGTGGGCCAAAGTGCCTGTTCTGTTCTGTGTCTTAAAACCTCTGTCATGTCAGCCTGTACCACCACCCTGGCAGCACATTCCAAGCCCCCCAGCACCCTTCGTGTTTCTGTTACAAAAAAGCGAGTCACACATATCAGATATGAAAATGGGCTTGAGGGGGAAAATCAATCAGCCATGGTCAAATGGAGGAGCAGACTCAATGGGCCAAATGGAGCTAATGCTGCTCATATGTCTTATGGTCTTATCTCCTTTTAACTTCCCCCTCTCACTTTAAAACCGTGCTGCCTGGTATTAGACATTCCAACCCTGGGGAAAAGATACCTATCTATGTCTCGTGTCATTTTACACGTTTCTATCAGGTGTGCATTCATTCGTTATGATGAAACCACATGGTATTTTACTTGGAGTCGGGGATTCAGAAACTAGGCTTAAGGTGAGGAGGGAGAGATTTAAAAGAGACCTGAGACACAGTGGATGCTGTGTATCTGAATGAGCTACCAGAGGGACTGGAATTGGTTCACTATTGTCTTTCGTACTGAGATGCAGTGAAAAGCTTGTCTTGCAGACGGCTCACACAGATCAGATGATGACACAGTGCACTGAGGTAGAGCAGGGCAAATCAATGTCAGAATGTAGAATGAAGCGTGGCAGCTGCAGAGAAAGTGCAGTGCAGGTAAAAAGTCAAGTGCAGAATCATAACAAGGAAAGTTGTGAGGTCAAGAGTCCATTTTCTCGTACTAGGGACCTACATAGTTGTCCTACAACAGTGGGGTAGAAGATGCCCTTTAGCTGGCGCTGTGAGCATCCAGATTTTTATATTGTAAGTTCAACCAGATAGGAGAGGGGAGGAGAGGGAATGACTGGGGCTGGTGGAGTCTTTGATTAAACCAGCTGCTTTACGGAAGGGCCGCTTTCTGTGCTGTTTAGTCTATGACTCTATTCTCCAGTGGTCTTGCATCACTATCTTATTCAAGTTTAAAACCAGGCTAGAAGTAGCAAGGGGAAACTGCCCAGGAGTGCATGTCATCCCACTGAGATTTGTCTCTTGTTCCTGGATGAGAAAAGACAGATGCATTTTACCCATAAGCCCAGGCGATTTGCCAATGCAGAAGATGCAGGTGGGCCTGCAGTAGACTATAAGACATAGAAGCAGAATTAGGCCATTCGGACCATTGAGTCTTGTCCGCCATTCTGTCATGGCTGACTTATTATCCCTCTCAACCCCATTCTGCTGCCTTCTCCCCAGAACCATTGATGCCCTGACTAATCAAGAACCTGTCAATCTCTGCTTTAAGTATACCCAATGTCTCGGCCTCCACAGCTGTGTGTGACAATGAATTCCACAATGGTCCGCGCTCTGCTTGCTAACTGAGATGCCTTCTGTTGTGCTTTGCAGACACGTCAGAGACACAAGAGTCAGAATGCTCTGGAAGCTGGCGGGAAAGCGGGCGCGGAGAGCGACGGGTGAAGCTGCCCTGCAAGGGGACTTGTGGCATGTGGAAGAATAAATGAAGAGCCTGTTGAAACTGGAATGGCACAGTTGATGGGGTGGTGGGGGGGTGGGGTTGGGGTTCGGGGGGGTTGTTGCAGAGTTGGGGGAAGAGATGGTGGGAGGGAGTGGGACAGCATGGTGGGGGCGGGGGCTGTTACCTTGGTCCAATGAGGCAGTATCTCCCAGGATCCTGCACCTCGGTCAGACGTGTCTCTGGCACTATTGTTACCCCTCTCACCTCCCTCCCCTTACCCGAGCCCGAGATGTCTTTACAGATATGCAGCAGCACCCTATAACTGGCACTTTAACATAACCCAGATAGAACAATGTTACAACAATCCCAACATCCCCCAGAATAGACAAGGAACAGAAGGCCAACTCTTCCATCAAGCCCTCCCCACCTCTACTGCAGCTTGGAATACTGTGAATGGACAGTTCTTATTCCCTCATCCAAATGCTCCCAAAGGCACAGGACATTTCTCCTCTCAGAGTACAGAAGGAGCCTGCGTTTCCTTAAACTTCAACACAATGCGCTCTCAATCTGTTCGTTCTGTGCCATGTCGTATGATGGCGATGCTCTTTCCATGACCATGATTGTTCTTGGCAAATTTTTCTACAGAAGTTGATTGCCAGTGCCGCCTTCTGGACAGTGTCTTTACAAGACAGGTGACCCCAGCCATTATACATAACCAGGATGTGATAGGCACTAGCTGCTCATAAGAGCATCCACCACCTGCTCCCATAGCTTCACATGACCCTGATCGGGGGACTAAGCAGGTACTACACCTTGCTCAAGGGTGACCTGCAGGCTACTGGAGGGAAGAAGCACCTTACACCTCCTTTGGTAAAGGCGCATCTCCACCCTAGCAGCCGGCACTCTGAAAACACAAAAGGAAGCCCAGTAGATCGCTGCTAGCATTGTAACTCTGATCTCACCATCTCAGCTTCCCCCAATGCCAATCAACTTAACCACTCTATCAATACAAATTCCATCATCGCCCGGGCAAAGAAAATTCTCCAAAGTTTCCTCTTGGCAAACGGGTTCATTGTTGCCTCACGTGCCAAGGTGCAGTGAAAAACATATCTTCCATACCATTTGTATGGATCATTTCGTTACAACAGTGCTTCAAGGTAAAGCAATAACACAGTGCAAAGTGTTCCAGTTACAGAGGAAATGCAAAGCAGGTAAACGATAAGGTGCAAGGTTGTAATCAGCTCAGCATCCTTCTTTAATTAGATTCTGGCTACGTCAGTCATCTGTCACTCTACTAATCTGGCTTGGGCAAAATAGCTCTTGGTAAATCTTTTGTCATTATTATTGTCACATGTACTGAAGTACAGTAAAAAACTTATATAGAACATTATAGCTCCGTATAGTCGGCCCTTTGGCCCATGATTTTGTGCCAAACTTTTAACCTACTCTATGATCAATCTAACCCTTCCCTCCCATATAGCATCTATTTTTCTATCAAACACGTGCCTGTCCAAGGGTCTCTTAAATGGCTCGAATGTATCTGCCTTCTCCACAACCCCAGACAGCATGTTCCATGCACCCACCAATCTGTATATAAACAGAAACTTACCTCGAACATCCCTCTCTACTTTCCTACAATCACTTTACAATTATGCCCCATGGTATTAGCCATTTCTGCCCTGGGAGGGCGTCGCTGGTCATTCACTTGACCTCTGCCTCATCATCGTGTACTCTCCTGTTAGGTCATCTTCGCTCCAGAAAGTAGAGCCCTAGCTTGCTCAGCCTTTCCTCGTAAAGCTGCAATCCAGGCAGCACCCTGGTAAATTTCCTCTGCACCCTCTCTAAATCTTCCACATTCTTCCTATAAGAGATGACCAGAACTGTACACAATATTCCAAGTGTGGTCTAATCAGGGTTTCATCGAGTTGCGACATTACCTCATTGTTCTTGAATTCTATCCACCGACTAATGAAGGCCATCATACGCCTTTGACCAGAAGATATAGGAGCAGAATTCGGCCATTTGTCCATCGAGTCTGCTCTGCCATTTCATCACGGCTGATTCAAGTTTCCTCTCAGCCCCAATCTCCTTTCTTCTCCCCATATCCTTTCATGCCCTGACCAATCAAGAATCTATCAACCTCTGCCTTAAATATACATAAAGATTTGGCCTCCACAGCTGCCTGTGGCAAAGAATTCACAGATTCATCAGTCGATGGCTAAAGAAATTCCTCCTCATCTCCATTCTAAAAGGACGCCCCGCTGTTCTGAAGCTCTGTCCTCTGGTCTGAGACTCTCCCACCAAAGGAAACATGCTCTCCACATCCACTCTATCAAGGCTTTTCACTGTCCGATAGGTTTCAATGAGGGCATCTCTCATTCTTCTGAATTCTAGTGAGTGGTCAGACACTCTTCATATGTCAAGCCATTCAAACCTGGAATCATTATTGGAACCATAGAACCATAGAACATTACAGCACAGAAACAGGCCTTTTGGCCCTTCTTGATTGTGCTGAACCATTTTTCTGCCTAATCCCACTGACCTACACCTGGGCCATATCTCTCCAAACCCCTCTCATCCATATACCTGTCCAAGTTTTTCTTAAATGTCAAATGTGAGCCCGCATACAACACTTTTTTGTGAACCTCCTTTGAATCCTCTCTAGTTTCAGCACATCATTTCTAAGATAAGGGGCCCCAAACTGCTCACGATACTCCAAGTGCGGCCTCATCAGTGATTTATAAATTCTCAACATTACATCCTTACTTTTATATTCTAGTACTCTTAAAATGAATGTTAACATTGCAGTTGCCTTCCTCACCACAGACTCAACCTGAAAATTAATCTTTAGGGAATCCTGCACAAGGACTTCCAAGTCCCTTTGCAGCTCCGTTTTTTTTTTGTATTTTGTCTTCATTTAGAAAATAGTCAACTCTTTCATTTCTTCCACCAAAGTGCAAGACCGTACACTTCCCAGCACTGTATTCCATCTGCAGTTTCTTTGCCCATTCTACTAATCTGTGTAAGTCCTCAAATCTACCTGCCCCTTCCGCTGACTTCATATTGTTTGCAAACTTTGCAACAAAGCCAGCAATTCCATCATCCAAATCATTGACATATAACGTGAAAAGAAACAGTCCCAACACAGACCCCAGTGAACACCACTAGTCACCAGCAGCCAGTCAGAAAAGGTTCCCTTTATTCGCACTCTTTGTCTCCAGCCAATCAGCCACAATTAGCTTCTCCTCAAACTTCAGCGTGAATTTGATGATATTATGGTCACTTCCCCCAAGGTCTCTTTTACCTTAAACTCTCTAATCAATTCTGGTTCATTGCTCAACACGCAATCCAGAATAGCTGATCTTGTAGTGGCTCAAGCACAGGCTGATCTAATAAGCCATCTTGTAGACATATTAGAAATTCTCCCTCCAGAAATCCAGCACCAACCTGATTTTCCCAACCTACTTGCATAATCGGTTTCCCCTATGATTACCGTAACATTGCACTTTTGGCGTGCATTTTCTTAATCCTATTATAATTTGTGGACCACATCCTAACTACTCTTTGGAAGAGTCTATAAACAACTCTCTTCAGGTCCTTTTTACCCTTGCAGCTCCTTAGCTCTATCCACAATGATTCAACCTATGTCACCTCTTTCTAAAGATTTGATTTAATTGTTTTATCAATAGAGCAAAGCCATCCCCTCTACCTTCCTTCCGGTCCTTTTTATACAGTGTGTATCCTTTGGTATTAACCTCCCATCTATAATCTTCTTTCAGCCATGATTCAGTGATGCCTACAACATCATACCGGCCAATCTGAAACTGTGCTGCAAGTTCATCTACCTTATTCCATATACTGCACTCATTCAGATACAACACCTTCAGTCCTGAATTCACCCATTTTGATTTTGTCCACCTTTTACGTTTCAACTCATCGTATTGACTGCAAATTTGTACTAAACTCACTCCACATTGTCTCTGTTTGTAAACCAGCTACCTCATTTTTAGCACGATTATCTGCCTTTCCTATAGCAATTCTTGCATTGAAATATACACAGCTCAGGACACTAGTCACACCACGCTCAACCTTTTGACTCCTAACTTTGTCTGAGGTCTTACCAACATCTGCCTCCAGAACCTCTCTGGCACTCTGGTTCCCATCCCCATGCAACTCTAGTTTAAACCCCACTGTGCATTATTAACAAACCTTCCTGCTGGGATATAGTCCCCCTCCAGTTCTGTTGTAAACTGTCCTTTCTACACCGGTCCCACCTTCCCTGGAACAGAGCACAATGATCAAAAATGTTATGCCTTCCCTCCTACACCAATTCCTTAGCCCCTTGTTAAACTGCATAATCTTCCTTGTTCTAGCCTCACTAGCACATGGCACAGGTAGTAACTCTGATATCACAATCCTGGAAGTCCTGCCCTTTAACATAGCATCTAATTCCTTGAAATCCCTATGCAGAACCTCGTCAACTCATCTCACCCATGTTATTGGTACCTACATGGACCACAGCTTCTGGCTGTTCACCCTCCCACTTAAGAATGCTGAGGACTCGATCTAAGATATCCCAACACACCATCTGGAATCTCATTCTCGGGCACAGAACCTCCTGTCCGTTCCTCTAACTAACGAATCCCCTCTCACCACAGCATGCCTCTTCTCCCCTCTTCCCTTCTGAGTCGCAGAGGCAGACTCAGTGCCAGAGACCAACCACTGTGACTTTCCTCTGTTGGTTCATTCCCCCCACCCCCCTCCCCCGGACAAGATCCAAAGTGTTATTGAGAGGGGTGGGTACAGGGGTACTCTGCAATGGCCCCTAACCCCTTTCCCCTTCCTGACAGTTACCCAGTTTCCTGTGCTCCACACCTTGGGTGTAACTACATCTCTATATGTCCAAACTATCACCCCTCAGCCTCCTGAACGAACCAGAGTTCATCCAGTTCCAGCTCTAACTTCATAACATAGATTGTTAGGAGCTGCAGCTGGATGCACTTCTTGCAGGTGTAGTCATCAGGGACACCGGAGGTCTCCCTGCCTTCCCACATCCCATAAGAGGAGCATCCCACTATCCTGCCTCTCACTTCTACGTCCTAGCTGAGCAAATATAAAGACCACAAGACATATGAGCAGAATTAGGCCATGTGGCCCATCAAATCTTCTCTGCCATTCAATCATGGCTGATCGTTTTTATTCCCTCTCAGTCCCACTCCCCGGCTTCTCCCCATAACCTTTGATGCCGTGTCCAATCACAAACCTATCAAGCTCTGCCTTAAATACACCCAACAACCCGGCCTCCACAGCTGCCTGTGGTAATAAGTACCATAAATTGTACCTCTGGCTAAAGGAATTTCTCCGCATCTCTGTCTTAAATGGATGTCCCTCTATCCTGAGGCTGTGCCCTCTTGTCCTAGACTCTCCCGCCATGGGAAACATCCTTTCCACATCTACTCTGTCGAGGCCTTTCGACATTCAAAAGGTTTCAAAAGATCCCTCCTCATCCTAAATTCCAGTGAGTACAGACCCAGAATATTTAAACGTTCCTCTTATGATAACCTTTTCATCCTTATGAACCTCTTCTGGACCCTCTCCAATGCCAGAACATCTTTTCTGTGATGAGGAGCCCAAAACTGTGCACAATACTCAAGGTGAGGCCTCACCAGTGCCTTATTAAACCTCAGCATCACATCCCTGCTCTTGTACTCTCGACCTCTTAAAATGAATGCTAACATGGCATTTGCCTTCCTCACCACTGACTCAATGTGCAAGTTAACCTTTAGGGTGTTCTGCACAAGGACTCCAAAGTCCCATTGTTTCTCAGATTTTTGGATTTTCCACCCAATTAGAAATTAGTATGCATGTTTATTTCTACAAAAGAAGGGAAGAGAAAAATATTTCACTTAGAGCTTTCCTCTCCTTTTCTTCCTTGGACTGAAGCCTCTCTTCACAGAAGCCTTGAAGAGCCAAAGTCTCATATCACCACTCTGACTCTGTCCACTCGGACAATGGCCTCTGCACTTGCCCCTGCCTTCCTTTAACTTGCTCTTGCTATTCAATCCCAAACACTGTTTGATCGCTGGTTAAAGCTTTTTTTCCCATTGTAGTGACCAACCTGCTGCTCCCTTTTATACTTGGGCAGTGAAGTTAATTCAAGTCCCCTCCTCTCAAAATTTCCAGTGTCAAGATTGGTCGCTGGTCAAAGCTCTGCTTAGCCACCCTATCAACCTGCACAACATCTTTGAGGGATCTATGAGTATGAGCCTAAGATCCCTCTGTTCCTTCATAAGACAATGAGAGGTTGAGCGAGACTGTTGCCATTTGAGTTCTCCAACAAATCGAAACGTTTGTCAAAAACGTCAAAAACGTGTGTCAAAAACTCTAACTCCTTCCTGAGTGCAGTTGTCTGTGAGTCCCTTTCTGCATCTCCTGTACTCCCAGCTGCCTGAACGTGCTATGTTATCCCGTCTTGTGTAATGGCCGTACACCATTTTGTGTTTATTGCGTTACTCGCTGCGTCACTTGACGAGTTAACAAATGAGTGGGAGCACAGAGATCAGAGAAGGAGAAGGATCTGAGGGACACTTGTTAAATTAGCTTGTATAAAACTCCTTCCTGTAATTAGACATAATTGAAATAAGCCATTTTATCCCAGGTGTGATTGATCCATCATTAATAATTTGCCCTGAGGCCTACGTTCAAGGTCTTTGAGTTTAAGAGATGTGTAAATACTTCAAGAGCTTGTGGTCATGGTGTTAAATTCGACACATTAATGCTGTGGCTTGCCTTATTGACAAATATGAAAGGAATGTTACTATAGAGACAAAGCCTAAAGGTGTTACAAGAAAGATTCTATAACACAGCTTTTGAAAAAAAATTCACTCTTTTGCCCAGCCCAGTTCTTGCATCTTTGTTTGCTTGAGTGTAAAGGCAGAGAAGGTAAATTGTTACCCGCTTCTACCACTGCCTGTGTAACAAACACAAAATGCTGGAGAAACTTAGCAGGTCAGGCAGCATCTGTGGAGGAAAATGAACAGTCAAATGCATTAAAAGTTCAGTGCAGGTAGACGGTAAGGTCATAGCGAGGTAGATTTTAAGGTTAAGTCTATTTTATTATACGACAGATCATTCAGGAGACTGATAACAGCAGCATAGAAGCTGTTCCTGAGCCTGGTAGCTTTGAGTTATTCAATTGTAATTAATCAGTTGGAGGAGCTCCTTGGCTGAGGTTTGGATGCATAGGCCAATCAAATGATGATTCAGTTGGTTGCTTCAATACTGTCTTTAAAGGCAAATCATTCAGCAGAAACTAGGAGTAATCTAAGGCACATTAAGTAAATTTGTTTTAAATATAAAGCTTATTTTAATTTTTTTTTATTAGTATATCATTATCTGGAAAAAAAATTAAGAATCAACTGGAATGTTAATTTTAAAAATAGCCAATCGGATATCAGGAGTGCAGGGCAATAAGACAGGCATGTTCAGTGACCAGTGGTAGGAGTGTTGGTGTAAGATGGTCATGTGACAATCATGCCTCCTCAGTGGACTTGGGCTTGACTCGACTCTTATTCTCAATTTGTGGTTCAGTTACTGGGCTAATACCGCAGAGATGCGTGCTAACAACCCAGACCTGAGTTCCGATCCCATTACATCCTGCAACTACGGGTTTTCAGTTCAGTCAACAATCTCTGAAATTTCAAAAGGGAAAGATTAAAGTTAAATGTAAAAATTGAGCTTTATTTCGTCACATGTATATTAAAAACAAAGTGAAAACATTATAGTTTAGTGGTTAGCTCAGTGCTCGGGGTGCTCGGAGTTCAGAGTTCAATTCCAGTGCGGTCCATAAAGAGTTCGTATGTTCCCCCCTCCCCCCCCCATGTGCATGTGGGTTTCCTCCAGGTGCTCCAGTTTCCTCCCACAGTCCAAAGATGTACGGATTAGTAGATTAATTGGTTATTGCTATGATTGGGCTGGGGTTAAATAGGTGGTTGCTGGGCGGTGTGGCTCATTGTTACATGCTGTATCTCTAATTAAAATAAGTAAATGCTTTGTTTGCGTCAAATCGAATCAGTGTGGATCATGCTGGGGGCAGCCGGCAAGGTGTTGCCATACTTCCAGTGCCAATGTAGCAAGCCCACAACTCACTAAGGGTAGCTCTTTTTTCTTTGAGAGGAAACCGGGTCACCCGGAGGAAACCCACGTGGTCATGGGGAGAGCATACAAACTCCTTGCAGACGGCAACGGGAATCAAGCTTCAGTCACTGGCGCTGAAAAGCATTATGCTGACTATTGTGATAATGTGGGCCAGCTAGTTTTGGTAGCCAATACCACAGAAACTACTGGTTTGTTGGAAAAAGCCTTCAGATTCACTGATGGGCTTCGGTGGGTGGGGAGGAAAACATGATGGGTCAAATGGCCTAATTCTGTTCCTATTTTTTATGGTCTTGTGCAGTCCGAACCATATGTGACTCCAGGCCCGTTAATATGATTGACTCCAAAATGACCGAGAAGGCATTACTTTCACGGCCACTTTGGGATGGGGAATTAACTTTGGCCTTGCCAGAGCCTCTCTGATACAAAAAGATGAATAAGAAGAAAAATATGTTGCGAGAGAGTGAGCAGGGATTGTGTAAAGGTTATTTTTAAGTTAAATGTACTCTCTTCTAATTGCCACTGTTTGAAGCAACAGCCCACATTCAGTGATATCATGTTTATAATGCCAACTGACTAATTTTTGTATAAATTCATATTTTTCTCTGTTGTGCTTGTTTAACTAAGACAGATATTTGTAATTGCTATTTGAAATTGTTATTAAAATATCTATATCTGTAAACTGCTTGCTGCTGGGACAGTTTGTTTTGTTATGAGATTATGTGTGTGTGAAGTGTGTGTGTGTGTGTGTGTGTGTGTGTGAAGTGTGTGTGTGTGTGTGTGTGTGTATGAGGCTATATGTGTGTTTTAGTGTGTGTATATGAGATGTGTATGTATGAGGCCATGTGTGTATGATGTGTGTGTGTGTGTGTATGAGTTGTGTATATTAGATACTGTGTGTGTGTGAGAGTGTTGTAAAAAATGCTACTTATAACGATGA
The DNA here is from genome assembly GCF_048418815.1 of Hemitrygon akajei. Lineage (NCBI taxonomy): Eukaryota > Metazoa > Chordata > Chondrichthyes > Myliobatiformes > Dasyatidae > Hemitrygon > Hemitrygon akajei. Next base: position 16,729,181 of record NC_133130.1, read on the forward strand.
TTCGTGAGGCACAGAGAGATCTGTATTTACTGACAAGTACTTTTATTGTTTAAACTAACAAGTACGTGAATTCATACACTAAATTCCTTGTGTGCACACCTGCCACGTATCCCTGACTTTCCTGAATAATCAAAGAATAGCAAAGGTATTACCCAGGCAAAGGAGTTTACACTGGCCAGGAGTTCCTCGTTGTCCCGATTCACTCGCCACGTGTTTCACACAGGGTTGCGCATGCTTGTATCTGCGATGGTTATTCTTCAAAGTTACTGCTACCAGCACACACAAAGCATCCACGTTTATATCCATTCCTTATCAATTCAAATATCGCATTCCAGTGTCATTGGCCACAGGTAATGTGTTTGTCCTTGAACACCTTGTTATTGACTCTGCCCATTTTCCTCAGTATCCATGCCTCATTAAGTGTGGGTTCAGTGGGATCAAACATTTCTAATACCCTTTTAGATTCATCAGTAGAGTGAGACACCAATGTCCTTAACCATCTATTTGAGGGCTCTGTCTAATGCTGTTCCATATACTCCTTGGAACACAGTCCATAAACGGGACGCAAACACAGTGGGATGCTCACCTCTCCTCTGGTAATATTTGGCGTGCTCTACCTCTACCGGGTCCCCTCAGTTAATACCCATAACAGTCAATATTGCCATCTTTGATTCCTCATTTGATGGAGGAAAGTCTTACAATTCAATGAACTAATACCGATCGATATTTGTGTGACTGAGTTGCCACTGATTCCTCATTTGACTGCAGACTGAACACGAGTTGTGGAAGAGGCAAAGGAGATAATTCATCAATGGACTGAACATACAAAAGTTATCAAGACCCATGCTGATAAGGCAAATGAAATATTGAGTGACTCAGACTTTTGGAATTGGGGATCGAATGTTCAAATACATCCATGGGTGAGGATAATTTCACACGCTGCTGTAATGTTATTTTTTTGTACACTGATAATTGTAATATTTAATGTGTATCAACTTAGAAGATGGAAAGTTGAAATTATGCAGAAGGTAGAGAGTGATGATTTTGTATAACTGAAAAAATGTTGGCCAGTATAAAAATTGTATGAATTTAGTAAGTAAATGTTCTAATGCAAGTGCAGCATAGCACACCTGCTGGGGATCCTTGGCAATCCAATGGATAGTCAACAGAATAGAGGAGGATAGTGATCCTAAGATGAATATCTTTGGATCAAGAGGCAGGAGATGTTGGCCAGAAAGAATGACAATTTATGAATTCAAATGGATCAAGCACAGTGGAAGCAGACAGACTAATTGTCTTTGTTCTTGCTGCATGCTCAGGGATGGAGGCTTCCATTTTGTGAAGACACTCTGTTCTTCATTTTGTGAGCTTGACATGCTGGGCTTGATTAATATTTTAAAAGAAGACACAATGAATCTTCAGGTAATCTGCCGGGTCAGTTCCAAATAAGAAGTTATTTGTGAGATGTTCTTTGGTTGGCTTAACATGCAGGTTTGTGAATGTTGGGTCTGATACCTGCCTGAAGTGATCCCAGCTCATTGCTGATTGAGAACAAAGAGCCATAAGTTACTTGATGGGAAATGGGCAATAATTCTCCAGCAGCCAGAGATAAGGAGGACCCCAAGGACAGGTGGAGATCAGAACCACGAGGAACACCTTGCCAATCCTTTCCCGGGTAATACCTTTCCTCTTCATTGACTGTTCATGGAGTGTCAGGGGTTCCAATAGGGAGCGCACAGGTAGATAAGAGTATGAACCCATGTGCTTTTTTAGTTGAAATAATAAAAGTTATTTGTTGATAAGTACAGATTCTCCATACCTTACTGAGCATTATTACAGGGAGCAGTTCTTGTAACAGTGGATGAGGCTGTGTGTGAATCAGGCTGAGTTTATGGTGGGGGGGGGGCAGTGTGTGTTTGTGTGTGTCTCAAATACTGGTGCTGCTATTGGTTTTTTATTATTGTCATGTGTACCAAGCTTGCTTTGAATACTGTTCATGCAGATCAAACCATTACACAATCCACTGAGGTCGAACCAGGTAAAGCAATAACAATGCACAATAAAGTCTAAAAGATACTGAAAAAGTGCAGTGTGGGTAAACAATACAGTGCAAGCTCGTAGCAAGGTAGATTGTGAGGTCAGGAGTCTGTCTTATTGTACAAGAGGTCCATTCAACCGTCTCATAACGGTGGGATAGAAGCTGTCCTTGAGCCTGGTGGTACATGCTTTCAGGCTTTTGCAACCTCTGCCCAGTGGGAGAGGGGAGAATATCTGGGGTGGGTGGACTCTTTGATTATATAGCTGATTCACTGCGGGAGGTGTAGATGGGAGTCCATGGAGGGGAGGTCAGTTGCTGTGATGTTACCCTTAGTAACAAAGTCCATTGAACATTGCTGGAGTTTTGTGTGCCTTTCTGGTCATCACACTACAGGAAGGATGTGCTTAGGCTGGACTGACTGCCAGAAAAATTCAAAAGTTATCACTGGGACTGGAGAGCTTGAGTTATGAGCAGCAACTGAATAGGCTGAACTGGTTTCCCTGAAGTGAAGGAGGGTGCAGAGTCATCTTACAGAGGTTTATAAAACTATCGGGGGGGCTTAAGTAAGATAAAGATCAGCTTTATTTGTCACATGTACATTTAACATGGAAACAAGTCAAATGTGCCACTTACATCAAAAACAAACTCAGCAAGTATGTGCTAGGGAAATCCCGCAAGTGTTGCTTTGCTTCAAGCACCAACACAGCATGCACAACTTGCACAAGTTTGTCCGATCTCTCGTTATAGCACATGCCTTCTAATTCAGGCAGCATCCTGGTAAATCTCTTCTGCACCCTCTCCAAAGTCTTGATATCCTTCCTGTAATGTGCCAACAGAACTGTATGCAGTTCTCAAGATGTAGCCTAACTTGAACGTTATAAAATTGCAGCATAACTTCCTGGCTTTTGAACACAATGCCTTGACTAATAAAAGCAAGCATGCCATAAGCCTGCTTAACCACCCTATCAGACTGTATAGCCACTTTCAGGGAGCTACTGTATGAACTTGGTCCCCAAGTCTCTCTGCTCAGCAACACTGTCTCTTTACATTTGACCTACCAAGATGCAACACTTCACATTTGGCTGGGTTAAACTGCATCTGCCATTTCTCTGTCCATATCTGAAATTGATCTATATCCCACTGTATTCTTTGCCAGTCTTCTACACTACCAACAACACCACCAATCTTTATATCATCTGCATGCTTACTAGCCTACCATCTACATTTTCATCCAGGTCATTTATACGCATCACCAACAGCAGAGGTCCCAGTACAGATTCCTGTGAAACACCACTAATTACAGAACTCCAACTAGAATAAGTCACTTCAACCACTACCTTCTGTCTTATTTGCGCAAGCCAGTTCTGAATCCAAACGACCTATTTGTCGTGGAGCCCATACATCTTAATCTTTTGGCAAACTTCTCAGGAAGAACCTTGTCAAACACCTTACTACAATCCATGTAGGCAGCATCCACAGCTCTACCTTCATCCATCACCCTCATCAGCTCATCAATAAATTCAATCAAGTTAGTAAGTCCCGATTTGCTCCGCATGAGGCCATGCTGCCTCTCCCTAATGAAGCCATGGTTTCCATGGCTTACAAATCCTATCCTAAGAACTTGATGAGAACTGATGTGGGAATCACCGGTCTATAGTTTTCTGGATTACCACTGGTTTCCTTCTTGAGTAATGGAACAACGTTAGCTACTTGCCAGTCCTCTGGGGCCTTGCCTGTGGCTGGAGAGGACACAAAGATAGTGATCAAGGACCCTGCAATCTCTTCATTTCTCTCAATAATATGGCATCAAGCCCTGGGGACTTATTCACATTAATGCTCTTCAAAAACCTACCACTACCTCCAACATTACTTCAAATTATCCTACTATATTAATATGCTCGACACTCATCTCCCTGTTCTCCACATCTTTCTCCTTGGTAAGTAGTGATGTAACATATTCATTTAGGACTTCACCCACATCCACCGCGTCCAAGCAAATGTTCCCCACCTTAATCCGTGAGTGGTCCCACACTCTCCCTAGTTATCCTCTCGCTCTTGATGTATGTATAGAATGTATTGGGATTCTCTTTATTCCTACTTGCCAAGAATTTTTCATGGCCCCTCCCCCTAGTTTTACTAATTCCCTTCTTAAGATCTTTTTTGGCTTCCTTATAATCCTCTCTGTAGGAGGCAGGATGAAAGTATGTCTCTACCACAGGAGGTGTAAGGTGCTCCTTCCTTCTGCTGGCCTGCTGGTCACCCTTAGGCAAGGTGTAGCACCTGCTTAGCCCCCCCCAATGAGCATCATGAGAGGCCATGGGAACACATGGTGAATGGTCGTATGAGCAGCAGGTGCATATCACAAGTCCTGGTTATGTGACAGTTAACGCCAAGCAGATAATCCCTGAAGAGTATTTATATTGGCTAGGGTCCCCCATCTTGTAAAAGACACTGCCCAGAAGAAAGCAATGACAAACCACTTCTGTAGAAAACTTTTCCAAGAACAATGACATGATCACCTACATCATACAACATGGCACAAAATGATGAAGATGATGATGATGATAATCTCCAAATATGCATATAAAATAAATCTGGGATTAAATTATCTTCTAGCTTCCTTAGTTGATGAATCAGACTGTCAGATACGTTGATGTCCTTATCCTATGAATAAGTCTTTTGAAAGGCACCTTATCGAAAGCCTTCTGGAAATCCAAGTAACATTAAGATTTAAGATTTAGATTAGGATCACCTTTATTTGTTACATATTCATCAAAGCACATAGTGAAATAAATTGTTTGTGTCAATGATAGACACAGTCTGAGGATGTGCCAGAGGCAGCTCATAGATGTCATCAGACATCTGGTGCTAACGTAGCATGTCCATAACTTCCTAACCCTAATCTGTATGTGTTTGGTATGTGGAGGAAAGTGGAGTACCTGGAGGAAGCCCACATGGTCACAGAATATACGTACAAACTGAATTGAACTATCCAATATAGAACAAACACAATATAAATAGTGTATACAACATCTGTCCATTCCTGTCTATCAACTGCACTAATTATATCCTCAAAAAGCCGCAGTTAAGTTTGTCAAATAGGACCTGCCCTTCATGAATCATTGAATCCCTGCAGCGTTTTCTGTGTTGCACAGTATCTCTGTATGTCTCTGTGTAACTGTGGCCACTGGAGTCATCATATAAGACCATAAGATATAGGAACAGAATGAAGCTATTCAGCCCACCGAATCGGCTCCACCATTCCATCGTGGCTGATTTATTTTTCCTCGTATACCCATTTCTCTGCCTTCTCCCCATAACCTTTGACACCCTTACTAATTAACAACCTATCAAGCTCCACTATAAATGTACCTCATCACTCGGCCTACTGTCTGTGGCTATGAATTTCACAGATTCATCATCCTCTGGCTAAAGAAATTTCTCCTCATCTCTTTTCTAAAGGGACTTCTTTGTAATTTGAGGCTGCACCTTCTGGCCCTTGACCCCACCACTCAATGGCTACTTAATTAGGTACACCTGTACATTGGTTGTTAATGCAAATATATTATCAGCCAATCATGTGGCAGCAGAAAAGCATGCAGACATGGTCAAGAGGTTCAGACCAAACATCAGAATGGAGAAGAAATGTGATCTAAGTGACTTTGACCCTTGAATGATTACTGTACTGGTGCCTGATAGGATGTTTTACAGGTCTCAGAAACTCCTGGTCTCTTGGGATTTTCACACATAACATAGTCCATGAGCCAGGACCCCAAAATTTGGGCTACCAGTACCATCTGGGAGGAATAATTCTTATAGTGATTTTTAGCAAGGTATACATCCCTAGTGCTGGAAAATATGTGACGGCATTGCAGCAGTGGTAGCTGCTTCAAATCATTCTTAGACCATGTGAATGACATGGCCAGTGACTTGAACCAACAGAAGTTGAACAATCTGCTGCAAAGTCCACTCTTAGCTGAGCTGATAACCCTATGGATAGACTTTCTGGAACACCTCCGTCACAACAATGGAGAGCTATCCGCATTCTGGATATCATACATTGACATGGTAGAGAATGTAGTACTTGGGTTTCTGCGTGCCTCTTATGACTGGGACTGGGAGTTGCACCTCCATGCTATAAGGACCATGATCCCATGGTGTTTTGCCTATGTTAAGATGAATTATGCCAGGTACCTGTCCCCTTACTTTGCTCAGATGATGAACCTCCCAGAGAAGAATCCTTCTGAGTATGAGGCCTTCAAGACAGGCCAATTCTCAGTGCAGCTGTCAAGTAACAACCCCTTTGGGCAGATCCCTGTGGACCAGGCTATTGAAGCCACAGTGAACAAAGACACACAGACTCCTGGAGGCACATCACGGTTCAGCCCGAATGCTGGAGCTATCAAGCGTTACTACATAACCGCTGAACACCGCGGTGCATTCCTGGGACAGTTAAAGGAGATGGTACAAGGCAACAAATCAGAGCTTTGTCGTGCGGAGCTACAGTGGCCAAGAATCCAGAAAGATGAGGAAGCAGCTTCAGCAGTGGTTAGCCTCATACGTGAATGTGTCAACCCATTTTCAGAGAAGCAGGACTCATTAGCATCTCTACAGCAAAGGCAGCCCCCAAGGACATTGCCCCCGACCTAATGAAGGCATATGAGATTGGTGAGCAATGCTATGCAACCTTCAAGGATGAGAGACTAGAGGAAGACCCACCAGCAAAGAAATTCCTTGACCCAATGAAAACCAACAAGCTGAAAACATTCAGTGACATGTGTAAGAAGAGAGAAGTGAAATCAAATGGGAGGGCAATCATCTTGAAAGCAGATGGGTCTTTGTTTGGATGCATCATAGTGATGGCACAAGAGTGCAGTCTACGTATGGAGGATATCCTTTCTCATCCCCTTGGACCATTGCCCTGAGCCCTGTCCACACCAGAAGGATTGCTGAGAAAGACAAATAAAGCTACTTTAGCCACAACCTTGCAGAAAAAATGGAGCAGTAGAAGAGCAGCTCCCAGGAAACTCTGCTACAGTGGCTGATGGAAAGAACTTGGTCCAAAGAGTGAAAGTTACTTTCAGAGATGTTGCCATAACGATTCTGGGTATGGCTCTGAGGGAAGGCAGTCAGAGTAGCAGAATAGATGTGTGTTCGACACATACAAGGAGAACTCTATCAAGAATAGTGAAAGATCTCTGTGGGGTGAAGAGACTGGTCATGAGTTGCAAGGTATCACAGGCACACAGATGGTGAGGCAGTGGAGGAGCCTCTTGACCAAAGTCAGCAACAAAAATAGTCTCATTAGCTTCATAGTCTATGAATGGAGGAAGGCGGAGTACAGGGCAAAGCTACAGGAGCAGATTCTGTATGCAACTGTGAATGACAAAGGTTACAGAATCACATCTCAAGACAGTGAGGTGTCAGCTCTTCAGTGCCAAACAAGAGAAGCAGATGGCTGCCTACTTCTCCATGCTGCCCATGCCACAAGAGAGGGATACCAATCTAAATATCTGCTCAGAATACACAGTTATCTTTATCATGTCTTTAGCATTTTGTGACAAGATTGAGGACCCATTGTTTCAGAAGTGTGGCACTAGAACCCGTACAAGGCTTGTAGACATCAGGAAGGTTGCTGCCACTGTTGGGACGAAGGTTTGTAGGGCTCTCATCGGGTTGCAGCATATACAGGATGTGACATTGTAAGTGCTTTTGCAGGCTAAGGGAAGACAAGTACCCTAAAACTTCTGACCAGCAACAGAGAAACTCAGGACACATTCTTAGAGCTGGGTCAGGAATGGGACCTCTCCCCAGAACTGATGGACAAACTGGAGGCATTTACATGTCTCCTGTATGCCCCAAAAGCATTGACCACCAAGGTCAATGAGCTCAGGTATCACCTTTTCTGTGCCAAAAAAGGTGAAATCGAAAGTCATCAACTCCTACCATGCAAGGGCTGCTTAACAAAACATGCGCAGCGAGCCAACTACCAGGCTGGAATGTGGAGAAGATGTTTGGAGAAGGACCCACAAGTGCCAAGCCCTGTTGGCAGAGGATGGAAGATGGAGAGAGAAGAGGAAGCTGAACAGTTGGTGGTGCACTGGATGGAAGGCCAGCCAGCACCCGATGCCATCCTGGATCTACTGGCCTGTAGCTGTCCAAAAAATGTTCACTCCCACGATGTACGTGTGTTGTAAATAGGCTCAGGTGTACTGACATGTGTAGAGTGGCAGACTGTGAGAACCAGGCATCCACCTCAGAGAATGTGGAAAGTTCAGATGAAGATGTGGAAGCCGTGGAAAATTACTATGATTATTAATAGGTTATGAAAGTATGGAGAACAAAGTATGGAAAGCAGTCTTTGATTAAATATATTCATTTTACAACTAAATGGGGCCTAGGTTATGGCCGTGTGGAACCCCGCATTTGAATTATTGTACAGTAATTCTATATGCTATGGCAAAAGCTTAAGATTGTTTTCATTTGATACAACAGTGCGGAAAATATCATGACATTGATAAAACTCCAGAAATCTCTCCAAATGAGGTTTTTTTTTTACCTTTTGTGGGGAGGGGGTAACATTTTCTATTATACTGGTTAATATGGAATATATACAAAAAGTGATTACTTATTTGAATTCCTGAATAAATTCTCTACAAATCCATGTGATTATTTGTGTCCTAGGGTTTTTATTGACTTTTCCAACATAAACAACAGACAAATATTTTTCAAAAAAATGAAATGATTCACTCAACTGAAATTGGGCACTACACTGCGAATGCCACCAATGACATAGTTTCCAATGTAGAATTTTATAACAACATTTGATGAAAAGTGCTTGAACTCAGCTATCATTGTGACAAACTTTAATGCTGAGGGATCACTGATGACAAAATACCACGAGGTTGAATATATATGTTGTACTTTATATTGGCCACTTTTCAGAAATGCTTATTTTAGGGTAGTGTTATAAAATGCATGATAGCACACATAAAGCTACCACTGGTGCAATGCTATCACATATTTTCTAACTCTAGAGATGTATACCTTGCCAAAAATCACTATGAGCATTATTCCCCTCAGGTGGTACCGACCAACCCTACTGGCTCACAGACTGACAGTCTAGAGTTCACAGAGAATGGTGCAAAAACAAAAAAAGATTTATGACCACAGGTTTTGAATTGAATTACTTAATAGTAAAAAGAAAAACTTTATTTATAGAGCACTTTTAATACAGGTGATGTAGCTCCAAGTGCTTTACAATAGGATAAAAGTACAAATATGAACATAAAATAAAAAATAAAAATGAACATGAAAATAAAAGACAACAAAGATGCTAATTAAAAGCAAGATTAAATAAATAGGTTGTGAGCTGGTTTTTAAAAATGTCAAATGAGTCTGCATCCCTTATTGTTTAAGGTATTGAATTCTACTGCTTAGGAGTGTAGCTCAAAAAAGCTGACCTTTTGAGGGAGATCGCTTAAATTTAAGAGATCAACGGAAGAAGACCTGAGAGCTTGAGCAGGATTATGAAACCAAACCAGTTTTGTGATGTACACCAGGACCAGACCATAGAGAATTTTAAAAACAAGTCAGAAAACTTTAACATCAGTTCTAAAAGATACAGGGAGCCAATACAGAGTAGCTAATAAGGGGGTGTTATGTTCCCTCCTCCTGGTTTCAATAGTTTAATAAGTACATTTGATGTCAGAGAAATGTATAAAATACACATCCTGAAATTCTTTTCCTTCACAGACATTCACAAGGACAGAAGAGAACCCCAAAGAACAACTGGCAGTTAAAATGTTAGAACCACAAAGATCCCCCCCAACTCCCCCCTCCCACGCACAAGCAGCAACATGGCAATGACTTCCCCACCCCCACCAGCAAAAAAGCATCTGCACCCTCCACCGAGCACTCAAGTGTGCAGCAAAGCATCAATAAAGACACAGACTTGCGGTACCCCAAAGACTACTGCTACGAACCCACAGGCTTTGTTTACTGCAGACTGTCGCTTAAGAGCCTGAGTGAGGCGGGGACTATGACGTCACAGGCTTCTGCGAATTTAAACTGAGAGAGAGAGAGAGAGAGAGAGAGAGAGAGAGAGAGAGAGAGAGAGAGAGAGAGAGAGAGAGAGGGAGAGGGAGAGGGAGAGGGAGAGGGAGAGGGAGAGGGAGAGGGAGAGGGAGAGGGAGAGGGAGAGGGAGAGAGAGAGAGAGATTATCAAAACTGGGCTTGGAACTCTCCTATGCCCACGAGGGTGGGTTAATCAGGCTTAATCTCACTGGCATACACTGTGAAATTTGTTGTTTTGTGGCAGCAGTACATTGTAATGCACAAAACTATAAATGTTAAGAAGTACATGAAATCCTGGAGCTCCATCACCAACAATGCTAGCTGTGTCAATGTCTTCCTTCATTCAGCCCATTCAAGATTGTTTAATGTTTGTCTTATATTTGGAACAATAAAAATCCTAGATTAAGTAAACCTCTATTGCAGAAATTAAAAAAGCATGGTGGTATAGCTTTGCCAAATTTTAGAATGCATTACTGGGCAATTAATGTTCGATATATTTTGTTTTGGATTCATTATTCAGGCATGCATGACTGTCCTTTATGGATGGATTTGGAGAAAAACTCAGTGAAGGGGTATTCTTTGGCCTCTTTACTGGGAGCTCCTCTTCCTTTTTTTGCTTTCTAAGATTGGTAGTCAAGACCTCAATCCCATTATTAAACATACATTAAGAATTTGATTTCAGTTTTGTAGATTTTTGGGGTTTAATAACTTTGTTCTTTCTAGTAAAATCTATCTTAATTTTTTTTTTAAACCATCAATTTCCGATCAGACCTTTTTAATTTGGAAAAACAAAGGAATAATAACTTTTTTAGACTTGTTTAGGGGGGATTGTTTAATCTCTTTCAGTCAGTTAGAGGACAAATATGACTTATCTAATGCACACTTTTTAGATATTTTTTACATAGTTTACATCCAAATTTTCCCTCTGCTTATTCAGATTCAGTTTATTGTCATTTAGAAACCACAATTGCAATGCAGTTAAAAAATGAGACAACGTTCCTCCAGAATAATATCACAAAAGCATATGACAAAACAGACTACACCAAAAAATCTACATAACATTTGGCAATCCCCAATCCAGAGTCCAGAGAGGCTGCTGCGTATTAATATCGCGCTACCGTCTTAGCGCATTCCCCAGAAAGGAGCTCCAAATCCACCAGACAAACAAGACCGAAAACTAAACCTACAAGACCTGCACAAAACCACATAGTTACAACATATAGTTACAACAGTGCAAACAATAGCATAATTGATTAAAAAAACAGACCATGGGCACAGTAAAAATAGTCCAAAGATGTTAATGGACTATAAATTCAAAAGAAATCACCACACAGTTTCCACAAGTCCCCAGGGTCCCCAACAGACTCATCATCCCACACTGGCGGCAGAAGGGAATACCCCCGCTATGGACATCCACGGCGCTGCCCGACCCAGCCTCGCAGACACAGCACACACCGAAAGCGACCTGACCGTAGCGGACTCCGAGTCCGTCGAACCTCCGAGCCGACGACCATCCCCTCCGGCACAGCTTCTCTGAGCACCATCCTCTACTGAGCGTATTAAGACGGCCCCACCAACAGCCATCGGCAACGCAACCCCAAGGACTGGGGGCCTGTTCTTCCTAGCAGAGTCCTGGACCTCACAGCAGCAGCGCCCAATATGATAGATACCCTTTTTCAGGTTAAACCATTTCAAAAAGGACTGATAGCTATAATTTATAAATTTGCGAATGGTATTTAACAATAAAATTAAAGGTGCATCAGAATTGGAATTTCAAGAGTCACTTTCAGATAATCAATGGGATAAAATTTTTCATTTGGTAAATACTTCATCCATTTGTGCCCATCATTCCTTGATACAGTTCAAGGTAGTACATCAGGCACTTATGTCAAAGGATAAATTAGTCCGTATCTTTCCCAATATTAATCCTATTTGTGACAGATGTAATATTGAGGTGGCTACTTTTACTGTTTTGGTCTTGTATCAAGATAGATAATTTTTGGAAAGATGTCTTTAATATAAAAAGTCTTGAATTTGGACCTACAACAGAATTGATTTACAGCAATACACAAAAATACAGCAATTTTTGGGATCACTCCAGGATATATTCCTGTTTCTGCTCAATGGATGACAGCTTTTACAACTTTATTGGCTAGGAGAGCCATTTTGCTCAAATGGAAGGACTCTAATCCACCTATTGCTTTTTTATTGGCTTACCTCCATTATGTTGTGTCTAAGTTTAGAGAAAGTAAGAAGTTGGACATTTGATACATCCTTTAAATTTGAAGAAATCTGGTGACCTTCTATTCAATATTTTCATATAGTTTGATTTATTACTCTGTCAATTTCTTTCTCGAAACTTTGGATTTGATCAGAAAGTTTCTTTTTTTTTCTTGCATTTACCCTCAGTATGGGCTGCCCGATCCCTTTTTTCCCCTCTTTTACTTTTTTTTTTGTTTTTTTTGTTTAGTGGGTTTTTTTATGTATATAAAAATTATAACAGTTTCTTTATCTTTTTTCTTCTTTTCATGGAATGATAAGAGGAGAATTGATTATCTTATTTTTTATTATATACTATTAGATTAATACTATCTATGATCTTAATAATATTTATTTTACCTTTTATATGAACTGTTATTGATATTGATATTTGAGATAATTCTCCTCTTGTTTATATATGTACCTTTTTAATTAATAAAAAGATTGATAAAGATAAAAAGATTGTTTAATGTCATTCCCTGTATACAAGTGTAAAGGAGAATAAAATAACTGTTACTCCAGATCTGATACAACACAAAAGATAAAGAACACAATAATAATAAAGCAGTCATAATAAATATAAAAGATAAGATAGCTTATATACTTTGATTGTATGTTCATAAAGTGATGCTAGACTGTACATAAGGTGTGTGCGTGCGTGCGAGTGGGTGTGCGTGCGTGCGTGCGTGCGTGTGTGTGTGTGTGTGTGTGTGTGTGCCCTTAACTCCTGGTGGAGTCGTCGGGGCGCCGTCATGACGAGCTTTTTGCACCGATCTTTTTGGTGATTGCTCATTGTACGACGTGTCTTGGGCATCTGAAATGTGGAGGAGCCCGTCCCTCTCCAGATGTACATAAGGTGACTGACAGGAAATAATAAAGTAGTGGTGCAGTTAGTGGGTGGAGGTGTTGATCAGCCTTACTGCTCGGGGAAAGAACCTGTTTTTGAACCAGTTAGCCTGACATCAGTGGTGGGGAAGATGCTGGAGTCAATTATAAAAGTTGAAATAGCGGCACATTTGGATAGCAGTAACAGGATCGGTCCAAGTCAGCATGGATTGACTAAGGGGAAATCATGCTTGACTAATCTTCTGGAATTTTTTGAGGATGTAACTATGAAGATGGAAAAGGGAGAGCCAGTGGATGTAGTATACCTGGACTTTCAGAAAGCCTTTGATAAGGTCCCACATAAGAGATTAGTGCGCAAAATTAGAGCACATGGTATTGGGGGTAGGGTATTGACATGGATAGAAAATTGGTTGACAGACAGGAAACAAAGAGTAGGGATTAACAGGTCCCTTTCAGAATGGCAGGCAGTGACTAGTGGGGTACCACAAGGCTCAGTGCTGGGACTACGGCTATTTACAACATACATTAATGATTTAGATGAAGGGATTAAAAGTAACGTTAGCAAATTCGTAGATGACACAAAGCTGGGTGGCAGTGTGAAAGGTGAGGAGGATGTTATGAGAATGCAGGGTGACTTGGACAGGTTGGGTGAGTGGGCAGCTGCAGGTTAATGTGGATAAATGTGAGGTTATCCACTTTGGTGGCAAGAACAGGAAGGCAGATTACTAACTGAATGGTGTCAAGTTAGGAAAAGGGGAAGTACAACGAGATCTAGGTGTCCTTGTTCATCAGTCACTGAAAGTAAGCATGCAGTACAGCAGGCAGTGAAAAAAGCTAATGACATGTTGGCCTTGAGTATAGGAGCAAAGAGGTCCTTCTTCAATTGTACAGGGCCCTGGTGAGACCACATCTGGCGTATTGTGTGCAGTTTTGGTCTCTAAATTTGGGGAAGGACATTCTTGCTATTGAGGGAGTGCAGCATAGGTTCACGAGGTTAATTCCCAGGATGGCGGGACTGTCATATGTTGAAAGATTGGAGCGACTGGGCTTGTATACACTGGAATTTAGAAGGATGAGAGGGGATCTAATTGAAGCATATAAGATTATTAAGGGATTAGACATGCTAGAGGCAGGAAACATGTTCCCGATGTTGGGGGTGTCCAGAACCAGAGACCACAGTTTAAGAATAAGGGGTAGGCCATTTAGAATGGAGTTCAGGAAAAACTTTTTCACCCAGAGAGTGGTGGATATGTGGAACGCTCTGCCTCAGAAAGCAGTGGAGGCCAAATCTCTGGATGCTTTCAAGAAAGAGTTAGATAGAGCTTTTATAGATAGCGGAGTCAAGGGATATGGAGAGAAGGCAGGAACGGGGTACTGATTGTGGATGATCAGCCATGATCACAGTGAATGGCAGTGCTGGCTCAAGGGCGAAATGGCCTACTCCTGCACCTACTGTCTATTGAATCTGATGGTCCTGGCATGGATGCTATGTAGCCTCCTCCTTGATGAGAGAGGGACAAATAGTCCATGAGCAATGTAGCATCTCACAGCATCTTTCTGCATCTTTCATGATCAAAATAAGCCACAGAGAGTTGTAAACTTAGTCAGCTCCATCATGGGCACTAGCCTCCATAGTATCCAGGACATCTGCAAGGAACGATGCCTTAAAAAAGACGGCGTTCTTCACTAAGGACTCCCAATACCCTGACATGGCTTGTTCTCATTGCTAACAACAGGGAGAAGGTATAGAAGCCTGAAGGCACATACTCAACAATTCAGGAATAACATCTTCCCCTCTGCCACCAGAATTCTGATTGAACCTTGAACCCATGAAGACTGCTTCACTACTTATTTCTATTTTTACACTACTTATTTAACTATTTAATATCTATAAATATTGTGTGTTTATGTAATGCATGTTTTTTTCTATTATGTATTACATTGTACTGCTCCCACAAAATCAGCAAATGTCATGACATGCTGAATGCTGGTGATACTAATCCTGATTCTGGTGCTGATTCTAACCTGTCCTTGTAGAGACTTCTTGTCCGCTGCAGTGCTATTTCTGTACTGTGCAATCATGCAGCAGGCAGTCTGCAGCCATTCAAGAAGGCAGCTCACTGCCACCTTCTCAAGAGCAGTTGGGGATGAGTAATAAATACTGGCCTTACCATTGATGCCTGCATTCCACTTCCACCGTGGGATTGAGTTCGAGAGCCGAGAGGTAATGTTACAGTTATATAAGACCTTGGTCAGACCCCACTTGGAGTACTGTGTTCAGTTCTGGTCACCTCACTACAGGAAGGATGTGGATACTACAGACAGAGTGCAGAGGAGATTTACAAGGATGTTGCCCGGATTGGAAGGCATACCATATGAGAAAAGGTTGAGTGCACTTGGCCTTTTCCCCTTGGAGCAACGGAGGATGAGATGTGACCTAATAAAGGTGTATAAGAAGATGAGGGGCATTGATTGTGAGGACAGCCAGAGGCTTTTTCCCAGGGATGAAATGACTAACACAAGGGGTGATAGTTTTAAGGTGCTTGCAAATAGGTACCAAGGGGATGCCAGGGGTAGGTTTTTGATACAGACAGTGGAGGGTGCATGGAATCACTGCTGGTGGCAGTAGTGGAAACAGATACAATAAGGTATTTTAGGAGCCTCTTAGATAGGTATGTGGAGCTTAGAAAAATAGAGGGCTATGGGCTAGGGAAATTCTAGGCGGTCTCTAGAGTAGGTTACATGGTCGGCACAACATTGTGGGCCGAAGGGCCTGTGATGTGCTGTAGATTTCTATGTTCTATGTTTTATATTAATAGGTTTAAGTAAAATGCATACAGCCTGCCTTGAGCACTCATCCAGAATATCAATGTTTCTTTATTTAAGCCACATGGGCCGGTCAATTATATATTCCAGCCTGCAATTCACTTCCAGGTATCCATTAATTTATATATAAACCACATGAAGTATTTTATTAAATTCCACCCTACAAATTGTTTTCTTCTGTCAATAATTCTTTGTATAAACCAAAAAGGATGGTTAAGTATAAAGAAAGGTAGCTGGAGCTAGATTTGCGTGTTTTCTGTGGTGGCCCGCTAATGTAGTAGCTAGAGTAACAATTTACAGCACCAGCAATAGGAAGATTGGAGTTCAATTCCCGTCGATGCCTATAAATAGCTTGTACGTTCTCGCTATGACTGTGTGGGTTTCCTCTGGCTGCTCTGGTTTCCTCCCATAGTTGAATTGAGGTGTTTCAAACATTGATAGATTGGAATGGAGGGAAATGTTACAATTAAGGCCACAGGAGTAAAACCAAGATGTTCTTTACTTGGTGCACGGGAGAAAATGGTTTGTATCTCCCCAGTTGCAGTTCAGTTGAAGAACGTCACAACTGAGATCTTAAGATCTGTTTTGATCCATCAAGGTTGAGGAAACATCTTGGACTGGAGTGAGTGGAGAAATTAATATGGAATGTCAGATTGCAGAGAGGCCATCTAGGAGTGGTTCGGTGACAACTTTAACAGGATCGCCCACATGTGAGGTGGTGTTATCCAGCACAGTGAAGCCACCCCACATCTCCAGTTCTGACCTCGGGTGTTTATAGTGTCATGGTCTCATAGGATACTATGGCACAGAAGCAGACCCTTCCACCCATCCAGCCAATTCCAACCTATTCTTCTGGCCAATCTCATCAACCTGGTCCCAAACTATAGCCCTCCCTACCCCTTGCATTCGTGTACCTATCCAAATTTCTCTTAAATGTTGAAATTGAACTCACATCCCTCTGGCAGCTCATTCCACTCTCTCACCACCCTCTGAGTGAAGAATTTTGCCTTTGAACTTATTGTGTAGAGAAAATTACAAATATGTTGCCAGGTCTTGAGCAAACAGAGTTTCAGGGAAAGGTTGAATAGGTTGGGACTTTATTCCCTGCAGTGTAGGAGAATAAGGGGAGATTTGACAGAGGCATATAAAATTATGAGGGGTATTGGCAGGGTAAATGAGAGCGGGCTTTTTCCACTGATGTTGGGTGAGATGAGAACTAGAGGTCATGGGTTAAGGGTGAAAGGAAAAATGTTTAAGGGGAACCTAAAGGGAAACATCTTCACTCAGAGTGTGATGAGAATGGGGTTTGAGCTGTCAGCAGCAGTCAAAGACACAAGAGGTATTTCAGATACAGGAAATCCAGAGCAATCCACACGATACGCTGGAGGAGCTCAGCAGATCAGTCAACATCTATGAATGGGAAAGAACAGTCGACATTTCAGGCTGAGACTGTTCATCAGAACTCTCATGAAGTCCTGATAAAGATTCTGGGCCCTAAACAGTGACTGTTTATTCCCATTCATAGATGCTGCCCGATCTGCTGATCTCCTCCAGCACGTTGTGTGTATGGCCAGCAGAAGTGTTTAACTTAGCTTCAATTCCAACACCTAAGAGAAATTTAGATAGGTACGTACATTTGGTGGACTGCAATCAGTGCAAAAGGTCATTTGTTGTTAATGCAGTGTGAGGTTTAAAAAGAATTCACGTGCTTTCAGGCCTTACAGTACATTGCACTCATAACAATCTACTAGCCACTCAGCAGGGGTCAATAAAAGGAAACGAGTTGTAAACAGAGCAGCCATTGTGTGAGTGGACAGTATTGGAGTGGTCTGGCTTTGGTTCAACAGGCTTGGGCAAGCACAGGTGGAGGCATTTATCCAGTAAGTTTTATTTCTGTTAGCATTTGTAACACCCTGGGAAAGGTTTCACTGCTAATGTAATGGTCTTTCTGCAGAAGTGGTGTTTGGATTATAGTTAGAGAGAACGGATGCTTTGGAATGTGCGCTGTCCAATGATGGGAGGGGTGTTTTCGTGCCTTGTGCCTGACACCAGGGTGATCTGGGTCTTTGGCTTGGTGGGTGATGAAGAGGGAAGGCACCGGAACGGGGCCGTGACCCGATGAAGCCCGGGGAGATCGAAGGAGGATCGATGAAGGGGAAACCGTGAGCTACAACTTGTGCACGTTAGACTGTTCATTAAAATGGGCCCTTTGCTCTTTTTTTTTGCTTTTTCTTCACTGACCCTGTAGTTAAACTAAGAACTATAAAGTTAAATCGTTTAATTGTATGCAGTGTACTGTCTGTTACTTCATGGTAGAAATTTGTAAATGGGTGACAAATCTCACAGCATCCACACAAACAGGGAGGTTTTGGGGTGGACTCACATCTCAGTCTCACCCGTTTGGCGGGGCCAGAGGTTGTCTTCCCCAGACTTACGGAGCCGACGGAACCTGAGGGTTACACACATGCAGTAGCTAGTGCATGAGAATGGGTCCATAGTTAGTGATACCTGCATGATGTGCATCGAACTGCAGCTGCTTAGAGACCGTGTTCAGGGACTGCAGCTGTAGCTCACCGACCTTCAGCTCATACAGGAGAATGAGGAAGGGATAGATGGGAGCTATAGGGAGCCAGTTAGCCCTAAGTCGCAGGAGGAAGGTACCCGAGTCACTGTCAGAAGAGGAAAAGGGATTAGGCTGCCAGTGTGGGGTACCCTTATAGCCATTCCCCTTAATAATAAGTGTACCTCTTTGGAAACTGTTGTGTGAGGCGGTAAGCAGGGAGAAGCCACAGTAGGCAAGTCTCTGTCTCTGTAGCTCAGGAGGGAAGGAGGGAGAATTGGAGTGTAGTAGTGGAAGGGGATTCCATAGTCTGTGGACATGAAAGAGACACCGGACGGTATGTTGCTTCCCAGGTGTCAGAGTCAGGGTGTCTTGGATTGGGTCCACAGCATTCTAAATGGGGAGGTGCTAGGGATTTAGAGGAGTACATATGTGGAGATATTGCAGACTGTTTCAAGGAACATAATGTCATGGTACATATTGGAACCAATGACAAAGGTAGGAAAAGGGAAGAGGTCCTGAAGAGAGAGTATAGGGAGTTCAGTAGAAAGCTGAAAAGCAGGATCTCTAGGATAGTGATCTTTGGATCACTACCTGTGTCATGCACCAGTGAGGGTAAGAATAGGATGAACTGGCAAGTGAACGCATGGCTGATGAACTGGTGCAGGGGCAGCGTTTCAAATTTCTGGATCATTGGGATCATTGGGATCTGCCGGAAGTAAATTCCTTGTATGTGCATAGGTACTTGGCGATTAAAGTCTGATTCTGATTCTGATTCTGATTCTGATTCTGATCTCTTCTGGGAAAGTATGACCTATGAGTTATCTATGAGAAAGTATGAGTTATCTACAGGCCCCCAAACAGCAGTCTGGATGTAGGGGGTAAGTTGAATGAAGAGTTAAAATTGGCATGTCACAAAGGTAATGATACAGTTGTCATGGGGGATTTCAACATGCAGGTAGACTGGGAGAATCAGAATGGTACTGGACCCCAAGAAAGGGAGTTTGTGGAGTGCCTCCGAGATGGATTCTTAGAACAGCTTGTACTGGAGCCTACCAGGAAGAAGGCAATTCTAGATTTAGAGTTTTGCAATGAACCGAATTTGATCAGGGACCTCGAGGTAAAGGAACCATTAGGAGATAGTGACCATAATATGATAAGTTTTAACCTACAATTTGAGAAGGAGAAGGGAAAATCAGATGTGTCAGTCCTACAGTTGAACAAAGGGAACTATGGAGCTATGAGGGAGGAACTGGCCAAAGTTCAATGGAACAATACCCTAGCAGGGAAGACACTGGAACAACAATGGCAGGTATTTCTGGGAATAATGCAGAAGGTGCAGGATCGGTTCATTCCAAAGAGGAAGAAAGATCCTAAGGGGAGAAAGGGGCGGCCGTGGCTGACGAGGGAAGTAAAGGGCAGTATAAAAATAAAAGAGAAGAAGTATAACATAGCAAAGATGAGCAGGAAACCAGAGGACTGGTAAGCTTTTAAAGAGCAACAGAAGATAACAAAAAAGGCAATACGCTAAGAAAAAATGAGGTACGAAGGTAAACTAGCCAAGAATATAAAGGAGGATAGTAAAAGCTTCTTTAGGTATGTGAATAGCAAAAAAATAGTTAAGACCAAAATTGGGCCATTGAAGACAGAAACGGGTGAATTTATTATGGGGAACAAGGAAATGGCAGATGAGTTCAACAGATACTTCGGATCTGTCTTCACTAAGGAAGACACAAACAATCTCCCAGATGTAATAGTGGCCAAAGGAACTAGGGTAAAGGATGAACTGAAGGAAATTTATATTAGGCAAGAAACGGTGTTGGATAGACTATTGAGTCTGAAGGCTGATAAGTCCCCGGGACCTGATGTTCTGCATCCCAGGGTACTTAAAGAGGTGGCTCTAGAAATCGTGGACGCATTGGTAATCATTTTCCAATGTTCTATCGATTCAGGAACAGTTCCTGCTGATTGGAGGGTGGTTAATGTTGTCCCACTTTTCAAGAAAGGAGGGAGAGAGAAAACAGGGAATTATAGACCGGTTAGCCTGACGTCAGTGGTGGGAAAGATGCTGGAGTCAATTATAAAAGAGGAAATTACGACACATTTGGATAGCAGTAGAAGGATCAGTCCGAGTCAGCATGGATTTATGAAGGGAAAATCATGCTTGACTAATCTTCTGGAGTTTTTTGAGGATGTAACTATGAAAATGGACAAGGGAGAGCCAGTGGATGTAGTGTACCTGGACTTCCAGAAAGCTTTTGATAAAGTTCCACATAGGAGATTAGTGGACAAAATTAGGGCAGATGGTATTGGGGGCAGAGTACTGACATGGATTGAAAATTGGCTGGCTGACAGGAAACAAAGAGTAGCGATTAACGGGTCCCTTTCGGAATGGCAGGCTGTGACCAGTGGGGTACTACAAGGTTCGGTGCTGGACCACAGCTGTTTACAATATACATTAATGATTTAGATGAAGGGATTAAAAGTAACATTAGCAAATTTGCCGATGACACAAAGTTGGGTGGCAGTGTGAAATGTCAGGAGGATGTTATGAGAGTGCAGGGTGACTTGGACAGGTTGGGTGAGTGGGCAAATGTATGGCAGATGCAGTTTAATGTGGATAAATGTGAGGTTATCCACTTTGGTAGCAAGAACAGGAAGGCAGATTACTATCTAAATGGAGTCAAGTTAGGAAAGGGGAAGTACAACGAGATCTAGGTGTTCTTGTACATCAGTCAAGCATGCAGGTACAGCAGGCAGTGAAGAAAGCTAATGGCATGCTGGCTTCTATAACAAGAGGAATTGAGTATAGGAGTAAAGAGGTCCTTCTGCAGCTGTACAGGGCCCTGGTGAGACCTCACCTGGAGTATTGTGTGTAGTTTTGGTCTCCAAATTTGAGGAAGGACATTCTTGCTATTGAGGGAGTGCAGCGTAGATTCACAAGGTTAATTCCCGGAATGGTGGGACTGTCATATGTTGAAAGATTGCAGCGACTGGGCTTGTATACACTGGAATTTAGAAGGATGAGAGGGGATCTGATTGAAACATATAAGATTATTAAGGGATTGGACACACTGGAGGCAGGAAGCATGTTCCTGCTGATGGGTGAGTCCAGAACTAGAGGCCACAGTTTAAGAATAAGGGGTAGGCCATTTAGAACAGAGATGCGGAAAAACTTTTTCACCCAGAGAGTGGTGGATATGTGGAATGCTCTGCCCCAGAAGGCAGTGGAGGCCAAGTCTCTGGATGCATTCAAGAGAGATTTAGATAGAGCTCTTATAGATAGTGGGGTCAAGGGATATGGGGAGAGGGCAGGAACGGGGTACTGATTGTGCATGATCAGCCATGATCACAGTGAATGGTGGTGCTGGCTAGAAGGGCCAAATGGCCTACTCCTGCACCTACTGTCTATTGTCTATTGTCTATTGACCTGTACAAAAAGGATGAGTTACATCTGAACCCAAGGGTGACCAATATCCTGGTGTGCAGGTTCACTAGAGCTGTTGGGGAATGTTTAAACTAATCTGGGCAGGGGATGGGAAACAGAGTGATGGCACTGAGACTGAGGCAGTTGGTATGCAAATAGCTGCAGTGTGTTGTGAGACCATGGGGAAGGACAGGCAGATGACAGGGCAAAATTGCAGCCAGTGGGATGTGTTAAAGTGCAACAGAAGGCCAAAGTCAAAAAGGATCATGAACAGAGGAATGAAGATGTTATATTTGAATGCACACTACATATGGAATAAGGTAGATGATCTATTAGCACAATTAGAGGTTGATGAGTATGAAGGAATCAAAAAGTCAGGCCTAGTGCAACTAGAGTTCTGAGCTGCATATATTTAAGTGCAAGAATTATTGTAGGAAAGGCGGGTGAGCTCAGGGCATGGATCAACACCTGGAATTATGATACTGTCAACATTAGTGAGACTTGGCTGCAGGAAGGGCGGGACTGGAAGATCAGTATTCTGAGGTTCCATCGATTTAGATGTGACAGAGTGGGAGGAATTAAAGGAAGCCAAACAGAGTTTCATTGTACCTATTGTTGGGCTTGAAATTCTGCCCTGTGTTCGTTTAGGAAGAGAGACAACCAACACTGGAATATTACAAAACTTGGGTTTATTGCAGAATACGTAACTGGCACAGCGAATCCACGGAGTCGCTGGAGAAGGCGCGTTCCGACTTCCCCTTACAATCTGCTCTTATTTATACCCCTTTTCCCCCCAGCACAGCCCCCCGCTACATATTAGGTAATATCGGGCACTTGTGTCCATCTTATTGGCCCGATGCCATACATTCACGAGTTACCTGTTTCTTTTGTTTACTGAATCGCGTGACACTAGTAGTTTCGGTGTAGCGGAATCCCCAGTTTCGCTTCCCCCCCTCCCTCGCATTCCGGTCTCCTAATATTACGTGAGCCACTCCTGACCTGTAATGGCAGTCTCGAATTAACCCTAACATTAACCCTAACACTATGTATAATGACAATAAATATCATTCATTCATTAATTCATTCAGGAAGAGGGATGGCATTACTAATTAGGGAAAATGTCACAATCGTGCTCAATCAGGACAGACTGGAGAACTTGTTGTAGGTCAGTATGGATAAAACTAAGATATACAAAAGTTTTGACCACATTAATGGAGTTATACTACAGACCATCCAACAGTGCTAGGGATCAGAAACGATCTGGCAAGTGTGGATTAGGACAGGCTGTTTTCTGGCTAAGATGTACATGGTAAGTGGGAGGCATTTAAAAGTAAAATTTTGAGAGTTGAAAGCTTGTATGTGTCTGTCAGAATAAAAGGAAAAAATAACAAGTATAGGGTGCCTTGGCTTTCAAGAGATATCGAGATCCTGGTTCATAGAAAAAAAAGGAGACGTATAGCAGGTAAAGGTGAGTAGGAACAAATGAGGTGCTTATGGAGTACAAGAAATGCAAGAGGACACTTAAAAAAGAAATCAAGATGGCTGAAAGAAGGCATGAAGTTGCTCTAATGGACAAAGTGAAGGAGAATCCTAAGAAATCCAAGGGGATTCAACAGATATGTTAAGAGTAAAATGATTGCTAGGGACAAAATTGGTCCTTTGCAAGACCAGTATGGTAATCCATGTGCGTATTCAAAACAGATGAAGGAGATCTTAAATGATTTTTTTGCATCTGTATTTATCTAGGAGATGTACGCAGAGCCTATAGAAATGAGGCAAAGCAACACTAGCTTCATGAGCCCTGTACAGATAGAGGAGGAGGAGGTATTTGCTATCTTGAGGTAAATCCGGGTGTACCATACGGGAGGCAAGTGCAGAAATTGGTGGGGCTCCAGCAGAGATATTTAAATCATCATTAGTGAAATGTGAAATGTCAGAGGATTGGATGATAGCCAATGTTGTTCCGCTGTTTAAGAAAGGCTCTAAAAATAAACCAGGAAGTTATAGGTTGGTGATTCTGACATCAGTAGTGGGAAAGTAAACACAAAGTACACTGCAGATGCCGTGGTCAAATCAAGACGTACAAAAAAGCTGGATGAACTCAGCAGGTCGGGCAGCATCCGTTGAAAGAAGCAGTCAACATTTCGGGTCGAAACCCTTCGTCAGGACTAAGAATTTGAATTCTCCAACTTCCGGTAATTCCCTCCCTCTCCCTTCCCCATCTCACCTCTGCTCTGTCTCCTCTTCTAGCTGCCTATCACCTCTCATGACTCTGCCTTCTTCTACTACCCATAGTGCTTTCCCCTTAGATTCCTTCTTCACCTCTCTGGCCTATCCCCTCCCCCACCCCTTGACCTTTCCTCTGATTGGTTTTCCACTCTCCCCCCACCTTCTTTATAGGGCCCCTGCCCCCTCCTTCTTTAGTCCTGACGAAGGGTTTCGACCTGAAACGTTGACTGCTTCTTTCAACGGATGCTGCCCGACCTGCTGAGTTCATCCAGCTTTTTTGTAAGTAGTGGGAAAGTTATTGGAAGGTATTTTAAGGGACTGGAGATGAAAGTTTTTTGGATAGACATGGACTGATTAAGGATAGTCACCATGGTTTTGTGCAAGGTAGGTCATGTCTAACCCATCTTACTGGATTTTTTTGTGTAAGTTACCAAGAAAGTGAATGAAAGCAAAGCAGTCGATGTTGTCCACATGGACTTCAGCAAGGCACTTGAAAGATCCTGCGTGGGAGGTTGGTCAGAAAGGTTCAGTCACTCAGCATTCAAGATGCGGTTGTAAAATGGATTAGACATTGGCTTTGTGGGAGAAGCCAGAAAGTAGTAGTAGATGGCTGCCTCTCTGATTAGCGATTAGTGATGCGCCGCTGGGATTGGTAATGGGTCTGTTGTTGTTGTCAACAATCTGGATGATAATGAGGTTAACTGGATCTGCAAGATTGAGGGTGTAGTGGACAGTGAGGAGCATGGATCTGCATCAGATGGAAAAATGGAGGATGGAATTTAATGCAGACATGTGTGAGGTGTTGCACTTTGGGAGGACCGACCAGGGTAGGCCTTACACAGTGAGCAGTAGGGCACTGAGGAGTGTGGTAGAACAAAGGGATCTGGGATACAGGTCCATAATTCATTGAAAGTGATGATATAGGTAGCCTTCATAAATCAATGTACTGAATACAGGAGATGGGATGTTCTGTTGAAGTTGTATAAGATGTTGGTGAGGCCTAATTCAGAGTACTCTATGCAGTTTTGGTCTCCTACCTACAGGAAAGATATAAACAAGGTTGAAAAAGTGCTGAGAAAATTTGCAAGGATGTTGCCGAGTCTGGAAGTCCTGATTTATAAGGAAAGATTGAATAGGTTAGGACTTTATTCCTTAGAACATAAGAGATTGAGAGGAGATTTGATAGTGGTTTACAAAATTATGAGGGGTATAGATAGTATTAACGCAAGCAGGCTTTTTCCACTGAGGTTGGGTGGGACTACAACCAGAGGTCATGGTTTAAGGGTGAAAGGTGAAAAGTTTAAGGGGAACATGAGGGGAAACTTCTTCACTCAGAGGGCCATGAGAGTGTAGAATGAGCAGCCAGCACAAGCAGTGCATGTGAATTCAATTTCAAAGTTTAAGCAAAGTTTGGATAGGTAGGGGTATGGAGTGCTATGATCCCAGCGCAGGTTTATGGGAGTAGGCAGTTTAAATGGTTTCAGCATGGACTAAATGGATCAAAGGGCCTGTTTCTGTGCTGTACTTTTCTAAGACTCTATGACTCTACATTGTGGGCATCACTGACTCGTGGCTGAAAGAACATCATTATTTGATGCTTACCGTCCAAGGATACACATTGTATTGAAAGGTCAGTCAAGTAGGAAGATGGGGTGGGTGGCTCTGATGGTAAAAAATGAAATCAAATGCTTAGAAAGAGATTACACAGGAACAGAAGATGTAGTATCCTTGTAGGTAGAGTTAAGAAACTACAATGATAAAAAGACCCTGATGGGAGTTCCATACAGTGAGTCCTCCAAACAGTAGCCAGGATGTGGGCTGCAAATTACAATGAGAAATGGAAAAGGCATATAATGAGGGCAATGTTATGATAGCCATGGGGAAATTTCAACATGCAGATAAATTGGGAAATCAGGTTGGTGCTGGATTCCAACAGATGATCTACATGACTACAGATCTACAGATCTAGATGACTACAAGCTAGCTTTTTAGAGCAGCTTGCAGTTGAGCCCACTACAGGAAAGGCAAATCTGGCTTGGGTGTTACATAATGACCCAGATTTGATTGGTGAGCTTAAGATAAAGGAATACATAGGAGAAAATGATCACTTTTTGGATAGAATTCACCCTGCAGTTAGAGTAGAGAAGCTAAAATCAGATGGATTAGTATTACAGTGGAGTAAAGGAAATTACAGAGGCAAGAGAGAGGAGCTGTCCAAAGCAGGATGTTGTTTATTTGGATCTTCAGAAGGCCTTTGACAAGGTACTGCAGGTGAGGTTTCTTAACACAATAAGAGCCCATGGTATTACAGGAAAGATGGCAGACTGGCAAGAGACAAAGAGCGGGAATAAAGGTGCCCTTTTCTGGTTGTTTTCCAGTGACCAGTGGTATACTTAGGCCTGTATTCACTAAAATTCAGAAGAATGAGGGAGGGATGACCCTCATTGACATTTATTTCAAGGGGAATAGAATATAAAAGCAAGGAGATAATGCTGAGCCATTATAAGACACTAGTCAGGTCACACCTGGGACATTGTCAACAGTTTTGGGCTCCATTCTCAGAAAGGATATATTGTCATTGGAAAGAGTCCAGAGGAGGTTCATGAGGAAGATTCCAGGAATGAAGGGGTTAACATATGACAAGCATTTGGTAGCTTTGGACCTGTACTCACTGGAAATTTAGGTAATTGCATAGGGCACTCTTTGAAACCTACTGAATGTTGAACAGACTAGATAGGGTGGGTGTGGAGAGGATGTTTCCTCTGGGGGTGGGGAGGTATCCAGAATTAAAGGGCACAGCCTCAAAATTGAGGGGCAGCCATTTAGAACAGATGTAAGGAGGACTTGTTTTAGCCAGAGAGTAGTAAATCTGTGGAATGCTCTGCCAGAGACTGCGGAGGAGGCCAAGTCCATGGGTATATTTAAGGTGGAAGTTGATCATTTCCTTATCGGTCAGGTCATCAAAGGATATGGTGAGAAGACAGGTGAAGAGGGTTGAGTGGGATCTGGGATCAGCCATGATGGAATGGCAGAGCAGACTCAATGGGCTGAGTGGCCTAATGCTGCTCTTATGTCTATGGTCTTATGGTTTTATGGACCTAATTAAAACCTATTGAATGGTGAAAGGCCTTGACAGAGTGGATGCAGAGAAGATGCTTCCTATGATGGTAGAGTCTTAAACCAGAGGACTCAGCCTCAGAATAGAAAGCCGTCCTTTTACAATGGAGATGAGGAATTTCTTTAGCCAGAGTGAATCTGTGGAATCCTTTGTCACGGGCAGCTGTGGAGTCCATTTTTATGTATATTTCTTTTCTTTATCAATCTTTTTATTAGTTAAATAAAAGAGTACATATATATATAAAAACAAGAGGAGAATTATCTGAAATATCTATCTCACAAATATCTATATCAATAACAATTCAAATAAAAGGAAAAATAAACATTATCAAGATCATACATAGTATGTATACACAGTGTATAATAAAAAAAAGAGAATTGATTCTCCTCTTCATAAAAAGAAGAAAAAAGATAAAGAAACTTTTATAATTGAAATGTATGCAAAAAAACCCAAAACACATAAAAAAACAAAAAGAAAAGAAAAGAAAGAACTGGGCAGCTCAACTGAGAGTGAGAGCAAGAAAAAAGGAAGCACTTTCTGATCAAACCCAGAACTTCAGAAAGGTAACTGGAAGGGCCATAAGTCAGAGCAAATGAAAATATTGAATAAAAGGTTGCCAAGTTTCCTCAAATTTAGAGGATGTATCAAATGTCCGACTTCTTATTTTTTCTAAATTTAAACAGGACATAATGGAGGTAAGCCAATAAACAGCAGTAGGTGGATTAGAATACTTCCATTTAAGCAAAATGGCTCTCCTAGCCAATAAAGTTGTAAAAGCTATCATCCATTGAGCGGAAACAGGAATACCTCCTGCTTCCAATGGAATGATCCCAAAAATTGTTGTAAGTAAATTTGGTTGTAGATCCAAATTCAAAACCTTTGATAAAGTTTTAAAGACTTCTTTCCAAAAATTATCTAACTTTATACAAGACCAGAACACATGTGTTAAAGTAGCCAGCTCAGTATTACATCTATCGCAAATAGGATTAATATTAGGAAAAATATGGGCTAATTTGTCCTTTGACATATGGGCCCAATGCACTACCTTGAACTGTATCAAGGAATGACAGCATTTTTATGTATATTTAAGGCAGAGGTTGATAGTTATAGTGGGGGAGTGGGGTGGTTACGGCACAGGATGGAAAGAAGCTACAGAAAGTTGTACAATTAATCAGCTCCGTCACGGGTACTAGCCTCCGTAGTATCCAAGACATCTTCTAGGAGTGGTTCTTCAGAAAAGTGGCATCCATCATTAAGGATCTGTTACGAGCAGCTTTCAACCATGCCAGCTTTTAGGATCCAAATGCTCAAACTCTCTGGAGTATGATTACCTGGCACGGCCCCTTTAAGGATTCAGGATGGTCCCACTAATTGACAAAATCATGTTTTGGGTGCCAAGGATTGAGCATTTAAGGGGCATCTGAACTGAGGTTCAGTGCTCAATCGTAAGCCTATTAGTGGTTTTGTCTCGTGTTTGATTTGAACTCAGATCCAGTGTGGTACCACGTCTCACACCTTGCTTTGGATATCCCAGGACTCATCCTCTTCAAGGACTTCCATCACAGGACCACCATCCCTTCACCCAGGACATGCCCTCTTCTCATTGTTACCATCAGGAAGGAGGTACAGATGCCAGAAGGCACACACTCAGCGATTCAGGAACAGTTTCTTCCCCTCTGTCATCCGATTCCTCGATGGACATTGAACCCTTGGACACTACCTCACTTTTTTATTATTTCTTTTTTTGCACTATTTTTAATTTAACTATTTAATATACATATAAATATTTACTGTAATTGACTTATTTTCTTATTTTGAATTGTATTGTACTGCTGCTGCTAAGTTAACAAATTTCATGACAAATGCTAGTGATATTAGATCTGATTCTAATCTGAGGAACTCATTGCCACAGACAGCTGTGCAGGCCAAGTCATTGGGTACATTTTAGGCCGAAATTGACAGATTCTTGATTAATCAGAACATCAAAGGTTACATGGAGAAGGCAGAAGAATGGGATTGAGAGGGCTAATAAATCAGCCATGATGGAATGGCGAAGCAGATATAATGGGCTGAATGACTTAATTCTGCTTCTATGTCTATTGATCTTATGGTCTGACATAGATGGAAAGTGTATCTGGGAGCAGGTCAATGGAACTAGGTTCATTAACAGTTCAGGACAGACTAGATGGGCTGAAGGGGCTGTTTTGTGTTCTATGACTGTACTGTGAGACAGTACCTAGTTCAGGACACCCCTTGTAAAGTAACTATCAACCTTGCAAGCCCATCTATGAATTGTGTGCACTTCACAGAAATAACCTCTCATCCTCCCAAACAAGGAAAGAACCCATAAACACTACCTCAAAATTTTGCTCTCATTAGCAGAACTCATTTATTTTTATAAAAATAAAATGCTATCCTCAGGCTGGAGGACGAACACCTATTATTCCATCTGAACTGATAGCATTTCTGCAATTTCTGGTAATTTCTGCCCCTCCCCTTCTTGCATTTTCTATTCCCCATTCTTACTCCCCTCTCAACACTACCCTTCTCCTCACCTGTGCACTTCCTCCTTCTGGTTCCCCTCCTCCTTACCTTTCTCCCATGGTCCACTCTCCTCTCCTATCCAATTTCTTCTTCTTCAATTCATTACTTTTACCACCTATCAATTCCCAGTCTCTCACTTTCCCCGCCCTTCCCCTCCCCTACTCACCCATTTTTTCCCTCACCTGCCAACTTGTACTCCTACCCCTCCGCTTAGCTCCTTATTCCAGATTCTTCCTCCTTCTTTTCCAGTCCTGATGAAGGATCTCAGCCTAAATGTCGACTGTCTATTCCTCTCTGTATATTGCTGCCTGACCTGCTCAGTTCCACCAGCATTTTCTGTGTATTGCCTTGGATTTCCGGCATCTGCAGAATCTGTCATGTTTACTTTTTGTATATTCTTATTTTAAAAATATTATTATTGTAATTGATATGTATTGCACCTAATAATGTGGCCATTGAGAGTATGTTGTGAATTTTATTTGGTATCTCGTGTACCTAATAAAGTTGCATCTGAGTGCATGCTTATGATCTATGAAGGTAAACAGCCAATAATATCAAAGAGGATACAAGGCTTTTTTTTCTGGTATGTAAGCAGTAAAAGAGAGGCAAGAGTAGATATCAAACCATTGGAAAATGACACTGGAGAGGAAGTAATGGGGGATAAAGAAATGGTGGATGAACTGAGTAAGTACTTTGCATCAGTCTTCACTGTGGAAGACACTAGCAGTGTTCCAGAAGTTCAAGAAGGTAATGGGGCAGAAGTGAGTGTAATTGCTGTTACTAAAGAGAAGATGCTTCGAAAACTGAAAGGTTTGAAGGTAGAGGTATCACCCATATCAGATGAACTACGCCCCAGGTTTTGAAAGAGGAAGCTGAAGAGATTCTGCAGGCATTAGTAATGATCTTTCAAAAATCATTAGATTCTGGGATGGTCATGGAAGACTGGAAAACTGCAAATATCTCTCCACTCTTCAAGATAGGAGTGAAGCAGATGAAAGAAAAGTATAGGCCAGTTATCCTGACCTCAGTGGTTGAGAAGATGTTGGAGTCGATTGCTAAGGATGAGGTCTCAGGGTACTTGGTGGCACATGATAAAATAGGCTAACGTTGGCATGGTTTCCTTAAAGAAAGATCTTGCCTGATGGATCTGTTGGAGTTATTTGAACAAATAACAAGCAGGAGAAACAAAAGAGAATCAGTGGATGTTATATGCTTGGATTTTCAGAAGGCCTTTGATAAGGTGCTGCACATGAGGCTGCTTAACAAGATAAGAGACCATGTTATTAGAGGAAAGATAGTAGCCTGGATAGAGGATTGACTGATTGGAAGGAGGCAAAAAGAGGGAATAAGGGAGCCTTTTCTGTTTGGCTATCAGTGACTAGTGGTGATCAACAGGGGGTGGTGTTGAGACCGTTTCTTTTTAAGTGATATGTCAATAATTTGGATAATGAAATTGATGGCTTTATGGCCAGGTTTGCAGATGATACAAAGATAGGTGGAGGGGCAGGTAGTGTTGAGGAAGTAGGGAGGCTGCAGAAGGACTTAGACAGATTAGGATAATGGACAAAGAAGTGTATGGTCATGTGTATGGTCACTTTGCTAGAAGAAATAAAAACATAGATTTTTTTTTAAATGCAGAGAAGATTCAAGCATCAAAGGTGCCAAAGGACTTGGAAGTACTCGTGCAGGATTCCCTAAAGATTATTTGCAGATTGAGTTGGTGGTGAGGAAGACAAATCCAATTGAAGCATTAATTTCAAGAGGACTTGAATATAAAAGCAAGGGTGTAACGCAGAGGCTTTATAAAGCACTGGTGAGGCCTCACTTGGAGTACTGTGAGCAGTCTTGAGCCTCTTATTTAAGAAAGGATGTGCTGAAACTAGAGAGGGTTCAAAAGAATGATTCTGCTAATGAAAGGGTTAATGTATGAGGAGTGTTTGATGGCTCTGGGCCCGTATTCACTGGAATTTAGAAAAATGAGAGAGGAATCTCATTGAAACCTATTGAATGTTGAAAGGCCTACCTAGGCGAAGTGGAAGTGGAGAGGGACATTTCCTATAGTGGGAATCTAGAACTAGACGGTATGAACTCAGAATAGAATGATCTACATCAGCAACAGTGATGAGAAAGAATTTCTTTTACCAGAACAGAGTGAATCTATTGAATTCGTTGCAACAAGCAGCCATGGAGTGCAGGAAATTGGGTGTAGCTAAGGCAGAGGTTGAGTGATTCTTCATTGGTCATGGCACAAAGGGTTACAGGGAGCAGGCAGGAAATTGGGACTGAGTGGAAAAATGGATCAGCCATGAAAAGAAAAAGATTAAAAATGATGAAATGGCAGAGCATACTCAATGGGTCAGATGGCCAAATTCTGGTCAAAGATCTGCACTATCCATTGGCCAAATTCTGGTCAAAGATCCTCACTATCCATCCAGGCCACACTGAGGTTGGAGGAGCAACACCTTATATTCTGTCTGGCTAGCCTCCAACCTGAAAGCACAAACAGTGATTTCTCAGCCAGTCCATGGTGTCCTCTACTGCCGCGATGAGGCCACACTCAGGTTGAAGGAGCAACACCTTAGATTCAATTTGGGTAGCCTCCAACCTGATGGCATTATCATTGGTTTCTCAAACTTCTGGTAATTGCCCCACCCTTCATCATTCCCATTCCCGTTTCCCTCTCTCACCTCATCTCCTTACCTGCCCATCACCTCTCTCGGATGTTCCTCCCCCCTTCCATTTCTTCCATGGCCTTCTGTCCTCTCCTATCTGATTCCCCGTTCTCCTGCCCTTTATCTCTTTCACCAATCAACTTCCCACCTCTTTACTTCACCCCCTCCTCCTCCCTAGGTTTCATCTATCACCTACTGCCTTGTACTTCTTCCTCCTTTCCCGCTTCTTAATCTGACTTCTCATCTTTTTTTCCAGTCCTGCTGAAGGGTTTCAGCCAGAAATGTCAGCTGCTTACTCTTTTCTGCAGGTGCTGCCTGGCCTGCTGAGCTCCTCCAGCATTTTATTTTGTGTTGCTTGGATTTCCAGCATCTGCAGATTTTCTCATCTTAAGTCAACAGACACTTAGCTGAGTGTGTGTGTGGGACCTCCTCTATCTGCAGCTCTGTCCCAATAGTTCTTCAGCACTGGTCGTAAGCACAGAGTAAAGAGGAGCCCGGCAGACAAAGCTATCCTTAAACCCTTGAGACACTGGGAACCAGAAGGCTGCGTTGTGGTGTGCATTGCAACAATTGGGAACACCACTGCATCCCTCAAACGGGCTAATCAATGACAGAAGCAACTTTCAACTGACAAGTAATTTAACCCTTCACATTACAACCACAAGACCATAAAACATTGGAGCAGACCTCCACCAATCCATCTTGGCCAATTTATTGCCTCTCTCAACCACCTTCTCCCCATAAACTTTGACACCTTTATTTATCAAGAACCTATCAAGCTCCATTTTATATGCACCTAATGCTTTGCCTCCACAGCCATCTGTAGCAATGAATTCCACAGATTCACCACCTCCTGGCTAAAGAAATTCCTCCTTAGCTCTGTACTAAAGAGATGTCTTTCTATTTTGAGGTTGTGCCCTTTAGCCCTAGAGTCCATCACTAGAGGAAGCATTATTCCCATAAACCTCCTCTGGACACTTTCCAATGCCTTTCATAGAGGCATGAGAGAGGAGCTGGCCAAAGTTGATTGGAAGAGAATACCAGCAGGTGTGATGGCAGAACAGCATTGGAGGAGTTTCTGGAGGCAATTCAGATGGTGCAGATGGATAGATCCATCACAAAGTTGAAGAAGTATTCTAAAGAGAGGATGAGGCAACCATGGCTGATAAAGGAAGTCAAAGACAGCATAAAAGCAACAAAGAGGGAACATAATTTAGCAATTAGTGGGAAGTCAGAGAACTGAGAAGGTTTTAAAACCACAAGAAGGCAACTGAAAAAGATAGGAGAGGAAAGATGAAATATGAAGGCAAGCTAGCCGACAATATCAAAGAGAACACCAAAAGTATTTTCAGATATATAAAGAGTAAAAAAGAGGTGAGAATGGATATTGGATTGCTGGAAAATGATGCTGGGGAGGTAGTAATGGGGGCAAAGAAATGGCAGGCAAATGTAATGGGTATTTTGCATCAATCTTCACTGTAGAAGACACCAGCAGGATGTTATTAATTTGAGAGTGTCAGGGGGTAGAAGTAAAGCAGTTGCTTCACTGTGGAAGACACAAGCAGTAAGGTGGAAGTTCCAGGTGTCAGGAGACATGAAGTGTGTGAAGTTAACATAATTACAGACAACAACACACACAAAATGCTGGTGGAACACAGCAGGCCAGGCAGCATCTATAGGGAGAAGTGATGTCAACGTTTCGGGCCAAGACCCTTCGTCAGGACTAAACGAAAGGAAAGATAGTAAGAGATTTGAAAGTGGGAGGTGGAGGGGGAAATGCGAAATGATAGGAGAAGACTGGAGGGGGTGGGATGAAGCTAAGAGCAGGAAAGGTGATTGGCGAAAGTGATACAGAGCTGGAGAAGGGAAAGGATTATGGGATGGGAGGCCTCAGGAGAAAGAAAGGGGTGGGGGGCGAGCACCAGAGGGAGATGGAGAACAGGCAGAGTGATGGGCAGAGAGGGAGACAAAAACCAAACAACTAGATATGTCAGGGATGGGGTAAGAAGGGGAGGAGGGACATTAACGGAAGTTAGATAAATCAATGTTCATGCCATCAGGTTGGAGCCGGTATATAAGGTGTTGTTCCTCCAACCTGAGTTTGGATTCATTTTGACAATAGAGGAGGCCATGGATAGACATATCAGAATGGGAATGGGATGTGGAATTAAAATATGTGGCCACTGGGAGATCCTGCTTTTTCTGGCGGACCGAGCGTAGGTGTTCCACGAAACGGTCTCCCAGTCTGCGTCGGGTCTGAAGGTTTTTGAGAAACTGAAAGGTCTGAAGGTTGATAATGGTTCCAGAAGACTGGAAAATTTCCAATGTTATTCCACACTTCAAGAAGGGAGAGAGGCAGAAGAAAAGAAACTATAGGCCAGTTAGTCTGACCTCAGTGGTTGGGAAGATGTTGGAGTTGATTATTAGGAATGGAGACTCAGGGCACTCGGAGGCACATGATAAAATAGGCCATGGTCAGCATGATTCCCTCAAAGGAAAATCAAGATAGACAGAGGAGAATCGGATGATGTTGTATACTTGGATTTTCAGAAGGCCTTTGGAAAGGTGCGACACAAGGTGCTTAATGAGCCCATGGTATTACAGGAAAGATTAAAGTTTGGATAGAACAGTGGCAAATTGGCAGGAGACAAAGTGTGGGAATAGAGGGAGCCTTTTCTGGCTGCCATTGACTAGTGTGATCCATAGGGGTCTATGTTGGGACTGATTCTTATTTCATTATATGTTAATGATTTAGATGATGGCATTGATTGCTTTGTTGAAAAGTTTGCAGAAAATATGAAGATAGGTGGAGGGACAGGTAGTTTTGAGGAAGTAGAGAGGGTACAGAAGGTCTTAGACACATTAAGAGAATGGACAAAGAAATGGCAGATGGAGTATAGTGTCTGGAAGTGTATGATCATGCACTTCAGTAGAAGTAATGAATGAGTTGACTATTTTCTAAATGGAGAGAAAATACAAAAAGCAGAGGTGCAAAAGGATTTGGAAGTCCTTGTGCAGGATTCCCTAAAGGTTAATTTGTGGGCTGAGTCTGTGGTGAGGAAGGGAAATGTAATCTTAGCATTTATTTCAAGAGGACTAGAATATAAAAACAAAGATGTAATGCTACAACTTTATAAAGCATTGATGAGGCCTCACTTGGAGTATAGAAAGGATGTGCTGAAACTGGAGAGAGGTCAAAAGAGGTTCACGAAAATGATTCCAGGATTGAACGGCTTGTCATATGAAGAGCATTTGATGGCCCTGGGCCTGGATTCACTAGAATTCGAAGGAAAAAGGGGTGACCTTATTGAAACCTATTGAATAGTGAAAGATCTTGATAGACAGGATGTAGAGAGGATGCTTCCTATGGTGGGTGTCTAAGACCAGAAGACACACCCTCAGAATAGAGGGGTGTCCTTTTAGAATGGAGTTGAGGAGGAATTACTTTAGCTAGGTAGTGGTGAATCTGTGGAATTCTTTACCACAAGCAGAGTCTTTATGTCTAATTAGGCAGGAACTGATAGGGCATGAATGCATATGGAGAGAGGGCAGGAGATTGGGGCTGAGAGGAATATTGGATCAGCCATGATGAGATGACAGAACAGACTCGATGGACTAAATGGTCTAATTCTTATGGTCTTATTGTTAAGGAGAAAGTGCTTGGGAAGCTGAAAGATCTGACATTAGGTCAGTCACCTGGACCAGATGGACTACACCTCTGTTTACTCTAAGAGGTAGATGAGATTGTGGAGGCATTCGCAATGGTCTTTCAAGAATCACTCAATTCTGTAATGGTTCCAGAGGACTGGAAAATTGCAAATGTCATTCCACCCTTTAAGAAGGAGGGAGGGTGAAGGAAGGATACTATAGGCCAGTTAGTCTAACCTCAGTGGTTGGGAATATATCGGAGTGTATTATTAAGGATCGGGCTTTGGGGTACTTGGAGGCACATGATAAAATAGGGTAAGGTCGGGACCGATTCTTTGTGGAAATAACAAGCAGGATAGACAAAGAAGGGGCAGTGGAATCATTCACCTTGCAGTTAGAGAAGAAAAGTTAAAACCAGTTTTTGTTTCAGTATTACAGTGGAGCAAAGGGAATTCCAAGATGACAGCGCGACACAGCTTGCAGCGGCCACTCCAGAGCTGATTATCTGTTATTTGTGAAGCGGGGTGCCGTTCGCAATTGTAATCGGATGAAAAACAGACGTAGGAGCACGGAGAAACATCTGAAAATCTCAGGAAGACCTTTTTCATTGCTGCTGCTGCTGTGAGGTCCGGGTCTCTGCTGGGAAGAACGGGCCCCCAGTCCTCAGGGTCGTGTTGCTGATGGCTGTTGGCGGGGCCGTCTTAATACGCTCGGCAGAGGATGGTTCTCGGAGAAGCTGTGCCGGAGGGGATGGTCGGAGGCTCGGAGGTTCGACTGACTCTGCGACGGTCCGCTGCAATTAAGTCACTTTCACTGTGTGCCGTTTCTGCGAGGCATTATGGAGGCATTCACAATGGTCTTTCAGGAATCACTCAATTCTGTAATGGTTCGACGGAGCTTTTGCTGTGTGCTGCGTCTGCGAGGCTGGGTCGAGCAGCGCCGTGGAGGTCCATAGCGGGGGTATTCCCTTCTGCCGGCGGCATGAGAAGATGAGTCTGTTGTCTCTTAAAAGTCTGTTGGGACCCTGGGGACTTCTGGGAACTGTGTGGTGGTTTCTTTCGAACTAATAGTCTTTTGGCATCTTTGGACTATTTTTATTGTGCCCATGGTCTGTTTTTTTTTATCAATTATGCTATTGTTTGCACTGTTGTAACTATGTGTTGTAACTGTGTGGTTTTGTGCAGGTCTTGTAGCTTTAGTTTTTGGTCTTGTTTGTCTGGTGGGATTGGAGCTCCTTTCCGGGGAACGCGCTAGATGGTAGCGCGATATTAATACGCAGCAACCTCTCCGGACTCTGGATTGGGGATTGCCAAACGTTATGTAGATTTTCTTTTAATAAATTTACTTTGACTTTGAGTTTAGTAATAAAATTGAAGTGTTGCAATGTATGGGGCTTAATTTGGAAAGAGACTCAGGATATGGGTAAACCAGCCCTCAGGTTAAAATACAAAATGAAATGACAAAGAATTTATTAATCATCTCAGGGTTTCATTCAAAAAATAATTGCAACCCTTTGATCAATGGTGGATTTGCAGAGCTTTAAGTTGGGTCATTAAATATAACATTGCTTCTCTGAAAGGGATCTTAGTTGGCAAAGCAACCATTTATTATTCCCTCTCTGCCAAACTCCTTTGTGTCAAAGCCTCTAATTCTTAAAAAGTTTTTGGATTCTGTTATTGGACACAAATAGGAAAGGTTATGAGCCAAATGCAACTGAATGAGACTAGCTTGGGTGGAACATATCGGTCAGCATCAAGCAGATGAGTTGAAGCGCCTGTTTCTCAGCTGTATGACTCGATGACAGTTCCTGGCTATGTCCTGCCCTTCAGCAGAGCTGATTCACCAGCACCCACGGTGGAGAACTCTACAGGAAAGGTACAGAAAGGTATGTCTGCTTTGCTGTTCAATCTGGATGATATATTCTCCACTCCCCACGTATGTTTCTGGATGACTTTTAAATGTTACCGATGTGTCCAGCTCTATCATTATTTCTGGCAGCTCATTCTAAATATGTACCTCTCTTTCTGTGAAGAAGCTTCCCCTGATGTCCCTTTTAAATCTCTCAGTTCTGATCTAAACCATTGGCTTGTTTTTTGCACCCCCCTCTGGGAAATTGGTTGTGTACCTCACCCTGTCTATGCCCCTCATGATTTTACATACTTCAATCAGATCAGCCCTCAATCTCCTAATTTCCATGAAAAATGTCTTAGTAGGTGCAGCCTTTCATTATAAATCTGGTCCCCAATATCCTGGTAAATTTTTCTGGCCCTCTTTCTAGTTTAGTAACATCTTTCCTGTAAGAGGGTGACCAATATCGTACCCAGTAGCCCAAGGGCAGCCTCACCAACAACTTATACAACTATAATGTCACATTTCCTATACTCCTATGTGATGCACCATCAATAACTCTCTGAGACGTGAGGCGAGATATAGGCTTTTATTGGCTGGAAGAAAGAACAAGCAGCAATTGAACACCATACTACATCCTGGAGACTGAGGCCGGGGCAGTGTCTCCAATCGCCTTTATACCGGGGTCCATGGGAGGAGTCACGGTCAGTGGGAGGAGCCACAGGAGCAGTCAGCCAGCGGGGGGGGGGGGGGGTGGGGGGTGGGGGGGTGCGTGTCCAAACAGGTATATGTAGTTCACCACACTGTGTTCGTCGTGAATGGTAATGGCTAGAGCGTCGTTTTACAGTCCTGGCGATCACCGATCGGGTTTTGATTCCCGTCTCTGTCTGTAGGGAGTTTGTATATTCTGCCCGTTACAGCATGGGCTTTCTCAGGGTAATCCATTTTCCTTTCACGTTCTAAAGATGTACACGTTATGGTTAGTAAACTGTGGGCATGCTATGTTGGCGCTGGAAAAGTGGCATCTCTTGCGGGCTGCTCTCAGAACAATCCTTGCTGATGTGATTTGACTCCAATGATGCATTTCACTCTATGTTTTAAAGAACGTGTGACAAATAAATCTAATTTTTAATCTTCACTCAATGCCTTGACTGATGAAGCCACAGTGAGCAGAAGTCCTGTGGAATGACCTCGTTTCTGTGATATTCTACTGATAAAGTCGACAAACGTTTAAGGTGATTGCAAGTACAGATGGAATATCAGACATAGTATTTTAAACATTTTTAGAGAGTGATAGGTTTGAGGGGTGACTGAGAAGTTCATGGGCTATGGTAGAAGGAGTCAATTTTAGAAAACCTAGCACATTTATTTTTCAACATAGGCCCCCCCCCTACATGTACACACTTAGTCCAGCGGTCGTGGAGCGTACAGATCTTGGACCTCCAGAAAGTGTCCACAGCAGGGGTGATTGATAAGTTTGTGGCCTAAGGTAGAAGGAGATGAGTTATACAGCTCTCGTTACATGCACATGCAGGTCAACTCTTTGAGTGAAAATGCAGAAAGTTTGAAGTTAATAACTCATCTCCTTCTACCTTAGGCTACGAACTTATTAATCACCCTGATGAGTTATTAACTACTGCTCACACACTACTCTGCAAAATGCTGGTGGAACGTAGCAGGCCAGGCAGCATCTATAGGGAGAAGTACAGTCGACGCTTCAGGCTGAGACCCTTTGTCAGGATTTCCTCATGACTACTCTGCAAAGCCATCTGGCAGGCATTCTATAAATTCCCTCTCTTGGGATTCAGCATAAACCTAATTTTCCTAATCTACCTGTATTTGAAATCCCCCAAATATTGCCCTTTTTACATGTCTTTTCTATCTCCTGTTGGAATATACAATATATTTAATATTCCAACCTGGTCCCAACTTATCGATGAAGCTATGTAGAAGACAAGGCAGTGACTATACTTCACTATGAGTTTGAAGAGATTTGGTATGTCAACAAAAACACTCAAAAACTTCTCTAGATGTACTGGGGAGAGGATTCTGACAGGCTGCATCACTGTCTGGTATGGGGTGGGGGGGGTGAGGGGTGGTTACTGAACAGGACCAAATGAAGCTGCTGAGGTTCATAAATTTAGTCGCCTCCATCTTGGATTCCAGCCTGCAAAGCACCCAGGACATTTTCAGGGAGCGAGCGGTGTCTCAGAAAGGCAGCATCCATTATTAAGGACCTCCAGCATCCAGAACATACCCTTTTCTCATTGTTACCATCAGGTAGGAGATACAGAAGCCTGAAGTCACACACTCAGCGATTCTGGAACAGTTTTTTCCCCTCTGTCATCCGATTCATAAATGGACATTGAACCTTCACTTTTCAATATATATTATTTCAGGTTTTTCACGATTTTTAATCTCCAATATACATATACTGCAATTTATTTACTTATTTTAGCTGCTAAGTTAACAAATTTCAGGACATCTGCCGATGATAATAAACCTGATTCTGATATCCTATATCCTGGCCTGTATATAACTCCCATCAGGGTCTTTTCTCTCTTGCATTATTTCAACTCTACCACAAGGATTCTACACCTGAACCATTCTAATGGACTTGATTTGATTTCATACCAACATAGTCATCCAAATGTCGACTGCCTACCTGTTGGTCCTTTCAATACAGCATGTATCTTTGGATGTTAAGCTCCCAACTATGATCGTCTTTTAGCCATGACTCACTGATGCCCACAACATCATACCACCAATCTGTAACTGCACTACTAGATCATCTACCTTGTTCCATATACTGTCTGCATTTAAACATAACACCTTCAGATCTCAATTCACTGCCCTTTTTGTTTTTGGCCCCCTGCTACGCTTTAACTCATTCCACTGACCGTAATTTTTCCCTATCATCTGCCTGTTCTTCCTCACAGTCTCACTACACACTGCCTCCAATTGTATATCAACTGCCCCGTCTTCAGCCTTATCATTCTGCTTGCCATCCCCCTGCCATATTAGTTTAAACCGTCCCCAACAGATCTACTAAACCTGCTTGCAAAGATAATGGCCTGCCTCAGGTTCAGGCGTAACCTATCCTTTTTGTACAGGTCACACCTTCCCTAGAAAAGATCCTAATGATCCAGAAATCTGAAACTCTGCCCCCTGTACCAGTTCATCAGCCACATATTCATCTGTACTGTCAGCCTATTCTTGCCCTGACTAGCACATGGTACTGGGAGTAATCCAGAGATTAATACCTTGGAGGTCCTGCTCTTCCGCTTCTTCCCTATATTCACTGTGCGGAACCTCCTCGCCCTGTCTACCAATGTCATGGGTGCCAAAGTGAATCACTCTCCCTCTTGGGATCTTCTGCAGTTGCTCTGAAACATCCTGGACCCCTAGCACCTTAAAGGTGGCTTACCTTTTTAAGAGCAACAGAATCTCTTGTCCGTCCCACGAACGGGTCTCCTATTACCATTGCTCTGACTTACTTTATCCTTCCCCAGTGAGCCTCAGTCTGGCCTGGCTGCTACTGCTGTACCCTGATAGGTCATCCCCAGCTGTATCCAAATAGGTATACTTGTGGCTGAGGTAAATGGCTACAGGGGAACTGGCACTAGCACAAGCAAGAGAGGATCTGCAGATGCTGGAAATCCAAGCAACATACACAAAATGCTGGAGGAACTCAGCAGGGCAGGCAGCATCTATGGAAAAAAATACAGTCGACATTTCAGGCTGAAACCCTTCGCTCTTCAGCAGGGGTGGAGAAAACCAGATGAGGAGAGGATTTAAAAGGTGGGGGGGGGGGGAGGGGAGAAAGAAACACAAGGTGATGGGTGAAACTGGGAGGGGGGAGGGTGAAGTAAAAAGCTGAGAAGTTGATTAGTGAAAGAGATACAGAAGGGGAAATCTGATAGAAGAGGGCAGAAGGCCATGGAAGAAAGAAAAGGGGGAAGAGCATCAGAGGGAGGCAGTGGGCAGGTGAGAGAGGGAAGAGGGGATGCAGAATGGTAAAGGGGGGGCATTTCCAGAAATTCAAGAAATCGATGTTCATGCCATCAGGTAGGAGGCTACCCAGATGGAATATAAGGTATTGTTCCTCCAACCTGAGTGCGGCCTTATCACAACAGTAGAGGAGGCCATGGATTGACATATCAGACTGCGAATGGGAAGTGGAATTAAAATGGGGGTCACTGGGAGATCCTGTTTTTTCTGGCAGATGGAGCAAAGCACCTATGTCGTCCAATCACAAACAAGAGAAAATCTGCAGATGCTGGAAACACACACAATATGCTCAAGGAACTCAGCAGGTCAAGCAACATCTGTGGAAAAAATTCCAATCACAGACAAGAGAATCCTATATATCCTAAATAAAGACTTACATAGATTGGGAGACCACTTCGCCAAGCTCTTACGCTCAGTCCACCGGAAGAAGCCACCCATTTTAATTCCCTTTCCCATCCCTTTTCCCTCTTTCACCTTATGTCCTTGCCTGCCTATCGCCTCCCTTTGATGCTGCTCCCCCTTTATTTTTCTTCCGTGGCCTTCTTCCTCTCCTATTAGTCTCCCCCTTCTCCAGCCCTGTATTTCTTTCACCAGTCAACTTACTTCATCTCTCCCACTCCTGGTTGTACCCATCACCTTGTGTTTCACTCCCCTCCCCCCCCCCCCCCCCTTTTAAATCTACTCAGCTTTCTTCTCTAGCCCTGTCAAAGAGTCTCGGCCCAAAACATTGACTGCACTTTTCTCCATAGATGCTGCCTGGCTGCTGAGTTCCTCCCGCAATGTGTGTGTGGTGCTTACATCTACTGGTGGTCACCCATCTACGGTCTGAAGCCTGCACCCTGGGTGTGACCGCCTCAGTAGCAGTCACATGTATGACGTTTCCAGGTGGACCCGGTCCAGTGAGGATTATGCCAGGGGCAGCTCGCAAGTGTCGCCATGCTGATGGTGCCACAATTTTCTAACCCTTACTAACGTGTACACCTTTGGAATTTGGGAGGAAGCCACAGCGCCTGGAGGCAACCCTCACGGTCACAGATGGGTGTTCCTCTACCCTCATCTGCTGGTTTGTAAAATTATGAGAGGTGTTGAAAGCTTAGACAGCCCAAATCTTTTTCTCAGGGCAGAAGTGTTAAATACTAGAGGGCGTGCATTTATGGTGAGAAGAAAGAAGTTTAAAGGAAATGTGAATGGCAAGTTTTTGTACAGAGTGGTAGGTACCTGGAACTGGTTGCCAGGGGAACTGATGGAGGCAGAGAAGAGAATGGCTTTTAAGAGGCTTTTAGAACCATTAATATGCAGGGAATGGAAGGGAATAGATGCAAACAAGAGATTTTGTAGATGCTGGAAGTCTGGAGCAATGCTCATGAGCTGCTGGAGGAACTCAGCAGATCAGGCAACAGCTATGGAGAGGAACAAGCAGTCAACATTTCGGGTCAAGACTGGTCCTGGCCCAAAACATTGACTATCCATTCCTCACTTGCGATGTTGCCTGACCTCCTGAGTTAATCAAGTCATCATCATCATTATGTACTGTGACAGGGGCGGTCATAGTCCCATGACCTGATTGTTCTTGGCAAAGTGGTTTGCCATTGCTTTCTTCTGGGAAGTGTCTTTTACAAGATGGATGATCCCAGCCATTATCAATACTCTTCAGAGATCATCTGCCTGGCGTCAGTGGTCACATAACCAGGACTTGTAATATGCACCAGCTGCTCATATGACCATCCACCTCCTGCTCCCATGGCTTCAAATGATCATGATTGGTTTGGCTAAGCAGGTGCTACACTTTGCCCAAGAGGGACCTGAAGGATTGTGGAGAGAAGGAGTGCTTTAGACCTACTTTGGTAGAGATGTATCTCCACCCCGCCTCTCAACTTAATCAAGTATTTTGTGCTCTGCTTCA
Source organism: Hemitrygon akajei (assembly GCF_048418815.1). NCBI lineage: Eukaryota > Metazoa > Chordata > Chondrichthyes > Myliobatiformes > Dasyatidae > Hemitrygon > Hemitrygon akajei. The sequence continues at coordinate 16,773,186 of NC_133130.1, forward strand.
GACTCCAGTATCTGCAGTCTCTTGTCTCCAGTTTAATTTGGTGTCATGTTCAGCATGGGCATTATGGGACAAAGGGCCTGTTCTCATCTGTACTGTTCTGTGTTCTGTGTTCTAAGCAAGAGTGGAGTTAGTACGGAAAGGCGAGATCATGAAAACAAAAGCCTAAAAATTCTGATTACGGCATGAAGGTTGAGGTAACCAAAGCAGGTTACGCTGCAGCAAAAAAAAGTGCACCAGTACCTCTCCTTCCTCAGGAGGCTAAAGAATCCTGTGGACCCTCACCAAATTTATAGATGCACCATAGAAAGCATCTTGTCTTGATGTATGACATCTGCTCTGCACATGGCGGCAAGAATCTGCAGAGAATTGTGGACACAGCTCAATGCGTAATGGAAATCAGCTTCCCTTCCACGGACTCTGCCTACACTTCTTGCTGAAGCAGTAAAGCAGCCAGTATTATCAAAGACCCCACCCACCACGGACATTCTTGCTTCTCCCCTCCCCATCCAGCAGGAGGAATGTACCACCAGGCTGAAAGATATCATGCGGTAATATTAGGATTAAAGATAAGATGCACTCTTGGCCTTATAATCTACCTATTTTGACCTTGTTCTTTATTATCTGCCTGCACTACACTTTCTCTGTAACTATAACACTTTATTCTGTATTCTGTAGTGATTTGATCTGTATGAACAGTTTGCAAGGAAGACTTTTCACTATACATCAGTGTGAATGACAATAATAAACTGACGTACCAGTTTAGTGAGAATGGTGAGCTAGGAAGTGCAGGGCAAAATCTAGACAGGGATCAGATCTACAAAGATGGAAGGAGTGTATTTTGCTAGGAGCAAGCCAAGTAGAGAGGTATTACGGGTATGGACAAGGGCTCTAGTTGAGAGTGAGATGAATCTCAATCAGCATCGGATTTAATATTACCAGCATATGTCACGAAATGAGTTCACTTTACGGTAGTAGTACAATAGAGTACACAATAAATAAGCACAGAGAAAGAAAATGAGTTACATGAACTACCACAGTGTCCGTAACATTTCATTACCCTGGAATCGACAGTTATGTAATTTTGAAAAGCAGTCTGTAATTTATCCTTCAAGCCCATTAATACTGCAGTAATCCAGTCCCTATAATTCCATAAGAACGTAAGAAAAAGGAGCAGAATTAGGCCATTCAGCCCATTGAGTCTGCTCCACTATTCCATCATGGCTGATCCCGGATCCCACTCAATCTCATGCACCTGCCCTCTCACCATATCCTTTGATGCCCTGACCAATCAGGAAACAATCAACGTCTGCCTTAAATATACCATGGAATTGGCCCCCACCACAGTCTGAGGCAGAGCCTTCACAGATTTGCTAGTCTCTGGCTAAAAGAATTCTTCCTTAGCTCAGTTCTAAAGGGTCGCCCCTCAATTTTAAGGCTGTTCCCTCTAGTTCTGGATACCCTCACCATAGGAAACATCCTCTCCACATCCACCCTATCGAGTCCTGTTTCCAACAGTATTATGCTGGGAAAGCGCTAAACTATGGATGAGATGCTAGAGTCGTTCCCAAATTGGGCTGGATCCAATGGAGCCAATTTGTTTTTATTTTTTATTTAAAGATAAAACACAGAACAGGCCCTACTGACTCAACAAGCAACACTGTCCAGCAATCCAGGACAATTTCTTCTAAACCTTTTTAAGCCCCTGCTGGGGCACAAGCTGCTGACAGCAGCTCATCAGAGTCCTCTGTCCTGGGCTGAAGGTTGATTGGTCCCGTGGTTCCTGCTTTCACCTCAAGACCTCATATGACTTCGAAGAGAAGATCTTTCCTCTCCCAGGGATGAAGTCTTTAGAGTTTTGTTGGTGTTCCTGTAGTTCTGGGTTTTTATGGGATGGGGTTGCTAGCTCCATGCTTAAGCCCTGTACATTCAGATCCAGATTTGGGACTGTCCATGACAGAACTACCGGACAATTTACAATAACCAATTAACATACTAACAGGTACATCTTTAGACTCGGAGTAAAACCAAAACACCTGCAGGGAAACCCTCACGGTTATTATGAAGCACGTACAAACTTCTCAAGACACTGCTGGAATTGAACTCTGCATTCCCGGTCACCGTGAGCTGGAATAGCATCGCGCTGACCGCTATGCTATTGTTAAGGGTTTTTTAAGAGCCTCTTAGCTGAGTACATGAAGCTTAGAAAAATAGAGGGCGGTGTTCTTGAGAAATGCTAGGCAGTCTCTAGAGTAGGTTACATAGTCGGCACAACATAGTGGGCTGAAGGGCCTGTAATGTGCTGTAGATTTCAATGTTCTATGTTATGCCCTTTGGTGCTATATTTTAAAATCTTTTAATAAGGGCAAGTGTTTTTTTTTACGCAGCAAGTGGTAGGTGCCAGGAGCAGTGGTGAGCAAAAATGCAGCAGTGATGTTCTAATATAGCATGAAAACAGGCCCTTCAGCCCATCTGGTCCATACCAGCTGAGAATCCTGTCCAAACATTCCATAGAATTTTGGTTCATGCTGACCAGGAAGTTCAAAAGTAAATTTATTAAAAAGGTACATGTACTGTATGTCACCTTATATGACCCTGAGATTCATATCCTTGTGGGCATTCACTGTAGAGCAAAGAAATACTGAAAATACTGAATTAATGAAAAGCCACACACAAAGACTGACAAATAACCAATGTACAAATGCAATAAAATACAAATAATAATAATAAAGAAACAAAATACTGCTGAGAACATGAGCTGTAGAGTCCTTGAAAGTAAGTCCATAGGTTGTGGAATCAGTTCAGTGCCGGGGTGAATGAAGGTATCCATTCTGGTTCAGGATCTTGATGGTTGAGGGGTAAAAAACTGTACCTGGACCTAGAGGTGTGGGACCAAAGGCTCCTGTACCTCATTCCTGATAGCAGCAATGAGAAGAGAGCATGGCCTGGGTGGTGGGTCTTTAATGCTGCTTTCCAGTGGCTGCGTTACTTGTAGATGTGCTCAGTGGTGGGGTAGGTTTTGCCTGTGATGGTCTGTGCTGTGTTTGTTAAAGGTTATGGGGAGAAAGCAAGAGAATGGGGTTGAGGGATAATAAATAAGCCATAAGACCATTAGATATAGGAGCAGAATTAGGTTATTTGGCCCATTGTGTCTTCTCCACCATCACGTCATGGCTGATCCATTTCCCTCTCAGCCCTAATCTCCTGCCTTCTCCCCGTAACCCTTCATGCCCTGCACAATCAGAATCTATCAACCTCTGGCTTAAATATACCCAATGACTCTGGCTCCAAGTTGACTGTGGCAACAAATTCCACAAACTCACCATTCTCTTGCTAAAGAACTTCCTCCTCATCACCATTCTAAATAGATGTCCCTCTATTTTGAGTCTGTGGGCTCTGGCCTTAGACTCACCCACCACAGGAAGCATCTTCTCTGTATTCACTCTTTTGAGGCCTTTCAACATTCTATAGGTTACAATGAGATTCATCTCAAATCCACTGAATACAGACACAGAGCCGTTAAACACTCCTCATAGAATAAGCCTTTCAATTCCGAGAAGATGACAGAGTTTATCATCGAAACGTCAGTTATAGTTGACACCTATACCCGGCTGGAAGCCCGAGAAGAGTTTATTCGTCATACAGGTCCGGAAAGTGCTAGATCCTTTTTGTCCTTTGAACCCCTCTCCAATGCCAGCAGAGCAAAGAGCCATGATGGAATGGCTGACCAAGAGCAATGGGCAAAATGGTCTAATGTTGCTCCTGTGTCATAGCCTTGTGGTCAATTTAAAAGCAGAGCGAATCCCTGAAGTAACTGTTCTTTCAGAAGCACCTAGCTGGCTGCAGATGCAGTGGGGCATGGAATGAAAATGATCTCTTTGCCTCTTGTGTGAAACCTGACCCCAGCAGTAACAGAATTTATTACAGCATTGCAAGTTGCCTCCCTGCAGTAAAGACTGGATTAAATCCGCCTGCATGGATGCAGTCAATGACGTCTGGCCAGCCTCGACTTGCTGAGTGATGTGAAGCACATGTGCATCGTGGGTTTACTGAATTAATTCCGCTGCAGCGGATAACAATTCCTGATAGCACTGACCCTTGGACTCACAAGCTACTTAAATATAAACTGTTACGTTTTGTATCTCTAAAACATAAAAACTAATTGAAGGGAAACACAGAGTCAGGAATGGGTGTCTTAGTTTCGTTTTACTTCAAGCGAGGCACATAGTTATGACATGATAGTGTGATGGCATGTATAATTCATGTGCTTTTACATACGAGTTATTTAAGCAACAAGTGCTCAGTCAAACAATATACTTGCAATAGTGTGTGTGTGTGTGAGTGTGTGTGTGTGTGTGTGTGTGTGTGTGTGTGTGTGTGTGAGTGTGTGTGTGAGTGAGTGTGTGTGTGAGTGTGTGTGAGTGTGTGTGTGAGTGTGTGTGTGTGTGAGTGTGTGTGAGTGTGTGTGTGAGTGTGTGTGTGTGTGAGTGTGTGTGAGTGTGTGTGTGAGTGTGTGTGAGTGTGTGTGTGTGTGAGTGTGTGTGAGTGTGTGTGTGAGTGTGTGTGTGTGTGAGTGTGTGTGAGTGTGTGTGTGAGTGTGTGTGAGTGTGTGTGTGTGTGTGTGTGAGTGTGTGTGTGAGTGTGTGTGTGTGTGTGTGAGTGTGTGTGTGTGTGTGTGTGTGTGTGTGTGTGTGTGTGTGTGTGTGTGAGTGTGAGTGTGTGAGTGTGTGTGTGTGTGTGCACGGCCTCCGTCGGTCGTGGTTGACCATGGGTACTGCGCCTCTGGTAGTCACTGGTTTGTCAAGCATCGTCAACTGTGGCTATTGAGGCTGATCCTGCAACAGCAAGCTCTGCCACAGTTGCTGCATGTGTAGAGTGTCCTGGGATTGTTGTCCGCTGTCCGCTGTGCTCTCCGTTTAGCTCTCTGCTCCTCAAACTGACTCAGGATCACTCTTTCGCCTTGCTCTAGGTGTTGCTGAAGTCTCGCCATTTGTTGCGGTCATCTACTGTATCCTCCCAGCATTCTGCTTAGATTTTTAAGGCTTTCATGTCACGCTTGCAGAGGTCCTTGAAGCGAAGCTGGAGTCTACCAACGTTCCTCTTGCCTGTTGCTAGTTCGCCGTAGAGGATGACCTTTGGAAATCTATTATCCTTGATACGATGGACTTGACCCAGCCAGTGCAATCTGCATTGTCTTAAAAGCATGAACGTTGTGGGAAGTCCAGTGCGGGAAGGTACCTCAGAGTTTGGGACTTCGTCTCTCCAGGTGATGCCGAGGATGCAGCGAAGGCTGCGCAGGTGAAAACTATTGAGTTTCCTCTCCTGCTTGGAGTAGATGGTCTGAGTCTCGCTACCATACAGGAGGGTGCTGATGACACATGCATTGTACAAGGCAGTCTTGGTCTTTGTAGCGAGTTTCAGATTCTCCCAGACCCGCGAGGAGAGTCGAGCAAGGATCGATGTTGCTTTGCTGATACGCCTATTGATTTCAGTATCAAGGGAGAGAGTGTCGCTAATGGTCGACCCCTAGTATGTGAACTCGTGGACCACTTCTAGATTGTAATTGTTGATGGTAATAACTGGTGGCTCCACTGCATTCTGGGCAAGAACATTTGTTTTCTTTAGGCTGATGTTAAGCCCGAAGTCCTTGCATGCCTTAGAGAAGCAGTCCATGAGAGTTTGTAGTTGCTGTTTGGTGTGTGAGGTTACAGCAGCATCATCGGCAAAGAGCACGTCACATATTAAGATCTTTCGCACCTTTGTTCTTGCTCTCAGGCACGCAGGGTTGAACAGCCGCCCATCAGACCTAGTGTGCATGTAGATGCCTTCTGTTGATGTCCCAAATGTGTGCTTCAATAGCAGAGAGAAGAAGATGTCGAATAATGTTGGGGCCAACATGCATCCTTGTTTGACTCCACTATGAATAGCGAAGGGTTCTGATGAGCTGCCATCGTACTGAACAGCAGCTGTGACAGGCAACATTAGATCGATGTATGATGGTATCAAGAAGGCCCTTGGCCCATCGCAGACCAAGACAGCACCGCTGAAGTCATCTGGCGGTGAAATAATCACCGATAAAATCAAGCAGATGGAATGCTTGGTAGAACACTACTCTGAGCTCTACTCGAGGGAAAATGTTGTTCTTAGCTCAGCCGTTGATGCCATCGATTGTCTACCAGTCATGGATGAACTTGACTCTGAACTAACCATTGAGGACCTCAGCAAGGCAATTGATGGTCTGGCCCCAGGGAAAGCTCCTGGCAATGATGGGATTCCTCCAGACCTGATCAACACTGCAAGAGCTCACACTTCTAACCTTTACACGAGGTCCTCCATCAGTGCTGGAAAGAAGGTGCCGTACTACAGGATATGTGCGACTCCAAAATCGTCACTTTGTACAAGAACAAGGGAGATAGGAGCGACTGCAGCAGGTACAGGGGTATCTCCCTCTTGAGTATTGTCGGCAAAGTCTTTGCTCGTGTAGCTCTGGCACGTCTACAAACTCTGGCAGAACGAGTCTACCCTGAGACCCAATGTAGTTTTCGCGCAAGGAGGTCAACTGTCGACATGATTTTCTCACTCCGTCAACTCCAGGAGAAGTGCAGGGAACAACAGAAACCCCTCTATGTCGCTTTCATCGACTTGACCAAGGCATTCGACCTTGTCAGCAGGGATGGGCTCTTTCAGATTCTCCTCAAGATCAGCTGCACCCCGAAACTCCAAAGTATCATCAAGTCATTCCATGATGAGATGAGGGCTACTGTTCAATACGATGGCAGCTCATCAGAACCTTTGTTATTTGCAATATTACTGAATTATTAAATACACAACATAAACACTCTCAAGTCGAATGGAGATGATTGAATACAAAGCAGCTCTTCTCCTTTCCCAGTGTGGCCTCCTCTACGTCAGTGGGATCTGGCGTAGATTGGGGGACTGCTTCGTCAAGTACCCCCGCACTGTCTGCCACAAAAGGCAGGATTTCCTGGTAGCCACCCATTTCAGTTTCTTTTCCCATTCTGATTCTGACATGTCAGTCCACGGCCTCCTCTGCTGCCTTGATGAGGCCACACTCAGGCTGGAGAAGTGACACCTCATATTCTGTCTCTAACCTGATGGCATGAACATAGATTTCTCTAACTTCTAGTAATTTCTCCCCCTCCCCCTTCTCTCTTTTTCCATTCCCTATTCTAGGTCCCCTCTTACCCCTTCTCTTCTCCCAACCTGCCTCCTCCAATGCTTCTCCTCCTCCTTCCCATGGTCCCCTATTCTTGCCTACAGGATTCCTTCTTCCCGCTCACCTGCTGGCTTGTACTCCTCCCCCTCCCCCACCCCAACTTCTTCTTCTGGCTTCTGCCCCCCTCCTTCCCAGTCCTGGTGAATTGGTGTTCCCATCCCTGTCTGACCTGCTGAGATCCTCCAGCATTTTGCTTGTGTGTTGCTCTAGATCTCCTGCATCTGCAGAACCTCCTGTGTTTAAGATTTTTTTGTGGGGCTTTGCACTTATAACAGGGACTACTTGTTGGGAGAAATTCTAATCACCCCATTACAGGAAGGATGTGGATGCTTTAAATGGGGTGCAGACAATGTTTACCTGGGTGCCGAATGGATTAGAGCACATATGTCAAACTCAAGGCCCGCGGGCCAAATCCGGCCCGCAGTGGAATTATCTTTGGCCCGCGAGATAATATCTAATTACTATTAAAGCTGGCCCCAGTAATCGAAGCGCCTATGGCGTATGATATGGCTAATGCTGAGTTTATTCAGGTACCAGGTTTTCAGGATTTTTAGTGTTTATTCGGCAGTCTTGCTCGGCAGTCTTCTTCATAAGAAACGGAATTTGTGAAGTGAAACGCTTTGTAGTTATAGCAGAGACTGAGACACATGAGAGCAGGCTGAAAAAACGGAGGCAACGAAAGCTGCGTTCGCACGCGTCCGACTGATCCGGCCCGCATGAAGCTGCATTTTGCTCAATCCGGCCCGTGACCTAAAATGAGTTTGACTCCCCTGGATTAGAGTGTATGAGCTGTAAGGGAAGTTTGGTTTGCGTCCTCCAGAGAGTTGGAGGCTGAAGTGAGACTGGGATGGAGTTTAATAAGATTGTGAGAGATATAGATAGGGTAGACAGAATAGAAAGTCAAATAGGACAGGACTTGCATATAAAGAGGTTAGGGAAGATGAACGGGCTAAGTTTATTACACAAAGAGCAATGGGTGCCTGTAACAAACTGGCAAGGTTGGTGATGGATGTAGATACCACAATAGTAGCAAGCAACCGTCCATCCCAGGGGATCATGTGTTTGTGCCTCTGGTGGATCCTCTCCAGGGTGCAAGCCTGTGTGGGAAGATTTGAAGAACCGGCTGTTGCCCATGCAGTGGGTCACCCCCCCACGTCACTGATGTAGTCCGAGGGAAGGGGAAGCACCAGTACAGATTGGCACCAGTGTCATCGCAGAGGTTGCCAGAGTGAAATTGTAAACAATATCAAACTGCCTCAGGGACTCCGGCTCCAGATTTCTTCCTTAAGGTTTACTCCTGAAGGTAGGTATGGTCGGAAGGCTGCAGAAGTTTAAAATCAGGGTTTTCCTTCTCCTAGACAGGTTGCCGTCCAAGGCTGACGAGCCCAACCTGCCTGAAGCAACTGGTTTCGAGGCACCAGTAGCCCGCCTTTGCCCCTTCTCTTGTAAGTAGAAACAGTTCCACCGGGCCTAGTAGCTAAGCCACATGTGAAACCCAAGAGTTGGACTTGGTTGTCAGAAGCTGTTAGAGTCGCACACCATTTGGAGTACTTTATAGGTAGTGGGACCTTATCCCCACTATCAACCCCGGCTATGACAACCTTAGGAACTGGATACTACAGTAGTGTTAAAGAAACTGTTTAACCGTCAGAACTACAAATGAGAGAGCACAAGAGATTCTGCAGATGCTTGAAATCTTGAGCAACGCACAAGATTGAAGGAACTCAGCAGGTCAGGCAGAGGGAATAAACAGTTGACTTTTTGGGTTGAGACCCTTCATCAAGGTTGGAAATGAAGGGGAAAAAGTCATCTCTTCTATACCCTCTCCGAAGTCTCTAGATCCTTCTTGCATTGGGACAAATAGAATAATATGCAATATGTGGCCTAACTACAGATGCAAAATAACTTCACTACTTAATTTTGGAAGCTCTGAACTAACACTCCAAGATCCCTCTGTACATTACTGGTAAAGAGTCCTGTCATTAAGTAAATACTTCCGTCTTACATTACCTCATAATAGTGCAGATTAAACACCGTCTGCCATTTCTCTGCCCAAATTTCAAAATAATTTATATCCTGTATCCTTTGACAATCTTTCTCACTGACCACAATTCTACTGATTTTTCAGTCATCTGCAAATTGACTCATTAGACCATTTATTTTTACATCCAGATCATTTCTGTTTTTCTTGAATAGCATCAGACCCAGCACCAAACCTTGTGGAACTCCACTGGTCACAAGCCAGAAAATTTCTCTTCACCTTCTGTGATAAACATAGAACATAGAATAGTACAGCACATTACAGGCCCTTCAGCCCACAATGTTGTGCTGACCCTCAAACCCTGCCTCACATATAACCCCCCACCTTAAATTCCTCCATATACTTGTCTAGTAGTCTCTTAAACTTCACTAGTGTGTCTGCCTCCACCACTGACTCAGGCAGTGCATTCCATGCACCAACCACTCTCTGAGTGAAAAACCTTTCTCTAATATCCCCCTTGAACTTCCCTCCCCTTAACTTAAAGCCATGTCCTCTTGTACTGAGCAGTGGTGCCCTGGGGAAGAGGCGCTGGCTGTCCACTCTGTCTATTCCTCTTAATATCTTGTACACCTCTATCATGTCTCCTCTCATCCTCCTTCTCTCCAAAGAGTAAAGCCCTAGCTCCCTTAATCTCTGATCATAATCCATACTCTCTAAACCAGGCAGCGTCCTGGTAAATCTCCTTTGTACCCTTTCCAATGCTTCCACATCCTTCCTATAGTGAGGCGACCAGAACTGGACACAGTACTCCAAGTGTGGCCTAACTAGAATTTTATAGAGCTGCATCATTACATCGCGTCTCTTAAACTCTATCCCTCGACTTATGAAAGCTAACACTGCATAAGCTTTCTTAACTACCCTATCTACCTGTGAGGCAACTTTCAGGGATCCGTGGACATGTACCCCCAGGTCCCTCTGCTCCTCCACACTACCAAGTATCCTGCCATTTACTTTGTACTCTGCCTTGGAGTTTGTCCTTCCAAAGTGTACCACCTCACACTTCTCCAGGTTGAACTCCATCTGCCACTGCTCAGCCCACTTCTGCATCCTATCAATGTCTCTCTGCAATCTTCGACAATCCTCTACACTATCCACAACACCACCAACCTTTGTGTCATCTGCAAACTTGCCAACCCACCCTTCTACCCCCACATCCAAGTCGTTAATAAAAATCACGAAAAGTAGAGGTCCCAGAACAGATCCTTGTGGGACACCACTAGTCACAACCCTCCAATCTGAATGTACTCCCTCCACCACAACCCTCTGCCTTCTGCAGGCAAGCCAATTTGAATCCACTTGGCCAAACTTCCCTGGATCCCATGCCTTCTGACTTTCTGAATAAGCCTACCGTGTGGAACCTTGTCAAATGCCTTACTAAAAGCCATGTAGATCACATCCACTGCACTACCCTCATCTATATGCCTGGTCACCTCCTCAAAGAACTCTATCAGGCTTGTTAGTCATGATCTGCCCTTCACAAAGCCATGCTGACTGTCCCTGATCAGACCATGGTTCTCTAAATGCCCATAGATCCTATCTCTAAGAATCTTTTCCAACAGCTTTCCCACCACAGACGTAAGGCTCACTGGTCTATAATTACCCAGACTATCCCTACTACCTTTTTTGAACAAGGGGACAACATTCGCCTCCCTCCAATCCTCCAGTACCATTTCTGTGGACAACGAGGACATAAAGATCCTAGACAGAGGCTCAGCAATCTCTTCCCTCGCCTCATGGAGCAGCCTGGGGAATATTCCGTCAGGCCCCGGGGACTTATCTATCCTAATGTATTTTAACAACACCTCCTCTCCCTTAATATCAACATGCTCCAGAACATCAACCTCACTCATATTGTCCTCACCGTCATCAAGTTCCCTCTCATTGGTGAATACCAAAGAGAAGTATTCATTGAGGACCTCACTCACTTCCACAGCCTCCAGGCACACCTTCCCACTTTTATCTCTAATCGGTCCTACCTTTACTCCTGTCATCCTTTTGTTCTTCACATAATTGAAGAATGCCTTGGGGTTTTCCTTTACCCTACTCGCCAAGACCTTCTCATGACCCCTTCTTGCTCTTCTCAGCCCCTTCTTAAGCTCCTTTCTTGCTACCCTATATTCCTCAATAGACCCATCTGATCCTTGCTTCCTAAACCTCATGGATGCTGCCTTCTTCCACCTGACTAGATTTTCCACTTCACTTGTCACCCATGGTTCCTTCACCCTACCATTCTTTATCTTCCTCACTGGGACAAACTTATCCTTAACATCCTGCAAGATATCCCTAAACATCGACCATGTGTCCATAGTACATTTCCCTGCAAAAACATCATCCCAATTCACACCCGCAAGTTCTAGCCTTATAGCCTCATAATTTGCCCTTCCCCAATTAAAAATTTCCCTGTCCTCTCTGATTCTATCCTTTTCCATGATAATGCTAAAGGTCAGGGAGTGGTGATCACTGTCCCCCAGATGCTCACCCACTGACCTGGTTCATAAAGCCATGTGACTTCATCTTCTGGACCAGGCTACCATGAGCAATATTATCAAATGCTTTAGCAAACTCCATGTAAACAGCATCAACATTATCAATCATTTTCATCACTTCCTCATAAAACTCACTCAACCCTCACACCCTCAACCACTGCAACATTAACAGTTCCTGTCTGAGTCACTTTATGTCCAGACTTTTCTGTGCCAAGTGTCACTTTACGGACGTACAAGCAATCTATGTATATAAGCTATGTATTTACAGTACATTTATTGTGTTTTTTATTATTGTGTTCTTTACCTTATTGTGTTTTTTTTGTGCTGCATCAGATCTAGAGTAACAATTATTTCAATATCCTTTATATTGGGTACTCAAAATAGCATTAAAGAATCCTGAATCTTAAATTGTGAACAGCTTCTGGCAAGGCATCAGAAATTTCCTCTTTTGCTTTCCTCATTATCCTGTGATAGATCCCATTGGGTACTGGTGATTTATTGACTTTAATAGTCTTTCAAGGTACACAACACTTCTTCGTTCCTTACATCAACATGCCTAGAACCTCAATATACCCTCTCCTCTTCTCGTCATCATTCTTGGCCTCTTCCTTGGTGAATGCCAATGCACATTAAGGATCTTCTTCCATTTCATTGCCATCGGTTTGTCAAAGATCATTGGATGCAGGAGGTGGTGGAAGCCGGTACAATAGCAACACTTAAGAGGCATTTAGACAGACTTGAATGTGTCCGGGACAAGGAAGTAGACAGGAAAATATCATGGCAGACACTACCCAACAGCAAACTGCCTTTTCCAAAAGCTCCCTTCTGGAAAGTTCTGTAGGGCTGAACAAACTAAAACTTCACACCATCTTAAAAGTTTCTTCCCCCCACTCAGTAATCTGTTCAACCATTCTGATTACCCGCTCTCCCCACCCCTCTCTATCCATTACCCCCATCACTACTGTAACTGTAAACACTTTAAACCACTTTTTATAATGCTGAGTACATGATGGAATTGATGCATTTATGCACTTTATTCCATATCTGTACTTTGACATTTAACTTTATTTTTATATACTTTTTCCCTTGTAATTGAATAATTGAATGTATTTGTTTTATGTTGTATGTCATGCCCTAACACACCACAGAAAATTTCTAAAACATGTAAACGTATATGGCGAATAAAGTTGACACTTCATCAGTCAATGGACATCATGCATAAATTCCCACCATTGTGCACATGTCACCTTACACAGTACAGCACAGAATGGGCCCTTTGGCCCACAATGTTGTACCAGCCAATATGAATCTACTCCATGATCAACCTAACTCTTCATTCTTACACAGTCTATAACCCTTCATATTTCTGCCATCCATGTGCCTATCTAAAATCTGTCAAATGTCCCTTACCACCACCCCTCACAGTGCGTTTCAGACACTTCTGAAAAACCTACCTCTGACATCTCCCCTAAACTTTCCTTCACTTACCTAAAAAGGATATCTTCTGGTACTGGCTGTTGCCACATTGGGAAAGAGGTGGTGGCTGTTCACTCTATCTATGCCCCTTATAAATGTATACAACTCCATCAAGTCATCTCTCATCCTCCTTCACTTGAAAGAAAAACCCTATCTCACTCAACCTTTCCACCTTCCCTACCCTTTCCCTGGATACCTTCTAGGTCCTAGTTGTCTTACATCTTGTGGACTAATAAAGATATTAAATGCCTTGGTATTCTCCTTGTTTAGACATGCCAAGGACAGTTCATGGTGCCTGTGTAATGCCCCCAGGTCTTTATTGAAGTTCTTTCCTACTTTCATTTTATTCCTCACGGACTTTGTCAAAGATTAACATCCTAAACAATATCCATGCTTCCTTTTCCTTTCTTGACTGAACTTGCAACATCTCTAATGATCTAAAGTTCCCAAACCTTGCCATCTTTGTCTTCCTTTCTTACAGGAACCTGCTGTTCTTCTACTCAAACAAGTCACCTTTAAATGACTCCCATATGTCAGATGTGGATTTACCCAATAGCAGGTGTGACTGTTCTACTTTCCCTAGTCCCTGCCTAATATTACTATAATTAACCTTCCTTCAATTTAGTACATTCAAAGATTCAAGATTCAAAGTTCATTTATTATCAAAATATGTATGCAGTATTGATGCACCATTAATAACTCTCGGAGACTGGAAGCAAACGATAGGCTTTTATTAATAGCAAAAAGGGAGCACGACATCTCAGAGACTGAGGGAGGGGCAGTGCCCCAATCGCCTTTATACAGGGATCTGTGGGAGGAGCCACAGGAGCAGTCAGCAGAGGAGCGTGTCCAGACAGATATACATAGTTTACCATAAGTATACAACCCTAAGATACGTCTTCCAAAAGTTGAGTGTAATCCTTATCCTTAACTATTTTTAAACTTACACAATTGTGCTCACTTTTCCTAAAGTGTTTCCTTACTGAAAATTCAATCATTTGGCCAAACTCATTCTGCAGTACATGATCTAGTACAATCCCATCCCTAGTTATACTAACTGTATGCACAGTGCCCATTTAATTAAGTACTCCTGTACACCTGCTCGTTAACACAAATATCTAATAAGTCAATCATGTGGTAGTGACTCAATGCATTAAAGCATGCAGACATGGTCAAGAGGTTCAGCTGTTGTTCAGTTCAAACATCAGAATGGGGGAAGAAATGTGATCCAAGTGACTTTGACCGTGGAGTCATTGTTGGTACCAAATGGGGTAAATGAAATATCTCAGAGATGACCAAATGTGGCAATAAATTCCACATGTTCCTTACCCTCTGCCTAAAGAACTTCCTTCTCATCTCTGTTCTAAGAGTATTCTGAAGATGGATACTCTGATCCTAGACTCTCTCACTACAAGAAACATCTTCTCCACATCCTCCTAGATCTTTCATCATTCTTTTAAACTCCAGTGAATATAAGCCCAGAGTCTTCAAATGCTCTTCATACGAAAAAACTTTCTTTCCCAGAATCATATTTGTGAACCTCCTCTGGACCCTGTCCAATGGCAGTGTTAATTACAGTGAAAGTGCAGTTCAGGTAGACTAATTAACAGCTAGGGCCACAACATGGTAGACAAGTCCATCTCATCTATGAGAAATCTATTTAATAGTCTAACAGCGGGATAGAAGATGTCCTTGAGCCTGGTGGTACATGGAGAAGAGAGTATGTCAGGGGCAGCTAGGGTCATTGAGTATTTTAGCTGCAAGAGTATAGGCAGATTCCATGGTTTTCATGATATTTTACGTATGGGGGCTGTGTCCACAACTTTCTTGGGGTCTTGGGCAAAGCTGTGATGCACCAGATAGGATGCTTTGCACAGTGAGAATCAACAGGAGCATGTCGAATTTCAGTACCCTCCAAAAGAAATGATCTTGGATAGCCATCACGAAGTGCTGTGGATCAACAGGTGTGATGGGGGCACAGCACTTAAATTACCGAATGAACAAACCACTGACTTGAGGCAATTTAGTGGGAGGGGAGGGTTAGATTGATCTTCGAGTATCTTCAAAGGTCGGCACAACATTATGAGCCAAAGGGCCTGTACTGTGCTGTACTGTTCTATGTTCTACGACCTGAGTTCAAATCAAACATGGAGTTAAAAATCTGAAATCTATTTTATGTTTCAACACTGTAACATGCCATTCTGGTCCAATGAGCCACACCTCCCAATTGCTCCCATGTGACCAGTTAGCATGGCAGCAAACCGGTTAGTGCAGTGCTATACTGTACCAATCAGGGTTCAATTCCTGCTGCCCTCTGTAAGGAGTTCGGACGTTTTTCCCGTAGCCACATGGGTTTCCTCTGGGTGTTCCCATTTCCTCTCACATTCCCAAAGATGTACAGTACTAGTTAGGGTTAGTGAGTTGTGGGCACGATGTGTTGGTGCCAGAAGCATGGCGTTACTTGTGGGCTGCCCCCAGCAAATCCTCTATTCTGTGTTTTCTTGTTATCGTTTCCACAGTCTGCTTTTTACTCGTGGGAGTGGTTGATGTTCTTGTTGCCATTTGCATAAAATGTTTTTGTGTATGGGGGGAGGTTGATGTTTGCATATGGGGATGTTGATGTTTATGTCTGGGGGTGTTGATGTTTATGTCTGGGGGTGTTGATGTTTGCCTATGGGGATGTTGATGTTTATGTCTGGGGGTGTTGATGTTTGCCTATGGGGATGTTGATGTTTATGTCTGGGGATGTTGATGTTTGCGTATGGGGATGTTGATGTTTGCGTATGGGGTTGTTGATGTTTATGTATGGGGATGTTGATGTTTGCGTATGGGGATGTTGATGTTTGCCTATAGGGATGTTGATGTTTATGTCTGGGGGTGTTGATGTTTATGTCTGGGAGTGTTGATGTTTATGTCTGGGGATGTCGATGTTTGCCTATGGGGATGTCGATGTTTATGTATGGGGATGTCGATGTTTGCCTATAGGGATGTTGATATTTATGTCTGGGAGTGTTGAATTTTGCCTATGGGGATGTTGATGTTTATGTATGGGGATGTTGATATTTATGTTTGGGGGTGTTGATATTTGCCTATGGGGATGCTGATGTTTGCATATGGGGAAGCTGATGTTTATGTATGGGGGTGTTGATCTTCTTGTTGCCATTTGCACAGTATGTTTTGTATATGGGGGGGGGGGGTTGATGTTTTTCTTCAAACAGGTTCCATTGTTTCCCTGTTTTTTTTTAAGCTGTCTGTGGGACAACACATCTCAAGGTTGTATATGGGATACATACTTTGATAATAAATGTGCTTTGAATATTTGAATCATCGACTGTGTTGGTTGTTGATGCAATGCAACCCATTTCACTGTGTGTTTTGATGTATATGTGACAAATGAAGCTCATTTTGCTTTCTTTCTAACCTACTAACCCATATGCCTTTGGAATGTGTGAGTAAACTGGAACACGCGGGGGAAATTATAGCATTACATTAAATCTGCCAGCCCAGGAATAAAGACTGCAGCATAACTGATCTGTTTTTAGAAACCAGTCTGGTTCATTAAAGGGTAATAAATCCCCATGTCTTGAAGAGCAAATAAGCTGTTGAAAGGAGAAATAAAATTTGATGGGATGTGGAGATAATATTTCCAGTGTTAGCAGGAGGCAGTGCAGAGGAATGTAACGAATTGGAGCTCTCTCGCAAGCGCAGTCTATGGAAGTCAACATTCTCCCACCCTGCTCTATCGTTGCACGCAAGCCTTAGCTACTGTAGGCCGCTGCAGTAAATAATACAAGCAAGAAAAATATACCATGAGGAAAAATAAAATGATTCTCTTGGCCCCAAAACAAACAATTCTGCCGTCCAGATCAGCCTTGACACAGCCAAGCAATATCCTGGGAAGGCAGAAAAGACCAGAGGGCAACAAACAAGGGCCAATTCAAGAGAAAGTCAGCAAGATAGCCTCCTTCGATTCACCAAAACAATCAAACTGGCCTTCAGAAAAGATCCTGTTAGCTCATGTTTCCTCATACGCCCGCCGAATGAGCTGCTTTTTCTTCAGAAGTAGAATTGGCTTCTGGGAACATTTTTTGTTTCTTTGTATTGGATTGTTTTGACTCTTTATCCATTTCCCCTTTCTCCAAAGAAAATAATTATTCTCCTAGACTACACTGATGCCCCGAAGCTAACCAGTTCCCCACTCACTCACTTGCCACTGCACCTTCCCCAGAGAAACACAATATCTTTCTCTGTCTATACCAGACAAGGATGGGGTCAGCTCCTTAATGCAGACATACCTAAGTTGGAGTATAATACTCCTTGCTAAGAGTGCAGGATTTTAACCATCCCTTTCAAAACCTCAGCGGGTGACTTTTATGTGCTCATGCTTTCTTGAACCATCTGCTGTAACAGTACAGCTGTAATTCGTCTGATTGTTTGAAGTATAGGAGAATGAAGGGGAAATTTATTGCAACTGTTCTAGCCTTGAAAGTTCATGACTGCTATACACTGGCATTTAGAAGAATGAAGGCAGAACGCCCTTGAATGGAAAAGCTTTCAAAAGTAGTGGATACAGCCCAGAGATGATGGTGATGGTGATGATGATGGTCATGATGATGATGATGATGGCAGCCATCTGTCTCAAAGGACAATGGTGTAGTGGTACTGGAATGATCTCTCCAGGGCACAAGCCTGGGCAAAAAGTATGGAGCTCCTGGGACACCCAGTTGTCAATATTCCCCTCTCGGCCTCACAGGTGTCGTCCAAAGGAAAGCTTCTGAAGCAATACATTTGGCACCAGCTTGGCTGCAGGAGCTGCTGGAAGGATATTCAGTGACGTCCAGCCGCCTCAGGGGCTCCACTCCAGATTTCTGCCTGGGATTACTCCCGTGTCCTTCGACTCTCCCAAGGCTGCCCATAAAGCAGTGGGACTATTTACCCATAGCTGGGGATCTGGGTCACGAGAGCCAGGGCTTATCCAGGCACTAGTGGGCCTGTGTGCTACGTGTGCAGGGGCCAGACCTCCCTGTTCTCTGTAGTTCAGCCTGAGTCCAAAAGGTGTCAGTTTCCATGTGTTGCCAGCGAGGAGGCACTACATGAGGCTTGCTGTGGAGAGGCTACGTACTGGCAGGGAGAGACTTGCACACTCTGCTCTCCTTTTTGCGAGACTGCTAGCCAACGGTGGAAGCTGAAAGCAAGAGTCACAAGCACTACCCAACACACTACCACGCTAGATGCATCACAACAAACATTTGACACAGGCAAGTACATCGTGGACAACACCTTCCCCATCACTGAGCACACGTACAAGGAGTGCTGCTGCAGGAAAGCAACAAACGTCATCAAGGAATCCCACCATCCCAGCCATGCTCTCTTCTCGCTGCTGCCATCAGGAAGGAGGAACAGGGTGACGATCCTTGGATAACGTTGTATGACTTCCTAACTGTATGACAATCCCTCTAAGAAACTTGCAGCTTCAATGAGATCACCTCCCGATCTGCCAACCTCCAGTGAATACATGGCAATCTTTACCAAGGCAGCCACGCATCACAAGATCAATCAAGTGAACCTTCTCTGCACTGCCTCAATGATAAACATTCCTTTCGGAGTCCAGCACTCAAAACAGCATGAATGTTGCTCCATGGCCTCCTCTACTGCCATGACTAGGCCACTCTCAGTTTGGGTGTGTATCATCTCATACACCATCTGGGTAGCCTTCAAACTAATGGCATTAATGTCAATTTCTCTAAATTCCAGCAATTTCTCTCTTTTTCCATTCCCCATTCTGGTTCCCCCTAACCTCTTCTCTTCTCCCCATGTGCCCATCACCTCCCTCAGGTTTCCCTCCTCCTTCCCTTTCTCCCATGATCCACTCTCCTATCAGATTCCTTCTTCTTCAATCCTTTATCTCTTCCACCTATCACCTCCAAGCTTCTCACTTCATTCTACCTCCCCCACTCCCCAACCTTTCTCCTTCCCCTGGTCTCACCTGCCAACTCGTACTCCTCCGCCATCTTATTCTGGCTTCTTCCCCCTTCTTCTCCAGTCCTGATGAAGGATCCCAGCCTGAAATGTCGACTGTTTATTCCCCTACGTAGATGCTGGCTGGCCTGCTGAGTTTCTCCAGCATTTTCTGTTTGTCACTTTGGATTTCCTGCACTCAAGAGAAATGATCCCAGGAATTGAAAGGTTAACATACAGTATGATGAACATTTGATGGCTCTGGGCTTGTACACACTGGACTTTGGAAGAATGAGGGGTGAGATCTCAGTGAAAGTAATTGAACATTGAAAGGCCTAAAGAGAGTGGATGTGGAGAGATGTTTCCTATAGTGGGGGAGTCTAGGACCAGAGGGCACCGACTCAGAATACAAGGACATCCCTTTAGAATAGAGATGAGGAGGGATTTCTTTAGCTAGATGGTAGTGAATCTGTGGAATTCATTGCCACAGGTGGCTATGGAGGTCAAGTCAATGGGTATATTTAAAGCAAAGATCGATAGATTCTTAATTACACTTACTGCCCATTATGCCACTGATGCTTAGGACAGCAATGAAGGTCCACCATCTCTGATGGTGTTCAGGGCTTCCTTCATCATGCCAGTAGCTTACTTTCGGTTTTTGCTACTGTCAGTCAAGCAAGTCCTGGTGGAGATTCAGGAATACCGTCACACTCAGATGTAGAAGGATTCTTCATTGCTGTTTCCATAACAACGTGTTTTACCAGTCAGCAGAATTGCTAGCCCTGAGCTGAACCCCTGAACCTGGAGGACCAGTGGACCACTCTTAGTCTTGCATCTACACTTGGACCTGTTTGACGTGGGTGACCCTACAAACAGCCAAAGCATAAAGCCCTGACTCTAGTCAAGCTCTTCAGGTCATTGAGGCATGCAAGCCTCCAAACCACGATAAGGATGTGGTCCTCTTACAGGAGGTTCTTGATTAGTCAGGACATTAGAGAGTACAGGGAAAAGGCAGGGGGATGGTGTTGAGAGGGAAAATAAATCAACCACAAAAGAATTGCAGAGCAGACTCGATGGACGAGTGGCCTGATTCTGATCTTATGTCTTCTGGTCTGATGTTTATGGCGTTCTCCAGCTGCAGCTCCACCAACGCTTTGCGCAGTTGCAACAAGATTGCTCCTCATGTATGTCAACACCCTTGAAATGAAGGGCAATGAGCCATTTCCCCTCCCGATCTCTGGAAGTGTTAAGGGTTTCCTCACATGGGACTGGAACACTGAGCATCTGCTCGCAACAATCCCATCACATTGATTAAAGCAAAAAACTCCTGTACCCCATGTGAACTCAGTAAAACAGCACAGCAAGGAACTTCCACCCTGCAGCTAAGGATTTATATGAGAGAAGCAACGATCATAATTTTACCTCAGTTGTTGGTCTGCAGATACTTAAGTCATGCATTGAAGTCATAAATGCGAGACATTTCAATAAATTGATCTGAAACAAACTGTAGCTTAACCTTCATAAACTAAAGAATAAAATGTCACTGACTTTAAGAATTTAGCCTTTTGAACACATGGTAAAACGATTGCACCAGGGTACGACAACAATATTAAACTGTATGGCTCAAAGTGTTAAAATACAAGTCTCTACACATTTCTTGCCTGTTCAGATGATTATTGATAGATTGGAAGCTTTTTAGCCTTGCCTTCCATCTTTTCAAACTCAGTTTCTGTCTCAAGACACTGAGTACACCCAGCGATCTGTTGATCAGACACAGGAGATACTGTACCTAATAAAGTGGCCACTGAGCATCTCACGATGGGTGCTGGCAATGTTGGAGCCCAAGTGCAGAGCGAAGGCAGACTCCGATGTGGAGACAGTGACCAGAGTTTTTACATAAGTATTCCAAAAGGACATTAATGGTTCAGCTGAGCCACACTGCGAGGCGTAACATTCTCAAAACTAAGGCCCTGCCGTTAGTGCTAATCAGGTATCCACTTAAATAATACAAGTAACAGAGAATTCCCGAGCCTATCAAAATGACCCTTAAACTTAAACAGAAAGCACCAGGGGACTGCATTACAAAAAGTGAACTGTGCTTATTCCGAGATGCACTTCTGGCCGCCACTGTTGTTTCTTGACAGTAGGTCCAATAGGTACACTTACTGTCAGAGAAATGTGTACAATCTGCATCCTGAAATTCTTTTTCTTCACAAACGTCCATGAAAACAGAGGATTGCCCCAAAGAATGAGTGACAGGTAAACGTTAGAACCGTAAGTTACCCTCCCACCTCAGCTCCCTCCCTCCTACACACAAGCACCAGCGAGGCAATGACTCGCCATCCCCCCCACCAGCAAAAAAACATCAGCACCTCCCACCGAGCAGCGAAGCATCAATAAAGACACAGACTTGCAGTACCCCAAAAACTACTCGTTCACCTGGTAATTTGACATTCCACAGGCTCTCTCTCTCTCCCTAATAAGGGAAAAAGAGGTGTCCTCATTTCACAGTGAGAGGGGAGACATAACAAACAACTCACTGATTTATGATATTAAAAGTCCATTGCGTTGCTTTTTCCGAGCTCCGTGCCCAGAGAGTCAGCCCCGGAAAGGCGCAGGTCTCTAGACACACAGAAGGTAGATAGCCCGCTGCTCCCAATGTTTCATGTCCTCCCACGATATCTCAGTCAGGGGTTCCGGCCTTGGATCAATCCACCTCCAGAGCCACAAAAATCCAGCATCCTGATCTTCCAGGCTGCATCCTCGGGATATCAAAAAGCGGCCGGTCGTGAAGCCCTGAGAGCAGGTCCCATTCCCACAGAGAACCGAAGTCAGAGTGTAACTCCAGGTCAGGGTCTTCAAAAGAACCTGGAAAAGGAAAAAAGAGATATCAAAGCTAGAAATAGGGCTGTTTCCAACCGCGCAAACAAAGGAGTCACCATTTAGGACCACCTTGACTTTGCCCTACCAATCCAAATCTGTCTCCAATTTCTGTGGGATTGTATACATTGACTTGCTGCCACGTGATTGGCTAATTAGACATTTGCATCAATAAGTATGTGTACAGGTATACCTAATAAAGTGGCCACTGGGTATATATCAGTGATTGTATAAAAATATAAGCAAGCATAGGAAAGTTAAACAACAAGAAAAATATCAAATATGCACCCCAATCCAATAGTTAGTGAGTCATGCTCACGCTATGTTGACATTGAAACGTGACAACAGGCTGCCCCCAACACAAATCTCACTGATCAGATTTGACACAACCAACTTATTTTAAAGTTCAAAAGTTCAATGTTCAAAGTACATTTATTATCAAGGTATGGATAAGTTATACAGCCTTGAAATTCATCTCCTTACAGGCAGCCACAAAAGAAGAACCCTGAAAGACTACCCAACACATAATGCGGAGAGAGAGATCGAGCAAACATTAAAAGCAAGCAACCGCGTTCAGGACTAAAGTGAGTCCATAGACACGAAGCCTGGAGCAGCTGGAACAGGCCTACAGCCTGAGCCTCAGCTCATCACGCAGCGGGGCAAAATATCACTGAGACTGCAGACAGGAAGCCCAGAACAGCTGGAGCAGGTCAGAGGTTCAGCCTCCGTGGAGAGCTAAGTAAATCTCGCGCGGCAGTGAGTAGAACTGGCTTGACCCGAGCATCCAATCCCCGACACCCAGCCTTTTTAATCCATCTAGCGCAGCATTTAAATTGGGTCACCCCTCGCATCAACACGGGGGCCCCGTCGCTTTGATACGCTCTGGTCCTGGACCCCATCATCATGTTCCAGCAAGTATCCGATCTTTCCAAATTGGTCTGGTGTTTGGAAAGATCAAACCTGGCTCTCAATTTTGGTGGACAGGCTCCAAAACTCCTCCAGTTCAACTTTTCTCATTCCTCAACCCTTCTCCTATGCCATCTTTCACTCGCATGCCTCGACCCTCAGGTCAGTCCTGCCTTTGCTCACCTCTTCATTGTTTTCAGTGATCATTTACCACAATTATCCACAGAAAAAGTGTTATTTATAAAGTAGTTAGTTGCATTTCTTGCTTTATGGACTACCAGTAAGCTGTCTCTCATCTTCAGCAGCGCCATCTTAAACCGAAAGTTTCAATGCATATGTGAAAAATAAAGCTAATCTTTAAAATCACCTAGACTCCAAGGAATAAGACCCTAGCCTGTCCAACTTTTCCCTATAATTCAAACCCTTGAGTCCCTTATAAATCCGCTTTGCAGTCTTTTCAGCTGCGTGAAGTATTTCCCAAAACAAGGGTAACCAAATCTCCAAACTAAAATGGAATTCTCCTGCATCCCAAAAGTGTGCTGGTCATTCGGATAGCTGGCTGTAACAATGAACATTCCATGTAGGTCAAAGGCATAAAAGAGGGAAGTTCATGGTCAGGACTTGGGAGTCCCTGTGCAGGATATTTAGGTGGCCAGACAAAGATACATCTCTACCAAAGGAGGTGTAAGGCACTCCTTCCCTCCACTATCCTACAGGTCACCCTTGGACAAGGTGTAGCACATGCTCAGCCCCCAGATCAAGGTCACATGAATCCATGGAAACAAGTCGTGGACGGTCATATGAGAGGCTGGTGCATATCACAAGTCCTGGTTTTGTGCCACTGACGCCAGGCAAGCTACCTCTGAAGAGTATTGATGTATGACACCAGACAGCTGCGAAGCTCCCCTTTTAAATGAGCATCACCGACTTACGAGAAGGCTCCTCGCTGTCAGCTGAACATTGAAGAGTATAAGAGCAATGAATTCCATAGATTCACAGCTCTCTGGCTAAAGAAATTCCTTCTCATCTCCATTCTATTTTGAGGCAGTGTCCTTGGGTTTGAGACTCACCCCCCAATAGGAATCATCCTCTCCACATCCACTCTATCAATGAGTTTCACCATTTGATAGGTTTCAATGAGGTCACCCCTCATTCTTCTGAATTACAATAAATACAGGCCCAGAGTCATCAAACGCTCTTCATATGACAGGCCATTCAATCCTGGAAGCATTTTTGTGAACCTCCTTTGAACCCTCACCAGTTTCAGCACATCCTATCTAAGATAAAGGGTCCAGACTGCTCACAATACTCTGTGAGACCTTGCCAGTGCTTGATAAAGTCTCAGCATTATATCCCTGCTTTTATATTTTAGTCCTCTTGAAATGAATGCTACCATTGCATTTGCTTTCCTCATCAAAGATTCAACCCACAAATTAACGTTTAGGAAATCCTGCAGAAGGATTCCCAGGTTGTCTTGTGCTTCAGATTTTTGTATTTTCGCTCCATTTAGAAAATAGTCAACACTTTCATTCCTTCTACCAACGTGCGTGACCACTCACTTCCCGACACTATATCCATCCGCCACTTTTTTGCTCAATCTCCTAATCCATCTAAATCCTTCTGTAGCTTCTTTACTTCCTCAAGATTACCAGCCCCTCCACCTATCTTTGTATCAACATCAAACTTTGCAACAAAGCCATCAATTCCGTCATCCAAATCATTGACATATAATGTAAGCGGCAGGAGCAGCTGACAGCGAGGAGCCTTCTCGTAAGTCGGCGATGCTCATTTAAAAGGAGAGCTTCGCAGCTGTCTGGTGTCATTCAGCGAAAGGAGCAGCACACAGTGAGGAGGTTACTCCAGGCCAGTGGCACTCATTTAAAAGAAGAGCTTCATGGGCATTTGGTGTCATTCTGGTGGCCCAGTCAGTGGTGGGAGCAGTGCAGAGAGGAGTAAATAAAAGTACAGAAGGGACAAGCAGAGCGGCTATAGTTGGGAGTCAGCCAGTGCTGAGAGTGGGAGGGTGAGGCTTTGGCTTAAAGGAGGCTTCGTCTCAGACAAGGTGTTGGCTCTGAGAAAGTTGTCTTGGTAAGTTTCCTTTTTTCTTACTGTGTCATGGGTACTTAGTGTAGTTTAAGTGGCCATTGTGTGTTCTTCTTGCCAGATGTTGGAGTCCTAAGAGACCCAGAGCCTCCCCAGGGAACTACATCTGCGTGAAGTGCATCCATCTGCAGCTCCTTGAAGACCATGTTAGGGATCTGGAGCAGCAGCTGAATGACCTTCGGCTTGTACGGGAGAGTGAGGAGATCGTAGAGTAACCCCTAAGTTGCTGGAGTTGTGTAGCCGAGTGACTGTCAGGAGAAATGGAAATGTGAATAGGCAGTTAACACAGATCTACTCTGTGGCCATTCTTCTCAATAATAAGTATATCGTTTTGGATACAGTTGTGGGGGATGACCTCCCAGGGGAATGCCATGAAGACCAGATTACTGGCACTGAGCATGGATCCATGGTGTAGAAGGGAAAGAAGGGAGCTGTAGTGATAGGGGACTCAATAGTTAGATAGGAGATTCTGCAGACATGAACAGGACATCTGAAGGGTATGTAATCTCCCAGGTGCCAGGGTCAGGGACATCGTGGATTGTGTCTACAGCATTTTGGAGAAGGAGGTAGAGCAGCAAGATGATTTGGTACATATTGTTACTAATGACATAGGAAGGAAAATCAAAGAGATCTTGAAGAGAGAACTTAGAGAGCTAGGCAGAAAGCTGAGAAGCAGCAACTCCAATGGTAGTAATTCCTGGATTGCTGCCTGGGCCATGCACTAGTGAGGGTAGAAACAGGATGATCTGGCATATAAATGCATGGCTGAGAAGCTGGTGCAGGGGTAGGGCTTCTTGGATCATTGGGGTCCCTTCTGGGGATGTATGACCTGTATAAAATGGATGGGTGGCAACGGAACCCAAGGGGGCCTATATTCTTGCGGGCAGGTTTGTTAGAGCTTTTGGGAAGGGTTTAAAATAATTTAGCAGGGGGGTGGAAACCAGAGTGAAGGGACTCAGGATAGGAAGGATGGTAAAAAAGTAAATACAGTATGCAGTCAGACTATCAGGAAGGGCAGGCAGATGATAGGGCAAAATTGCAGCCAGCGGGATGAATATCAGTGCATTAGGGATCCAGAATCAAAGAGGGTAGCAAAGTGTTATATTTCAATGCACAGAGAATAAGAAGTAAGGTGGATAACCTCATTGCACTTTTACAGATTGTTGGGTTTGATGCAGTGGCCATCACTGAATCGTGGCTGAAGGCTGAAGGATGGTTGTAGTTGGGAGCTGAAAGTCCAAGGTTGCACATTGTATCGGAGAGATAGGAAGGTAGGCAGAGGGGTTGGTGTGGCTCTGCTGGTAAAGAATGGCATAAAATCATTAGAAAAATGTGACATAGGATCAAAAGATGTTGAATCTTTGTGAGTTGAGTTAAGAAACTGCAAGGACCAAAGGACCCTGATGGCAGTTATATACAGGTCTCCAAACAGTAGCTAGGATGTGGACTACAAAGTACAATGCAAAATAGAAAATGTGTCAAAACCACAATGTTATGATAGTCATAGGAGATTTTAACATGCAGGTGGGTTGGGAAAATCAGGTTGGTAATGCATCTCAAGAGAGAGAATTTGTTGAATGCCTATGAGATGGTTTTTTGAAGCAGTTTGCTGTTGAACCTACTCGGGGATCCATCATAGTCGATTGGGCGTTGAACCAGAGGTGATATGGAGCTTAAGGTAAAGGAATCTTTAGGATGCAGTGATCACAATATAATTGAGTTCAACTTAAAATTTGATAGGGAGAAAGTAAAGTCCAGTGTAACAGTGTTTCAGTGGAGTAAAGGAAGTGATATGAGAGAGGTGTTGGCCAAAGTAAATTGGAAGGAGCTACTGGCAGGGATGACAGTGGAGCAGCAATGGCTTGAATTTCTAGGAAAGATGAAGAAGATGCAGGATAGGTGTACTGTATTCCAAAAACAAAGAAATACTCAAAAGGCAAAACAGGACAACCATAGCTGACAAGGGAAGTCAAAGCTAATGCAAAAACAAAAGAGAGACGCACAACAAAGCAAAAATTAGTGGGAAGATAGAGGATTTGGAAAGCTTTTAAAAACCAACAGAAAGCAACTAAAGTAATCATGAGGAGAGAGAAGATGAAATATGAAAGCAAACTAACAAACAATATCAAAGTTCATAGAAAAAGACTTTTTCAACTATATAAAAAATAAAAGAGAGATTCAAGTGGATATAGGAACACTAGAAAATGAGGCTGGAGAAATAATAATGGAGGACAAGGAGATGGCAGATGAACTAAATGAATATTTTGCATCATTCTTCACTGTGGAAGAAACTAGCAGTATGCCTGAGGTTATAGAGTGCGCAGAAAGAAAAGTGAGTACAGTTACTATTACAAGGAGAAGGTGCTCAAAAAGCTGAAAGACCTTAAAGTACACAAATCACCCAGACCAGATGAAATGTGCCTTAGTGTTAGAGACCGTGGAGGCATTAGTAATGATCTTTCAAGAATCATTGGACTCTGGCATGGTTCCAGAAGACTGGACAATTGCAAATGTCAATCCACTCTTTAAGAAAAGGAGGCAGCAGAAAGGAAATTATAGACCAGTTAGCCTGACCTCAGTGGTTTGGAAGATGTTGGAGGTCAGTTGTTGAAGATGAGGTTATGGAGTTCTTGGTGACACAGGACAAGATAGGAGAAAGTCAGCATGGTTACTTTAAGGGAAAATCTTACCTGATGAACCTGTTGGAATTCTTTGAGGAGATTACAAGTAGGACAGATAAAGGGGATGCAGTGGCCATTGTATATTTGGATTTTCAGAGGTCTTTGACAAGGTGCCACACATGAGGCTGCTGACCAAGTTAACAGCCCATGGTATTACTGGAAAGTTACTAACATGGTCAGAGCATTGACTGATTGGTAGGAGGCAGCGAGTGAGAATAAAAGGATCCTTTCCTGGTTGGCTGCCAGAGACTAGTCTTGTTCACCATGGGTCAATGTTGGGACCGCTTCTTTTTATGCTGTATATCAATGATTTAGATGATGGAATAGATGGCTTTGTTGCCAAGTTTGCAGATGTTGGATTTGTTGGGGGTGGGGGGGGGTTCAGGTAGTGTTGAGGAAACAGGTAGTCTGAAAAAGGACAAACAGATTAGGAGAATGGGCAAAGATGTGACATATAGGATAAAGAAAATTCTGATCTCAAACCTCCACTGCCTTGTGGCTATACCCACTAATGGGGAAGGTTCAGGAGTAACCCCGAGGGAAAAATCCAGAGCTGGAATCCCAAAGGCAGTCCTACATTGAGTTCAACACAGATGCTTCCGATACCAAACTATATCGGTCTCTGCCGTTCCTTGGGGTTCATCAGCTGCGTGGAGAGGGGGAGTTTGCTACATGGGCAACAGCATGCTCTCCATATCATATTGACCAGACTTACGTATCTAGACAGCAAGGATGCAATACCCATGGTCGCCTCTGGCCAGCAGAGGCCCTCACCTCAACAACAACTTAATAGTTCATCTGTAGGAGTTTGTTTGAGTGTTCAGTGAAAAGCCAGAAAAAAACTCCATAGTGCAGATAAAAATCATATTGACATGGATTTAATTTAGCTCTGTGTTGTGGAGAGTTGACATCATGCATCATGGAACACTGGAGTGAAACTCTCTTGTGCTTATTACTGCTTGTGTAGCTCCTAGCTTCCCTGATAAGGTAACTAGTTATACATCGGCCAAATTTTGCCTCCGACTAGATGTAAAACCATGAAGCTTTGAATCATAGCTGGCACTGTACACTCACAGGCAAAGCAGGAGTTTATAACTCTAAAGACCCAAGCAAGGTATTGCACCTTGGAGAACAAAACTGGGTAAGCCAAGTGAGCGAGATTAATTTTATGAATAGGATTAATTTGTAACTGTCCTTCACTGACTGAAATCCTTCTTCCGGAAAATGACCGTGCAAGGTGAAAGCAAGCAGCAAACGCGAGGAGAGATACGTGCGACTGGTTCTGTGGGAAGGAAAGGCAGGGGTTAGGGAGTGAGGAAGCTCTTTTTTCTTTTTCCAATATTTTTATTGAGTATCATATACACAAATACAGAACTCATAAGGATACTTATTACAAATCAAAATAAGATAGCACAAATGCACTATATATAAATCATAGTGATACAATCACAGTATTCCATATTAATGATCTATCAAATAAAATAAATTGAATAAAGTACATTAGTATGGTTAATTACATTATATTAAAAAATCTATACCCCCTACTAAGACAAAGCTGGTTGGAGAAAGAAAAACAAGAAAAAAAGAAAAGAGTACTTTACCATATAATATTTTATAATAATAGCACAGATCTATATTGTAATAACAATTCAAAGATTTTTAAAATAGTTCAGAAAGGGTCTCCATAACGTTTGAAAATCTTGGTTAGAATCGGAAATCGAACAACGAATCTTTTAGATTTAAACATGACATAACATCACATAACCATTGAGCATCTGTGGGGGGGGGGGGGGCAATCTCTTCCCAGTTAAGTAAGATTACCTTCCAAGCCATAAGAGAAATAAAAGACAGTAGCCATCATTGAGAAGACTCCAAAATTATAGTTCTTTCCTCAGCAGTTAAGGCAGTTAAAGGATTGGGGTTAAAACTAACTTTAAAAAGTACAGAGGAAGTTTGGAATATATCTTTCCAATATTTTTAAAGTCTCAAACATGACCAAACCATATGAATTAATGAAGCCTCTTCATTATTGCATCTGTCACAGTAAGGAGATATATCTACAATATAGCCAGAGAGCTTGTCTTTAGACATATGAGCACTATGTACTACTTTAAATTGTAGGAGGGAATGACAAGCACATAATGATGAAGAATTAACCATTTTGAAAAGAGAGTGAGGAAGCTCAAACAGAGCACAAAGTATAATCATAGACTAGCTTGGTTAAAGAGCGACACAGCAGTGCAGCCCAGATGTAAGACAAGGATTCAATTCCTGCTGCTGTTAGTAAGGAGTTTGGATCTTCTCCCTGTGACTATATGGGTTTCCTCTGGTTGGCCTGGTTTCTTCCCACATTCTAAAAAATATACAGGTTAGCCTTAGTGAGCATACCATTTTGGCACTGGAAGCGTGCTTTACTTACAGGCAAGTACATTGGACTAGGCACACAATCCATCCTCACTCTATGCAATGATGGTGAAGGTGTTTGGTATGATCACAACAGATTACTTTCTGGACTGGAACATCTGGTAAAACATCTGGATGTGCCACAGCAGAGTGCATTTTGACTTCAGTCTAACACACTCCAGAATGCCATGTTAAGGAAGCTGATGTGGGTAGGAGGTGGATAGAGCATAGAAATCTACAGCACATTACAGGCCCTTCAGCTCACAATGTTGTGCTGACTATCTAACCTACTCTAGAAGCTGCCTAGAGATTCCCTACCACTTAGCCCTCTGCTTTTCAAAGATCCACGTACCTATCTAAGAGTCTTTTAAAAGACCCTATTGTATCCACCTCTACCACCTTCACTGGCAGTGCATTCCACACACCCACCACTCTCTGTATGAGAAACTTACCTCTAACATCTCCCTTGTACCTACTTCCAAGCACCTTAAAACTTAGCCACTAAGCACCTTAGCCATTTCAGCCCTGGAAAAAGCCTCTGACTATCCACATGATCAATACCTCTCATCATCTTATACACCTCTATCAGGTCACCTCTCATCCTCTGTCACTCCAAGCAGAAAAGCCGAAGTTCACTCAACCTATTCTCATAAGGCGTGCTCCCCAATCCAGGCAACATCCTTGTAAATCTCCTCTGCACTCTCTCTATAGCATCCACATCCTTCCTGCAGTAAGGTGACTAGAACTGAACACAGCACCCCAAGTGGGGTCTAACTCAGGTCTTGTATAGCTGTAACATTACCTCATGACTCTTGAACTCAGTCCCATGGTTGATGAAAGCCAACGTACCATAAGCCTCCTTAACAACACTGTCAACCTGCGCAGCAGCTTTGAGTGTCTTATGGACATGAACCCCAAGATCTCATTGATCCTCCACCCTGCCAAGAATCTTACCCAGTATTTTATATTCTGTCTTCAAGTTTGACCTACCAAAATGAACAATTTCACATTTATCTGGGTTGAACTCCATCTGCCATTTCTCAGCCTAGTTCTGCATCCTATTGATATCCTGTTATAACCTCTGACAACCCTCCAGACTATCCACAACATCCTCAACTTTTGTATCATCAGAAAACTTACTAAGCCACCCCTCTACTTCCTCATCCAGGTCATCTATAAAAATCACAATGAGGAGGGGTCCCAGAACAGATTCCTGTGGATCACCACTGGTCTCCGTCCTCCATGCAGAATACAAACCATCTACACTCACCCTTTTCCTTCTGTGGTCAAGCCAATTCTGGATCAGCAAAGCAAGGTCTCCTTGGATCCTATGCCACATTGCCTTCTGAGTAAGCCTTGCATAGGGAACCATATCAAATGCCTTACAGAAATCCATATACATTTCTTCCACTGCTAACATTTCACTCCTGGCATTAGCCATCTCATCATGGGACCGCCCCCCCCCCCACCCCTTTCCCTTACCCTGCACACATCTCGAATCTAACAGCCAAGTTCAAAAGAAGGTTTTGGATGCAGATGGAAAAGTCCAATTGAGCTGAGGCATGTAGATTGGAAATTGAGAACGGTGCTCTTGAGAACACTACAAAATGCACACTGCTCCTGGCTGGGAAATTGAGAACAGGGTCCACACAACACAATGCACACTGCTCCTGTCTGGGAAATTGAGAACGGTGCTCATACAACTTAATGTACACTGCTCCTGTCTGGGAAATTGAGAACAGGGTCCACACAACACAATGCACACTGCTCCTGTCTGGGAAATTGAGAACGGTGCTCATACAACTTAATGTACACTGCTCCTGTCTGGGAAATTGAGAACGGTGCTCATACAACTTAATGTACACTGCTCCTGTCTGGGAAATTGAGAACAGGGTCCACACAACACAATGCACACTGCTCCTGTCTGGGAAATTGAGAACGGTGCTCATACAACTTAATGTACACTGCTCCTGTCTGGGAAATTGAGAACAGGGTCTACACAACACTATACTCTGCTCCTGTCTGGGAAATTGAGAACAGGGTCTACACAACACTACACTCTGCTCCTGTCTGGGAAATTGAGAACAGGGTCTACACAACACTACACACTGCTCCTGTCTGGGAAATTGAGAACAGGGTCCACACAACACAATGCACACTGCTCCTGTCTGGGAAATTGAGAACAGGGTCTACACAACACTACACTCTGCTCCTGTCTGGGAAATTGAGAACAGGGTCTACACAACACTACACTCTGCTCCTGTCTGGGAAATTGAGAACAGGGTCTACACAACACTACACTCTGCTCCTGTCTGGGAAATTGAGAACAGGGTCCACACAACACAATGCACACTGCTCCTGTCTGGGAAATTGAGAACAGGGTCCACACAACACAATGCACACTGCTCCTGTCTGGGAAATTGAGAACAGGGTCTACACAACACTACACTCTGCTCCTGTCTGGGAAATTGAGAACAGGGTCCACACAACACTACACACTGCTCCTAGCTGGGAAATTGAGAACGGTGCTCACACAACTTAATGTACACTGCTCCTGTCTGGGAAATTGAGAACAGGGTCCACACAACACAATGCACACTGCTCCTGTCTGGGAAATTGAGAACAGGGTCTACACAACACTACACTCTGCTCCTGTCTGGGAAATTGAGAACAGGGTCTACACAACACTACACTCTGCTCCTGTCTGGGAAATTGAGAACAGGGTCTACACAACACTACACACTGCTCCTGTCTGGGAAATTGAGAACAGGGTCCACACAACACAATGCACACTGCTCCTGTCTGGGAAATTGAGAACAGGGTCCACACAACACAATGCACACTGCTCCTGTCTGGGAAATTGAGAACAGGGTCCACACAACACAATGCACACTGCTCCTGTCTGGGAAATTGAGAACAGGGTCTACACAACACTACACTCTGCTCCTGTCTGGGAAATTGAGAACAGGGTCTACACAACACTACACACTGCTCCTAGCTGGGAAATTGAGAACGGTGCTCACACAACTTAATGTACACTGCTCCTGTCTGGGAAATTGAGAACAGGGTCCACACAACACAATGCACACTGCTCCTGTCTGGGAAATTGAGAACAGGGTCTACACAACACTACACTCTGCTCCTGTCTGGGAAATTGAGAACAGGGTCTACACAACACTACACTCTGCTCCTGTCTGGGAAATTGAGAACAGGGTCTACACAACACTACACTCTGCTCCTGTCTGGGAAATTGAGAACAGGGTCTACACAACACTACACTCTGCTCCTGTCTGGGAAATTGAGAACAGGGTCTACACAACACTACACTCTGCTCCTGTCTGGGAAATTGAGAACAGTGCTCACGCAGCACAGAAGATTGCAAAGGGAGCTGGAAAAGGCATGTAATAAGGATAAGGATTATGTAATAGTGGACTTCAACATGCAAGAAGATTGAGAAAATCAGGTTGGCACTGGATCGCAAGAGAGGGAATTTATTGAATGCCTATGAGATGGCTCTTTAGGGCAGCTTATGCTTCAGGAAAGGCTGTCTCTTAGACAGGGTGTTGTGTAATAACCCAGATCTTACTAGGGAGCTTAATGTAAAGGAATCCTGAGGAGGCAGTGGTCATAATATGATTGAATTCATACGGTAATTTGAGAAGAAGTATTAGTCACACCTATTAGTACTGCGATGGAGTAAAGGGAATAACAGATGCATGAGAGAGGAACTTGCCCAGGTGGATTGGAGGAGGATACTGGTGGGGATGACAGCAGAGCAGAGATGGCTGAAGCTTCTGGGAATAGTTCACAAGGCGCAGGGTAGATATATCCCACAGAAGAAGTAGTTCTCAAATGGTGTGGTAGGCAACCAAGGCTAACAAGGGCAGTTAAGGACTGCATAAAAGCCAAGGAAAGGCCATGAAAGGTTGCAAAAGTGAGTAGGAAGTTGGATGATTTAGAAGCTTTTAATATCTGCCAAAAGGCAACTTAAAAAAGCTATAAGAAGGGAAAAGATGAAATATGAGGGCAAACTTGCCAATAATATGAAGCAGAATACCAAAAGATTTTTCAGATATATATAGTGTAAAAAGGAGGTCAGAGTTGATATTGCCCATTGGAAATGATGCTGGTGAGGTAGTAATGGGGGACAAAGAAATGGCAGATGAACATAATGGGTACTTTGCATCTTTTTTCACTGTGGAAGACACTAGCAGTGTGCCAGAGGTCCGTGAGTGTCAGGGAGCAGGAGTGAGTGTCATTGCTATTACAAAGGAAAAAGTGCTAGGCAAACTCAAAGGTCTTAAAGTGGATAAGTCACCTGGGCCGGATGGATTATATCCCAGAATCCTGAGAGAGGTTGCTGAAGGGATAACAAATGCATTGGTCATTATCTTTTAAGAATCACTAAATACTGGCATGGTCGAAGAAGGCTGGAAGATTGAAAATGTCACACTATTCTTTAAGAAGGGAGAAAAAAAAAGAAATTATAGGCCGGCTAGCCTCACCTCAGTGGTTGGGAACGTACTGGAGTCTATTGTTAAGGATGAGGTGTTGGGGTGCCTAGAGACTAATGATAAAATGCGTCAAAGTCAGCATGGTTGCTGTAAAGGGAAATCTTGCCTGACAAATCTGCTAGAGTTCTTCTAGGAAGTAACAAACAGGGTGGACAAAGGAGAGTCAGTGGATGTCATTTACTTTGATTTTCAGAAGGCATTTGATAAGGTGCCACATGTGAGGCTGCTTAACAAGATAAAATCCTATGGCATTACAGGAAAGATACCGGCATGGATAGAGGAATGGCTGACAGGCAGGAAGCAGCGAGTGGGAATAAAGGGGGCCTTTTCTGGTTGGCTGCTGGTGACCAGTGGTGTTCCTCAGGGGTCAGTATTGGGACCGCTACTTTACACATTATTCGTCAGTGATTTGGATAATTGAATTGATGGCTTTGTGGCTAAGTTTGCGGATGATAGGTGGAGGAGTAGGTAGTGCTGAGGAAGCAATGCGATTGCAGCAGGACTTAGACAAATTGGAAGAATGGGCAAAAAGGTGACAGATAGAATACAGTATTGGAAAATGTATGATAATGCATTTTGGTAAAAGGAAAAATAGTGCAGACTATTATCTAAATGGGGAGAAGGGTCAAACATCAGAGGTGCAGAGGGACTTAGGAGTCCTCATGCAAGACTCCCAGAAGGTTAACTCATGGGTTGAGCCTGTGGTAAAGAAGACAAATGAAATGTTGACATTTATTTCAAGGGGAATAGAATATAAAAGCAAGGAGATAATGCTGAGGCTTTATAAGATGTTGGTCAGGCAGCAGTTGGGGTATTGTCAAACATTTTGGGCCCCTTATCTCAGAAAGTATGTGTTGTCATCACAGAGGGTCCAGAGGAGGTTCATGAGGATGATTCCAGGAATGAAGGTGTTAACATATGAGGAGCGTTTGGCTGCTTTGGGCCTGTACTCTTCGGAATTTAGAAGAATGCAGAGATATCTCATTGAAACCTAATGAATGTTAAAAGGACTGGATAGAGTGGATGTGGAGAAGATGTTCCCTTTGTTGGGGGTATCCAGAACAAGAGGGCACAGCCTCAAAATTGAGGGGCGACCTTTTAGGATGGAGGTAAAGAGGATTTTTTTTCAGCAGACTGTGGAATGCTCTGCCACAGACTGCGGTGGAAGCCAAGTCTGTGGATATATTTAAGGTGGAAGATGATCATTTTCTGATAGGCCACAGCATTAAAGGATATGGCAAAAAATATATGGGATTAAGTGGGATCCGGGATCAGCCATGATGGAATGGAGGAGCAAACTTGATGGGTGGATTGGCCTAATTATACTCCCAAGCCTTATGGTCTTATACACTCTGGTCCTGTCTGGGAAATTGAAAATGCTGTTCACACAACACTGAGCTCCGAGCTGTGAAATTGAGAATGGTGCCCAGGTAACACAATATACTGACATATAGATGGAATTCAATGCAGAGAAGTACAAAGTTTTGCACCTCAGTAGGTCCAACAAGGGTAGGTTTTACTCCGTGAATGGTAGGGCACTGAGAAATGTGGTAGAACAAAAAGATCTGGGGATGCAGGTACGTAATTCATTGAAAGTGCCGTCACAGGTAGATAGGGTTGTGAAGTGGTTTAGATTCTTTACACAACAGTGCAATCCTGATGTAATAAATGGTGGGGGGGGGGGGGGGAGTGGGGAGGGTTGTCACCTTTCATCCTCCTTTGATCCAAAGAGGAAAAGCCTTATAAGACATACTCTGTAATCCAGGCAGCATCCTCTGCACCCTCTCTAAAGCTTCCACATCCTTCCCATAATGACCAGAACTGAACACAATATTCTAAGTGTGGTCTAACTACAGTGTTATAGAGCTCAACATTACCTCTTGGCTCTTGAACTCAGTTCCTTGACCAATGAAATCCACAACACCATACGTCTTTTTAACCAACCGATCAATTTGTGTGGCAAAGTTATGGGATCTATGGCTGTGGTCCCAAGATCCCTCTGCTCCTCCACACTGCCTGGAATCCTGACTAACCCTGTACTCTGCCTTCAACTTTGACCTTCAATGTGAATCACTTCACACTTCTCTGGGCTGAACTCAATCAGCCACTTCTCAACCCAACTCTGCATTTTGTCAGTATCCTATAGTAACCGAAGACAACCTTGTTCACTATCCACAACTATGAGCAAAAGAAGGAGGTTCAAGGTGTCACCAATGCTCGCAGAGAGCAGCAAACAGGAAGGTTGACAGTATCACCAGTAATGCCTGCTGCCCTGGTCAATCCCTTTTCTCTCTTCTAACTTCTGGGAGAAGATAGAGGAGTTTGAAGGCCTGGATGACCAGACTGAAGAACATCTCCTTTACCCTTGCTCACAGGCTCCTGAACTAATCAACTCTTTCAC
This sequence comes from Hemitrygon akajei, assembly GCF_048418815.1. Classification (NCBI taxonomy): domain Eukaryota; kingdom Metazoa; phylum Chordata; class Chondrichthyes; order Myliobatiformes; family Dasyatidae; genus Hemitrygon; species Hemitrygon akajei. The sequence continues at coordinate 16,810,269 of NC_133130.1, forward strand.
GTCCTCTTCCCAAGGGTGCTACCCTGCTCTTGTTCCTCCACCTCTCAGGATTATAATATTACTGTCCAGGAATAAAAGAACTGTCTGAGTGTGTGTGAATGCGAGAGAGAGAAGGGGCTTGTATTGCTGTTGTTTTGTTGCTTGCTGAGTTCTGCGTTTTTGTACTGAGCAATTGTTACCACGCTATGTTGGCATACTTAGGTTGTGTTGGTTGTTAACGCCAATGATGCCTTTCAGTGTATGTTTCAACACACGAGATAAATAAATAATCTCAATCTGTCACTTCAGCATTTCACTTTGAACGACAGTACCTCGGTTTGCACCAGTCTGCTCTTCTGCACCTGCCGAGGTATTTGCCGACTGGCACATTCTCGGCTGCAGGAGTACGTGCTGAGGGATGCACTGAAACTTGGTGCAGCCACCGCAAGGGTCCAGTGGGGAAGGACCACAGTTTAGTGTTCTTCTCCCACGGAAGTTGAGGGGTAGGGGAGGCAGAGAGTATACCCCTCAACAATGGAATGTAAATATGAAACAACAGAGTGCCACGTGGGTGGCTAAAAGTGTGGAAATGTAAAGACTGTAATGGAAACATTTGTAAAGGATTGAGAGACATTGAATGATTTATTGTACATAATATTATTTTTGAATAAAGTATATTTTCTTTAATAAGGGGAATCAACTTTATTCACCTTATACATATACATGTTAGGAAATTGTTCTGGTGTGTTGGTGCAACATGCAACAAAAGCCAACAATTGTACAGAATAAAGAATTATATGAAATAAAGCACAGATATGGAATAAAATCTGCATAATCTGCTGAGTACAGGGCTACAGTGGGGAACTTTGTCACATGGTGTGAGCAGAATCATCTGCAGCTTAATGTGAAAAAGACTAAGGAGCTGGTGGTGGACCTGAGGAGGGCTAAGGCACCGGTGACCCCTGTTTTCATCCAAGGGGTCAGTGTGGACATGGTGGAGGATTACAAATACCTGGGGATACGAATGAACAATAAACTGGACTTATCAAAGAACACTGAGGCTGTCTACAAGAAGGGTCAGAGCCATCTCTATTCCCTGAGGAGACTGAAGTCCTTTAACATCTGCCAGACGATGCTGAGGATGTTCTACGAGGCTGTGGTGGCCAGTGCTATCATGTTTGCTGTTGTGTGCTGGGGCAGCAGGCTGAGGGTAGCAGACACCAACAGAATCAACAAACTCATTCGTAAGGCCAGTGATGTTGTGAGGGTGGAACTGGACTCTCTGACGGTGGTGTCTGAAAAGAGGATGCTGTCCAAGTTGCATGCCATCTTGGACAATGACTCCCATCCACTCCACATTCCACCGAGATGTAACACTGAGCGTCATAGGAAGTCATTCCTACCTGTGGTCATCAAACTTTACAACTCCTCCCTCGGAGTGTCAGACACCCTGAGCCAATAGGCTGGTCCTGGACTTATTTCCACTTGGCATGGTTAACTTATTATTATTTAATTATTTATGGTTTTATATTGCTATATTTCTTCACTATTCTTGGTTGTTGCGGCTGTAATGAAACCCAATTTCCCTCGGGATCAATAAAGTATGTTTGTCTATCTGTCTGTCTGTCTAATTCCATAAATGTCAGCATGTATTTACAATGTGAGAAGTGTTATAAAATGTGTTTGAAGAGTTTACCGTGCAGTGCAGTGGCTGGAGTGTGTGGGGCTAGGTAGAATAGTTAATCAGATTAACTACCTGGGGAAGGATGGTGTGAACTGTTTGTTTTAATATTCCTCTAGCACTTTTCAGATGGGAGCGTCTGGAAAAGGCAGTTCGACATTTTCTTTGTGATCGTCACACCCGCAAGGAATTTCATGGTACCCTGGGGTATATGACCCAGAACTTACCTCATCTGATCTATTCTTCATCATAGAGCCATAGCAATGACACCAAGTCTGGGGGGTGGTGGACACGAGGAAGACTATCAAAGCCTGCAGCAGGATCTAGACCAGCTGAAAGAATAGGCTGAAAGTGGCAGATGGAATTCAATACAGTCAAGTGTGAGGTGTTGCACTTCGGGTGGTAGGACTTGAGCAGTGAGTGGTAGGGCACTGAGCAGTGTGGGAATACAGATCCATAATTCCATGAAAGTAGTGTCACAGGTACATGGGGTTGTAAGGAGACCTTTTGACACATTGGCCTTCATAAATCAAAGTACTGAGTACAGAGTTGGAATGTTATGTTGGTGTTATATAAGATGTAGGCGAGGCCAATTTTGGAGCGTTGTGTGCAGTTCTGGTCACCTACCTACATGAAAGATATGAATAAGGTTGAAAGAGTGCAGAGAAAATGCTTCTGGGACTTGAGGATTTGAGTTATAAGGAAAGGTCAAATAGATTAGGACTTTATTTCGGAGAGCATAGGAAAATCAGCAGAGATTCAATAAAGGAACACAAAATTATGAGGGGCTTAGAAATGAGCTTCTGATCTATCTATGATCCTCTCAATTTGTTCCCTGTCCCATAAAATCCCCATACTGTTCTCACTACCTCCCCCTCCTTACATTCGCCTGCACCCCCCCACCCCATACACACAGATTACCCATTGTACCTTCTTCCCCACCTGGTTCCATCTGCTCTCCACCTCTCCGTTAATGGCTCCCATTGTCACCTTCCTTACTGATCCGGTTCCAGCACTGGGAGCCTCGATTTATTTCTTTACTTAGAGATACAGCACAGTAATGGGCCCTTCAGCCCGACAAGCCTATGCTGCCCCATTACACCAATGTAACCAATTAACCTTATAACCCATATATCTTTGGAATGCAGGAGGAAATCGAGTGATCATGGGGAATATTTACAAAATTTGTAAGATTAAAAGACATTGGAGCTGAATTCGGCCCTTTCGGGAACATTTTCACCCAGAGGGTGATGAGAGTGTGGAACGGAAGCCAATAGAAGTGATGGATTTAGGTTTGATTACAAAATACTAGTTAAATTTAGATAGGAGCATGGATGGGAGGGGTATGGAAGGCTATGGTCTGGATGCAGGTCGATGTAAATCGGCAGAATAATAGTTTGACACAGACTAGATGGGCTAAATGGCCTGCTTTGTGCTGTAGAGCTCAATGACTCTATGAGTCTGCTCCACCATTTCATTTATTATCCCTCTCAACACCAGAAGCCTCCTGTCCTCACCCACAACCCTTGACACCCTTACTAACTCCTAACAGACAGCCCTGGGAATCAAACCTTTATCAGTAATCACTGGCACTGTAAACCAATTGCACTACTGTGTTGCCCAGTGTTAGAACGATTTATTGACTCAACGCTGATAGCCCCAGAGACTGCTCCTCACATTCAACCATTGTAGACAAATAGACCTGATAGGCTCTGAGGAAAGAGCAGGTAGCACGTTTATTATTTTAAGGTTTGCGAAAGTAAACTTTTCATCACATTCTAATAGTGTTTTTGGTTTTGGTACATCAAATGTACATATATATATATTTAAAATCCGTCTGCCATTCATTAGTTCCAATGTTCCAATGATTGATATACCCAGAGTCTTTCAGTTCTTTTCTCTTCTTTGCAATATCTCATAATGACCAGGAGAATTGAAAACAGTTCACTGATGGTGTAGCCAGGGAAGAAACACATGCACTGATGAAGTGTCTAAGGTACAATCAAGACGGTTCATTTTAAAGTTATCACGGAATAAAATACAATTTAGCATTAACAATTTTTTGCAGAGAGGATCACAGGATTATTGGTTTAAATATATAACGCAGTTCCCTACGAATTCAGTAACACACACACACAGATTTCCATAGGTCCAGCGCCTGCAGATTTTCTCTTGTTGTCCTCAGTTTAAATGGTTGGCACAGACTAGATGGGCCAAAGGGCCTGTTCTGGTGCTTTACTTTTCTATGACTCTATGACTCAAGTTATGATTGGTTCCAGCAGCATCACAAGACCCAAGAAATGTATCGCTTAAATATGACTAATACCAGGGGGCATAATTTTAAGATGATTGGAGGAAAGTATGGAGCAGATGTCGTCAGTGGTAGGTTTTTTTACACAGAGGGTGGTAGGCAGTGGAGATGTGGAGAGGATGTTTCCTGTAGTGGGGGAGTCTACAATCAGAGGGGCTCAGAACAGAAGGACGTCCCTTTAGAACAGAGATGAGGAGGAATGGCTTTATCCAGAAGATGGTGGATCTGTGGAATTTGTTGCCACCGGCACCTGTGGAGGCCAAGGCATTTAAAGGGGTATATTTAAAGTGGAGGTTGATAGGTCCTTGATTAGTAAGGGCATCAAAGGTTATTGGGAGAAGGCAGAATAGGGCTGAGAGGGATAATAAATCAGCCATGGTGGAACAGCAGAGCAGACTTGATGGGCCAAATGGGCTAGTTCTGCTGCTATGGCTTATGGAATTGGGAAACCGCTTTCCTTTAGCCATGCAATTTCAAGTCACAACATAACAGAGTTTCAACAGCATGCAAAGAAAGGTTTCAGTCCATGCTAACCCCAAGATGCCCATCCAAGCTTGTCCCTCTTGTCACTGGCCCACATCCCTCTAATGTTTAGAGGGTTCCCAACCTGGAGGGTCCAAGAACCCCTTGCCTAATGGTAGGAATCAATGCCATAAAAAAGTTGGGAACCCCTGCTCTATATCTTTTCTACCCACATGCTTGTCTGTCTTTTAAAAGTTGTTGTACCCACCTCCACAAATTCCTCTGACAGCATATGCCCTGTGTAAGTATGTTATCCTTCAAGTTTCTATTAATCTTTCACCTGTCACCTTAAACCTGTGCCTTCTAATTCCTAATTCCCCAAACCCAGAGACAGACTGAGTGCATTCACTCCATTATGCCCCTCATGATTGTGCACACCTTTATTAGATCACCTTTCAGTATCCCATACTCCAAGACAAAAAAACTTTTAGCCTGTCCACACTCTACTTATAACTCAGCCCCTTGAGTGCTGGCAACATCCTTGTAAATCTTTTCTGCACCCTTCCCAGTTCATTAACAGTTTTCCTACCGTACGTTTGTTCATTATGTGCTGTGTCACATGATGTGGGTGATCATGGTCTTTCTATAGAAGTGGTTTGCCATTTCCATCTTCTGGGCAGTGTCTTAACAAGATGGATGACCCCAGTCATTTTCAATACTCTTCTGAGATCGTCTGCTTAGCGTCAGTGGTTGCAAAGCCAGGATTTATGATATGCACCAGCTGCTCAAATGACCGTCCACCACCTGCTTCCATGGCTTCACATAACTCTGATCAGGGGGGTAAGCAGGTGCTACACCTTGTCCAAGGATGACCTGTTGGCTAGCAGATGGAAGGAGGGTCATACACCTCCTTTGATGGAGACATATCACTGCAATGCCACCCTTTGCCTACGGCAAGATGACTAAAGCTGAAGACAATACTCCAAACTTGAGAAAGTCTGCAGATGCTGGGAATCCAAGGCAACACACACAAAATGCAGGAGGAAATCAGCAGGCCAGGCAGCATTTATGGAAAGGAATAAACAGTTGATGTTTTGGGCCGAGACCCTTCATCAGGACTGGCCTGACCTACTGAGTTCATCCAGCATTTTGTGTGTGTTGACAATACTCCAAATTTTCCCTTACCAGTCTGTTATATAGCTGCAACATAGAATCCAAATTGCAGTACTTAATACTGTGACTGATGAAGACTACTTTGCCAAAAGCCTTTACACCACCCCGTCTACCTGTGACTATTCTTTCAGGGAGTCATGTATTGTAGTATAACACATAGCAGTGCTCTACCATTCATTGCGACCATCCTACCTTGATCTGTCTTTCCAAAATGCAACATTTCACATATATCTTAATTAAACTCCATTTACCATCCCTTGGCCTGCACTGATGTGCTGATCGAGATATCCTGAACTAAACTGATGACTCCTAGACTGTTTGAATGATTCTGTAGTTTGAAGTTTTATATTCTGTGTTTTTGCACTTAACTTTTTTTCGTTTGCACAGTTTATTCTTTTTTTTTGCTAATTGAGTGTTTGATGTTTTCTTTGAACGAGATCCATGGTGTTTCTCTGTTCTGTAGCTGTCTGTGGGAAGATGAATTTCAGGTTTGTGTACTGCATACATACTTTGATAATAAATGTACTTTGAGTCTTTGAATCATTGAAGAGCCCCCTATAATTTTTGAAAATCTTATTCACAGCCTACGATTTTTGTATAATTTGCAAACATATTTGTAAAATGCATTTTAACAATTGCAACCATCGTCGTCTGGTATGGAGGGACCAGTGCACAGGATCAGACAAAGCTGAAGAAAGTTGCAAATCCAGCCAGCTCCATCATGGGCACTAGACTCCCCAATATCAAGGACACCTTCAAAAGGTGATGACTCAAAAAGATTGTATGCATCATTAAGGATGCCCATCGCCCAGGACATGCCCTCTTCTCATTGCCTCCTTTCAGGAGGAGGTACAGGAGCCTGAAGACACACAACATTTTTGGAATAGCTTCTTCTCCTCCACCATCAGCTTCCTTAATGGACAGGGAACCCATATATCCTTCCTCACTTTTTTCCTTTTTTTTTTTAAACTCCTTTGTTGTACTACTTATTTAATAGAAGTTTATATATAAATTTATACCTGAATGTAAGTTATAATTTTTTTTTAATTATTATGTATTGCAATGTTTGCAATACTGCTGCAAAACAGTATGTTGAACCTGATTCCAAGTCTGATAATTTGGCATTCTGGAATCTTCTGTTTGGAAGTGTTGGGCATCCATTGTTTGACAGGGTCCATTTTATTTATTTATTTTATTTAGAGATACAGCGTGGGACAGGCCCTAATGGTTCACCAAGCCATGCTGCCCAGTCACCCACCGATTTAACACAAGCCTAAACACAGGACAATTTTCAATGACCAATTTACCTTATTAACTGCTCCGTCTTTGGATTGTGGAATGAAACCAGAGCACCTGGAGGAAAGCCAAGTGCACACGGGAAGAACATACAAACTTTCTCACAGAGGTTGCTGGAATTGACTCCGAACTTCAACACCTCAGTTGTAACGACCTTTTGCACCAACCACTACACCACTGTGGCTCCTCATATTGTGTTGAATACGATCTTACTTCAAAGAGCTGATGATAATTTAATTTGCAAACCTGTCAAACATGAGGAATGTAAGCAGCACTAAATTATCATACACTTTCAAAGAAGCCAAAATTACACTCGCTCGATTTGGATTCAGTAGTGATTTGGATTTGAGCTCCGAGCCTGTTGCTGGCACTGAACTCATACGGCACTTGTGCACCATTCTAAATCCCAGCTTTCCCACGAGACACAGGAGCAGAATTAGGCCTTTCAGCCCTTCAAGTCTGCTCTGCTGATCTCACATCCCACTCAACCCCATACACCCGCCTTCTCGCCATATTCCTTGATGCCCTGACTGATCAGGAAATGATCAACATCCGCCTTAAATATATGCAGGAACTTGGCCTCCACTGCAGTCTGTGGCAGAACATTCCACAGATTTACTTCTCTCTGGTTGAAAAAAAATCCTCCTTACCTCTGTTCTAATAGCTTGTCCCTCAATTTTGAGGCTGTGCTGTCTAGTTCTGGATGCCCCCACCATAGGAAACATCCTCTCCTCATCCACCTTATCTTGTCCTTTAAACATTCAGTAGGTTTCAATGAGATCCCCCTGCATCATTTTAAATTCCAGTGAGTACAGGCCCAAAGCTGCCAAATGCTCCTCATATGTTAACCCCTTCATTCCCAGAATCATCCTCGTGAACCTTCTCTGGACTCTCTCCAATGACAACACATCCTTCCTGAGATATGGAGCCCAAAACTGTAGACAATACTCTGTGCAGTCTGACTGGTGTCTTATAAAGGCTTAGCGTTATCTTCTTGCTTTTATATTCTATTCCCCCTGAAAGAAAAGCCAACATTGCATTTGCCTTCTTTACCACAGACTCAGCCTGTAAATTAACCTTCTGGGAGTCTTGCACGAGGACTCCTAAGTCCCTCTGCACCTCTGATGTCTGAACCTTCTCCCCATTTAGGTAATTGTTGCATTATTGTTCCTTTTAACAAAATGCATTATCACACAGTCCCAGCACTGTATTCCATCTGCTACTTTTTTTTTCCATTCTTCCAATTTGTCTATGTCCTGATGCAATCTCATTGCTTCCTCGGCACCACCTACCACTCCACCTATCTTCGTATCATCAGCAAACTTTGCCAGAAAGCCATCAATTCCATTATCTAAATCATTGACTAACAATGTGAAAGTGGCGGTCCCAATACTGACCCTTGAGGAACACTACTGGTCACCGGCAGCCAACCAGAAAAGGCCCCAGAAATTGAGAAATATAGACTCAATTTCTTGCTTGACACTGACTGAAAGTCTAGCCAGGATGCTCTCCACCATACATCTATAGAAATTTGTAAGAGACTTTGGTGACTTGCCAAAACTCCTCAAGCACTTCACTGTAGGTTTTGTTGTGTTGGAACAAAGGAGATCTGTTATGCTTGGAGAGAAGGTTTGAAGTAACAACTGTTCTGATGCTCCTACAGATCAGATCTCCCTACCTAAGGTAATTTGGTTTATTATTGTCACATTTATTGAGGGCAGTGAAAAAATAATTCTGCATGCCACCCAGACAGATCATTTCATCACATCAGTACATCGAGGTAGTCCAATATATTTAATATCTCAGTCATATTTGAGTAATATTGTAAATATATTGCCTGGAAAAGCATGGTTGGTCATTTAAATAATTCACTGCAGCATAGATGTACAGGTGTAAAAGTAAGTGAATAGCATACGGCATCCTGCCACCAAGTCATACATATGTGCCATTGCTTAAAGTAAAAACCGAACCACACATGCATCCCTCAGTCTTCCCATGTTTTATTTCTGATTAATTTCTGAAGTTACAAAACATAGCAGCGGCAATGAGGAAATTTTATACAAACCTGAGATGAACTTCCTACCTGTTGAAGTGCAGGGAAACATTTGAGTTTAAAAATAAAAGCACAGCACATGTTCATCTTAAGAGAAGAGACTTCCAAATTAAAAAGCCAGAAAATGAAGAAATTCATTGTGTTCATAAACAGTGAGTATTGAGTGATAATAATCATAAATAAAAGAAGAGCAGAAATGACTGGCTGCATTGGAAAGATAGACACGTTCGATTCCACAAGAGGTAACTGGATATTGTATACTGACTGAATTGAGCAGTGTTTTGAAAGTTTCTTGGAATGGCAGGTGGTGACTAGTGGGGTGCCACAGGGCTCGGTATTGGGACCACAGCTGTTTACGATTTACATCAACCATTTAGATGAAGGCATTGAGAATAACATCAGCAAGTTTGCTGATGATACTAAGCTGGGTGGCAGTGTGACATGTGATGAGGATGTTAGGAGAATTCAGGGTGACTTGGATAGGCTGGGTGAGTGGGCAGATACTTGGCAGATGACGTTTAATGTGAATAAGTGTGAGGTTATCCACTTTGGGAGTAAGAACAGGAAGGCAGATTATTATCTGAATGGTGTAAAGTTAGGTAAGGGAGAAATACAAAGAGATCTAGGAGTCCATGTTCATCAGTCACTGAAGGTGAATGAGCAAGTGCAGCAGGCAGTGAAGAATGCTAATGGAATGTTGGCCTTTATTACAAAGAGAATTGAGTAAAAGAGCAAGGAAATCCTCTTGCATTTGTACAGGGCCCTGGTGAGACCACACCTGGAGTATTGTGTACAGTTTTGGTCTCCAGGGTTAAGGAAGGACATTCTGGCTGTAGAGGAAGTGCAGCGTAGATTCACGAGGTTAATTCCTGGGATGTCCGGACTGTCTTATGCAGAGAGGTTAGAGAGACTATTCTTGTACATGCTGGAATTAAGGAGATTGAGAGGGGATCTGATTGCAACATATAAGATTATTAAGGGATTGGACAAGATAGAGGCAGGAAATATGTTCCAGATGCTGGGAGAGTCCAGTACCAGAGAGCATGGTTTGAGAATAAGGGGTAGGTCATTTAGGACAGAGTTAAGGAAAAACTTCTTCTCCCAGAGAGTTGTGGGGGTCTGGAATGCACTGCCTCGGAAGGCAGTGGAGGTCAATTCTCTGGATGCTTTCAAGAAGGAGCTAGATAGGTATCTTATGGATAGGGGAATCAAGGGATATGGGGACAAGGCAGGAACCGGGTATTGATAGTAGATGATCGGCCATGATCTCAAAATGGCGGTGCAGGCTCAAAGGGCCGAATGGTCTACTTCTGCACCTATTGTCTATTGTCTATTGTCTAAGCGGAGTGCCTGTGCTATTGAGTGCATTGGGCTTAAGATAGATAGATAGATAGATAGATAGATACTTTATTCATCCCCATGGGGAAATTCAACTTTTTTTTCCAATGTCCCATACACTTGCTGTAGCAAAACTAATTACATACAATACTTAACTCAGTAAAAAAATATGATATGCATCTAAATCACCGTCTCAAAAAGCATTAATAGCTTTAAAAAGTTCTTAAGTCCTGGAGGTAGAATTGTAAAGCCTAATGGCTTTGGGGAGTATTGACCTCTTCATCCTGTCTGAGGAGCATTGCATACTGTTTGCTTAGAAGTTTGACTGTTCCAACCAAACCAGCCAAAATGAGCGTGGCTACTATCGTGAAAGTAAAGTATGAACTATTGTTGATTGCAGAATGCTTTAGGTTTCATAAGCAGAATCAAAAGGAAGGGGAGTCCATTTCAGCATAGGAGGCTGAATTGAAGAAATTATCTGAGCATTCTCAGTTTGGTGATGGGTTCAATGATAACCCTGAGAGATTGCTTAACCTGTAGAATCTTACAAGAAAACTTTCAAAAATGGTTCCTAACTGAAGCACAACTTACATTTAAAATAGAAGTTGAAATAGCTGTTTTAATGGAAACTGCAGAAAGAGATGCAATTGAGTTTCAGCCAGGAAGAGAAGTGAGCACGAACAAAATTGCAACTTCTAAACGGCCTGGTGAAACAAACGGTGTAACATTGAGGCGTGGGCTCGCCTACACCAGACCAATGCAGGTTAAAAGGTGAAACTTGCAGAAAATGTGACAAAGTAGCATACAAAGAGCATGTTGGGCAGACAAAAATAAATGGACTGCTCAGCGAAAAGAAAGAGATGTAAAATCAAGCTGTAGAGCACTAATCTGCATGTTGCTGATGAAAAGTCTGATAATGATGAAAGTACCACAGGTCTGAGTAGCCTAGTCAGTGTTTAAACTAACAACAGACAAGCAATATGATTTACACCAAAAGAGAGTGGCAAATTAATTTAAATGTAAATCGAGACTGGCTTGGCCTTTTAAGTCATTCCACAAAATGAGTTTGAGTGACATTTCAAAGATATTGAACTGTAGTCTGCAGATATTCAACTAAGAATTTATACTGGAGAAAAGATAATTCCCTTGTGAATGACATTTGTAAGAGTTTTGAGCCTCTTATCTGAGAAAGGATATGCTGACATTGGAGAAGGTTCAAAAGAGGTTCACAAAAATTTTTTGGGGAATTAAAGGCTTATTATATGAGGAGCATTTGATGGCCCTGGGCCATCAAATTCTAAACTTGTTGGAATTTAGAAGGATGAGCGGGGATCTCATTGAAACCTATCAAATGTTGAAAGGCCTAGATAGAATGGATGTGGAGAAAGTGTTTCCTCTAGAGCTGGAATCTAGGACTAGAGGACGGAGCCTCAGAATAGAGGGACATTCATTTAGAATGGTGATGAGGAGGAATTTCTTTAGCCAAAGGGTGGTGAATCTGTAGAGTTTATTGCCACAGGCAGCTGTGGAGGAAAAGTCATTGGGTTTGTTTATGACGGAGGTTATACATTTTTGGTTAGTCTGGGTGTGAAAAGTCAAGTGGAGAAAGCAGGAGAATGGGGCTTGAGAGGAAAATGGATCAGCAATGATCAAATGCTGGAGTAGACTTTTCAGGCTGAATTGCTAGTAGCTTATGGCCTTATAGGTTCATGCTTCACTCAGAGTAAAATCAAAATTAAGACATACATTCCTGGTTCTGTATTTCCTTTCAATTAATTTTATGTTTTGGAGTTACAAAACAGAACACAAAGCAATAACAGAGCGCAGAGTGAGTTGTTACAGGTTCAGAGAAACTGCCATGCAGGCAGACAGTAAGGTGACCACCATGATGAGGTAGATTGTGAGGCCAAGACTCTATCTTATTGAACCAGGAAAATGGTCCTGACAAGAGTTCAGTGATGGCCCAAGCACAGAGGGAGGAACACAGATATGAGATGAGCCCCATTTTATACTTCACCTCAACCCGCTGACTGCAATTTTGCCCTTTTATCTGCCTGTCCTTCCTCAGACTCACTACACACTGCATCAATTTGTAAACCAGCTATCCGATCCTCAGCCCTATCACTCTGATCCCCATCCCCTGCCAAATTAGCTTAAACCCTCCCCAACAGCTTGAGCAAACCTGCCCGAGAGGGTATTGGCCCTCCTTGGGTTTCAGTGTAACCTGTCCCTTTTGTGGAGATCATGCTTTCCCCAGAAGAAACCCCAATGACCCAGAAGTATGAAAACCTGTCACCTGTGCCAGTTCCTCAGTCACACATTCATCTGCACTCTCATCCTATTCTGGCCCTGACTAGCACGTGCTACTGCAAGTCATCCAGAGATTAATACCTTGGAAGTCCTATTGTTCAGCCTTTTCACTAACTCCCTATGCTCACTAAACAGGACCTCTTCCCCTTTTCTGCCTACGTCATTGGTGCCAATGTGCACCACAGCCTCTGGCTGTTCACCCTCCCCCTTGAGAATATTCTACAGCCCTACTGAGACATCCTGGGCTTTAGCACCTGGGAGACAACACACCATCCTGGCCTCTCTTTCATGACCACAGAAGCTCTTCTCTGTCCCCCGAACTATTGAGTCTCCTATCACTACTGCTCTACCTGACCTTACCCCTCTCTTCTGAGCCTCAGAGTCGGGCACTGTATCATTGGAGTGGCTGCTCCTGCTATACCCTGATGAGTCGTCACCCCCACCCAGCTGTATCCAAAAAGGGTGTACATGTTGCTGAGAGGAATGGCCACAGGCAAACCCTGCACTGACTGCTCACTCCCCTCTCTTGTCCTGTTGGTCACCAATTCAATGATCTGAAGCTGGGGCTCTGGGGGTGACCATCTCCCAGGTGATCCTGACTTCATCAAGTTCCAGCTCCATTTCCCTGACCTTGTCAGTCAGAAGCTAAAGATGGGTGGATATCCTGCAGATGTAGTCATCAGGGAATCCGTTAGGTACCCTGACTTCCCACATCTCTCAAGAAGAGCAATGGAGGGATATATCAGCTCCTACTTTGTCACAATAGTTCTCTCAAGTGATGCTGTGTCTTAGTTTGAAGAAAATTAGAAGTCAAACCTTTGAACCTTTATTTGATTTTGAGAAGAAATGCAGCTCATTTGCTCGTTATTATCATTTCAGTTAACTGATAGACTTCCTCCACGATCTAAATGTAAATTTTTTTTGATATATCTTTTTTTCTTGTTGGCGGTTTGATGTTTCTTTTTAGAAATTTTTTGTATGACGCATGGCTCCAGGGTTATACCTCCAATGGGTTTCTTCTTTTTTTCCCTCACTTTTCTTGCTTAGTAGGGTTTTTTTAATTCACAAAAATTTTCAATCTTTAAGATAATTTCTTCTTTTTTGAGGCATTGTAAGTGTTGTTACTTCAATGTACTTGCACTATTTTTGAATAATAATAAAAATAAAAAGATTTGAAAAGAAAAAGAAGAGCATTCTACTGCCTGAACTACCATTGACCCTACACTTAATATGCCTCTAATTTCTCAAACTTAAGTACTAGTATTTGATAAGGTACCCCATGCAAGGCTTATTGAGAAAGTAAGGAGACATTAATCCAAGGGAACGTTGCTTTGTGAATTCAGAACTGGCTTGCCCACAGAAGGCAAAGAGTGGTTGTAGACGGGTCATATTCTGCATGGATGTTGGTGACCAGTGGTGTGCCTCAAGGATCTGTTCTGGGACCCCTACTCTTTGTGATTTTTATAAATGACCTGGATGAGGAAGTGGAGGGATGGGTTAGTAAACTTGCTGATGACACAAAGGATGGAGGTGTTGTGGATAGTGTGGAGGGCTGTCAGAGGTTACAGTGGGACATTGATAGGATGCAAAACTGGGCTGAGAAGTGGAAGGTCAAATATGATGGCAGAATGGAGTATTAATGGTAAGATTCTTAGCAGTGTGGAGGATCAGAGGGATCCTGGGGTCCGAGTCCATAGGATACTCAAAGCAGCTGCGCAGGTTGACTCTGTTGTTAAGAAGGCATATGCTGTATTGGCCTTCATCAACCGTGTGATTGAGTTTAAGAGCCAAGAGGTAATGTTGCAGCTCTATAAGGCCCTGGCCAGACCCCACTTGGAGTACTGTGCTCAGTTCTGGTCACCTCACTACAGGAACGATGTGGAAACCATAGAAGGGATGCAAAGGAGATTTTTAAGGATGTTGCCTGGATTGGGGAGCATGCCTTATGAGAATAGGTTGAGTGAACTCGGCCTTTTCTCCTTGGAGATGCAGAGGATGAGAGGTGACCTGATAGTGGTATATAAGATGATGGGAGGCATCGATCGTGTGGATAGTCAGAGGCTTTTTCCCAGGGCTGATATGTCTTACATGAAAGAACACAGTTTTGAGCTGCTTGGAAGTAGGTACAGAGGGAATGTCAGGGGTAAGTTTTTTACGCAGAGAGTAATGAGTGGGTGGAATAGGCCGCCAGTGATGGAGGTGGAGGTGGATACAATAGAGTCTTTTAAGAGACTCCTGGATAGGTACATGGAGCTTAGAAAAATAGAGGGCTATGAGTAACCCCAAGTAATTTCTAAAGTAAGTACTGTACATCTTTGGCACAGCATTGTGGGCCAAAGGGCTTGAATTGTGCTGTAGGTTTTCTATGGTTCTACGCTTCTAGCCTGTGCCTGTTCTCACTCAAACCTGTTGAACCAAAGTCTGACCTCTCTAACACTGGTCCATTCCAACAACGGCTGCTTCACTCAAACCCTGCTTCTTTTCATTTGCCTTTGCTAAGTTACGAATGATTCAAGCAATCTCCTGCTCTGCAGAGAAGTCCTGACAGGCTCCACTTGCTTTTTGAAACTGGGTTATAAAGCCCACAACGAACTGTCTCCAACTCACTCTGTGATATCCCACTCTGCAGATAACAGAGCCCCAACAAGCCCCACTCACATTTTAAAACTCGTAAAAAATGTTCTGAAATTTTTTTAACTCTTTTAAAATCTTGTGATAAATGATGCAAGGTCCCATTAAGAAGAATTCACTCTTGATTTTGGGTGTTCAACACCCCACTCCATTTTGAAATGACTATGCTGGTTTTGGTACCCATATGCACATTCTATGAATAACAAAAAGAAAGGATTCTGAAAACTTAAACAAATATTTAGTCAATTCTGTGGTGAATATAATGGAATACTGGAATGAGACCAACAACTGAGTCTTTCATCCAACACAGGAAGTGACTGTGGTTGTGGTTTGGTACATGAGCCATATTAATTAGCGCTGTTGGCTGTCTATTATAGCCTGGGTTACTTATCTCTCTTGTTGAGTGAGATTATCAAACAGGAGAATTCTTTCTTATTCCTTCTCCCGTTGGACAGATGATACAAAGGCCTGAAATCATGTGCCACCAGCCTCAAGGACAGCTTTTATCAGACTCTTGAATAGACCTCGTATACAATATGATAGACCATAAGACCATAAGGCATAGGAGCAGAATTAGGCCATCTGGCCCATCGAGTCTGATCTTTTTTTTTCTCCTTCTCAACGGAAGTACACAGCCTTCTCCCCTGTAACCTTTGATGCCACGTCCAATCAAGAACCTATCAATCTCTGTCTTAAATACATCCAACGACCTGGCCTCCACAGCTGTATACGGCAAGAAATTCCACAAATTCGCCATCCTTTGACTAAAAAAAATTCTTCGCATCTCTGTTTTGAAGGGTGCCCCTCTATCCTGAGGCTGTGCCCTCTAGTCCTAGACTCTCCCACCATTGTAAGCATCCTTTCCACATCTACTCTGTCTAGGCCTTTCAACATTCGAAAGGTTTCAATGAGATTCGCCCTGATCCTTCTGAATTCCAATGAGGTACAGACCCAGAGCCATCAAACAATCCTCGTATGATAACCCCTTCATTCCTGGAATCATCCTTGTGAACCTCCTCTGGATCTTCTCCAATGCCAGCACATCTTTTCTAAGATTAGGGGCCCAAAACTATTCACAATACTCAAGGTGAGGCCTCACCAGTGCCTTATAAAGCCTCAGTATCACATCCTTGCTCTTGTATTCTAGACCTCTTCAAAATGAATGCTAACATGGCATTTGCCTTCCTTACCACTGACTTGACTTGCAAGTTAACCTTCAGGGTGTTCTGCAAAAGGACTCACAAGTCCCGCTGCATCACAGATCTTTGGATTTTCTCACCATTTAGAAAATAGTCTGCACATTTACTTCTACTACAAAAGTGCATGATAATGCATTTTCCAACATTGTATTTCATTTGCCACTTTTTTGCCCATTCTCCTAATCTAAGTCCTTCTGCATCCTACCTGTTTCCTCAACATTACCTGCCCCTCCACCAATCTTGGTATCATCTGCAAACCTGGCAACAAAACCATCTATTGCATCATTTAAATCATTTATATACAGCATAAAAATAAATGGTCTGAACACCGACACCTGCAGAACACCACTCGTCACCGGCAGCCAACCAAGAAAGGATCCTTGTATTCTCACTCGCTGCCTCCTACCAATCAGCTAATGCTCTAACTATGTTAGTAACTTTCCTGTAATCCATGGGCTTTAAACTTGGTAAGCAGTCTCATGTGGCAACTTGTCAAAGGACTTCTGAAAGTCCAAATATACAACATCCACTGCATCCCCTTTATCTATCCTTGTAATCTCCTCAAAGTATTCCAACAGGTTCGTCAGGCAGGATTTTCTCTGAAGGAAACCATGCTGACTTTGTACTATCTTGTCCTGTGTCACCAAGTACTCCATCACCTCATCCTTAACGATTGATTCTAACGTCTTCCCAAACACTGTGGTCAAGCTGACTGGTCTATACATTTCTATCTGCTGCTTTCCCCCTTTTTAAAGAGTGGAGTGACATATACAATTTTGCAGTCCTCTGGCACCATGCCAGAGTCCAATGATTTTTGAAAGATCATTCCTAATGCCACCAAAATCTCTAACACCACCTCTTTCAGAACACTAGGGTGCAGTTCATCTGGTCTGGGTGACTTGTGTACCTTGGGTCTTCCAGCTTTTTGAGCACCTGCTCTCTTATAACGGTAACTGCACCCACTCCTCTTCCTTCACACTGTACAACATCAGGCACACTGCTAGTGTCTTCCACAATGAAGACTGATGCAAAATACTTATTTAGTTCATCAGACATCTCCTTGACCCCGTCATTATTTCTCCAGCCTCGTTTCCTAGTGGTTCCATATCCACTCTCATTTCTCTTATATTTTTAACATACTTGAAAAAAACTTCTAATATCCATTTTGATATTATTTACTAGCTTTCATATTTCATCTTTTCCCTTCTAATAATTTTTAGTTGCTTTCTGTAAGGTTTAAAAACTTCTCAATCCTCTGCCTTCCCACTAATTTTTGCTTTGTTGTATGCCCTCTCTTTTGCTTTTACAATAGCTTTGACTTCCCTTGTCAGCCATGGTTGTACTATTTTACCATTTGAGTATTTCTTTATTTTTTGGAATACACATGTCCTGCACCTTCCTCATTTTTCCCAGGAACACACACCATTGCTGCTCTGCTGATATCCCTGCCAGCAGCTCCTTCCAATCTACTTTGACCAACTCCTCTCTCATACCGCTGTAATTTCCCTTACTCCACTGAAATACTGCTGCATCAGACTTTGCTTTCTCCTTATCAAATTTCAAGTTGAACTCAATCATATTGTGATCACTGGTTCATAAGGGTTCTTTTACCTTAAGCTCCCTAATCGCCTCCAGTTCATTACATAACTCTCAATCCAGTAGAGCTGATACCCTAGTAGCCTCAACGACAAACTGCTCTAAAAAGCCATCTCTTAGGCGTTCAACAAACTTATTCTTTTAAGATCCATTACCAACCCAATTTTCCCAATTGATCTGCATGTTAAAATCTCTCATGACTACCATAACATTGCCTTTTTGACCTGCCTTTTCTATTTCTTGTTGTAATCTGTGGTCCACCTCCCAGCCACTGTTGGGAGGTCTGTATGCAACTGCCATCAACATCCTTTTACCCTTGCAGTTTCTTAACTCAACCCACAAGGATTCAACACCTTCCAATCCTGTGTCACATCTTTCTACTGATCTGATACCATTCTTTACCAGTAGAGCCACACCACCCCCTCTGCCTACCTTCCTATCCCTCCGATATAACATGTAACCTTGGACATTCAGCTCCCAACTGCAACCATCCTTCAGCCACGGCTCAGTGATGACCACAACATCATACCTGGCAATCTGTAATAGTGCAACAAGATCATCCACCTTATTTTTTATACTACGCGCATTTAAATACAACACCTTGAGTACTGTATTTGCAATCCTTTCTGATTCTGCATCTCTAATGTTTTTATACTCAGCCAGTTGGCTGCAACCAAGTCCCATCACCTACCTGCCCTTCCTGACAGTCTGACTGCAGACTATCTTTAGTATTTTACCATCCATCCTATCCTGAGGCCCTTCACACCAGTTCCCACCCACCTGCCAAATTAGTTTAAACCCTCCACAACAGCTCTAACAAACCTGACCGTGAGAATATTGCTACCCTTTGGGTTCAGGTGCAACCTGTCACTTCTGAACAAGTCATACCTCCCCCAGAAGAAATCCCAATGATCCAAGAACCTGAAGCCCTGCCCCCTACGCCAGCTTCTCAGCCACACATTTATCTGCCAAATCATCCTGTTTCTACCCTCATTGGCGCGTGGCACAGGCAGCAGTCCAGAAATTACTACCCAGGAGGTCCTGCTTCTCAGCTTTCTACCTAGCTCTCTAAATTCTCTTTTCAGGACCTCATTGCTTTTCCTTCCTGTGTCATTGCCACCAAAATGTAACAGGACATCTGGCTGCTCTCCCTCCCTCTCCAAAATGTTCTCTTGTCCTCACAGTCTACCCATGAACCCATGAAGACTACCTCACTTTTTAAATATATATTATTTCTGTTTTTCCACAATTTTAAAATTATTCAATATACATATAGTGTAACTGATTGATTGATTGATTGATTGATTGATTTATTCTTCTATATTATGTGTTGCATTGAACTACTGCTACTAAGTTAACAAATTTCACGACACATGCCAGTGATAATAAACCTGATTCTGATTGTTGTGATCTTGTACTTCATTGATCAGCATGAACAGTGTTTAAAACAAGCTTTTCACTGGGGTCTGGTACATGTGACAATAATAAACCAATTCCAATGTTCCAATGATATCAAGCTTGTCTTGCACACACTTCATTCAGATCAATTTGGTACACTGTCCACTGAGGTAGAAAAAGGGAAAGCAATAACAGAATGCAAAATGAAGTGTAACACCTATAGAGATAGCACAGTGCAGTTAACACTGGACTACAAGTGTTTCTGAAAGTGTTGCTTGTGATACACCACTTGAAACCAAACACAAATATAATTTCAGACTACTTGTATCGTGTAAGAATTTAGGGAAACAGGAATTTTTCTTTTATTTGCTATAACACAATTGAATAACAGTGTGACGCTTTGCAATTGGTCAACTAACCTAAAAATGTTTGGTTGATGATTTTTGTTTGTACTCAGTGTCTGAGGCTTCTTGCTTTAGTATCCAACAATACTCAATCTGCATTGAGGGATTCCAGTTGCCCCAATACAGTTCTTCCATGTCCACAATGTCCTCGTGAAACCTTTCATCATGCTCATCACTAACAGTGCCAGGACTTGCAGAGAAGAGGTCTAAATGGGAATGAAGAAAATGAATCTTTAGTGACATTTGTGCTTCATGGTTGTATATGCTTAAAGCATGTTGTCAGCTACCTGCATGTAGTTTGGTGGTCTGTAGTTGACGAGAAAACTTTCAACAACATCCTTGAATGCCTTCCATGTGATTTTCTCCGGTCCCACTAGAAGTTCTTCAGGTTGCCTGTCATTGATGACCTGTTTGATTTGAGGACCAACAAAAATGCTTTGCTTAATCTTGGCATCAGTTATTCAACTTGAATTATGAATTGAAATAACAATTGAAATCTGGGCGATATCAATTAAATTGTGCACCCAAAAGTAAAACCTTTGTTGTCCAGTGTAATTAGGGATGGGTGGATTGGCACCCATCTTCACATACCATGAATAAAACAAAAAAATTGATGGACTCCAAAAGCAATAAACTGCAAACGAAGCAGGTAGCCTTCCATTGTGTTCAGCACAGAAGGTGACTAGGTATATATTTTTATTTTTTTAAATTTAGAAATACAACATGGTAACAGGCTCTTTTGGCCCAATGAGGCCATGCTATACTATTACACCAACTAATCTCCTAACCCGTCTTTGGAATGTAGGAGTTCTCCCCATAGCTGAGTGCCTGAGGAAACCCACAGTCACAAGCTCCTTACTGTCAGTGGCCGGAATTGAACGCTGGCAGTAAAGTATTGGGCTACCCTCTACACGACTGTGCCTCCCAAGTGAGGGGGGTGGGGTGCAGTCTGTTACTTTTTGCTACTTATTCACTCATTTTTTTTTCAGGATTTTTTCATTGTTGGTAAGTTCAGTACTTATTGTCCAAGAATAACTACACTTCAGAAGGTGAGTTGAGCTGCCTTCTTCACCACTGCTCATCGACTGTAGGCACTCCTCAACATTGTTCAGGGAGTTAGAGCTCTCCAGTAATGATGAAGGAAGGCCTACACTCTCTAATCCAGGCAAGATCTGTTCCACATCCTCCACAGAGCCTCCACAGGTTACCTAATAAATAAAAGATCAGCTTTATTAGTTCTACTTGCCGCATTCATTTATCAAGGAACAATACTTCTGGGATTAGATTGATGTTAGAATAGGTTAAAAGGTTGGCACAACATTGAGGGCTGAAGGGCCTGTACGATTTACTTTTATTTAGAGATATAGCGTGGAACAGGCCCTTCCATCCCACTGATTTAACCCTTGTCTAATCACAGGACAAATTACAGTGAACAATTAACCTTTTAACCGGCACGTCTTTGGACTGTGGGAGGAAACTGGAGCGCCTGGAGGAAACCCACACGCACACGGGGAGGACATACGAACTTGCTTACAGAGGACATTGATCTCTGAACTCTGATACCCCAAGCTGTAATAGCATCGCTACCGAATGTTCTATGTTCTATGTACATCAAAACATCCAGTGAAATGTGTTGTTTGTGTCAATGACCAACATAGTTCAAATAAGCACTGGGGAGAGCCCAAACGTGTTGCTGCACTTCTGGGACCAACGTAGCACTCCCACACCAACAGGAAGAATTTAAGGTTTTGCTGAATGTTCAGGAGAGACTTACTGGGATGCTGATGTGTTTTCTGTGGCCTGATTAATGTATAATGCTGCTGCAACACAGCTTCCCAACCATTGAAGGCAAATATGCTGTATGCCTCTTTGACCATTCGATCTATTTGTGTTGCCACTTTCAGAGAGGCATGGACCTGCACCCAAGATCCCTCTGTCCATCCATGCTCTGCCATTTAATGTAGACTTTCCTCTTGCATCTGATTTTGCAAAATGCACCACCTCACTCTCTGGTGATGTAAGTAGACAGGAAGCATTTGACGTGCTTACCTTCATCTAGGATCAAGAATCAACTTTCTTCGCCTTATGCAGTTGAAAGGAATTTGCCATGGTGTGTTGGCATGACATACAATAAAAACAACATTCAACAATTATAAAGAATTATATTCAAAAATAAGGTTAGAAATAAAATGTACATAAATATGCATAATTACCGGCATGTATTTACAATGTAAACAGCATTACAAGAAGTGTGTTGAACTGTTTACAGTGCAGTGCAGTGATGAGGTAATAGATAAAGAGGGGTTGGGAGACTAACTCGAATGGTTGATCAGATTTACTGCCTGGGGGAAGAAACTTTTAAGATGAAGTGAAGGTTTTGTTTTAATAGCCCTTTAGAACTTTCCGGAAGGGAGCTTCTGGGAAAGGCATTCTGCAGTGTGGTCAGTTTCCATAATGATTATTCCTGCCTGCATCTTTGTCCTGGACACATGGTAAACTGCAACCAGTGACCTTGTCTGCTGAGCTGACAGTTTGCAGTAGTTTTTTAAATGGTGAGAGGATGCCGCACCAAGCCAGACTGTAATGGCTCATGTGAGGGTGGTCTCTACGCTGGCAGTGTAGAATTACACCGGTATGTTCTGGGGACGATGGAGTTTTACCAGCCTCCGGAAGAAGTACATCCTATGCTGAGCCTTTTTGTTAATAAAGGAGAGATGGTTCTCCACATGAGATCCGGAGTAATAATGATGCCCAGGAACCTGAAATCTGAAACGGGGTGCTAACTGTAGAGAGGTTGACGACGAGAGGTCAATGAGTACAAGAGTTAGGATGTCAGGATACAGCGGTAAAATACATTGGTGAGACCACACACGTGTGAAGTTCTGATAGCCCAGCTATAGAAAGAACAGATTTGAAGACAAAGATAAAGATTAGCTTTACAGGTACATCGAAACTCAAAGTGAACCTCGATCTGACAGCTGCCGCTGTAAAATATTACGCTAACCAGTACACTACCGTGCTGCCTAACATTAAGTTGGAAAGGGTAGAGAAAAGTATTTACAAGGATGTTTACGGCAATGGAGGGTCTATGGTAAATAGAGATACTGGATAGTGGGAACTGTTTGCCCTGGAGCAAAGAAGCGATTTATAAAATCATAAGGTGCATAGGTAGGCTGAATGTTTACAGCATGTACCATCAAGCTCAAGGGCAGCTTCTACCTGCTGCTTTCAGACTATTGAACTGTCCCTTAGTACAATAGACTTTTGAACTCATCATATACCTCATTATGGCCTAACACCTTATTGTCCATCTTTCTCTGTAGTTGTTACACTTTATTCTGCATTCTATTATTGTTTATTCTTGCATTACTTCAATCTACTGATAAGAACTCTGCCATTCAGCCCATTAACACTGCTCTGCCCTTCCTTCATGGCCGATTTATTACCCCTCTCGATCCCATTCTTCTGTCTTCTCCTTGTAACCTTTGATGCCCTGACTGATCAAGAACCTATCAACCTCTGCTTTAGATATATCCAATGACTTGGCCTCCACAGCCACCTGTGAGAATGAATTCCACAGATTCACCACTCCCTGGCTAAAGAAATTCTTCATCATCTCCATTCTAACTGGACGTCCCTCAATTCTGAGGCTGTGCCCTCTGGTCTAGACCCCCCCCCCCCCAATATAGGAAACATCCTCTCCACATCCACTCTATCTATGTCCTTCAATATTAGTTTGGTTTCAATGAGATTCCCCCTCATTCTTCTAAACTCCAGCGAGTACAGGCCGAGAGCCATCAAAAGCTCCTCATGCATTAACACTTTCATGCCCGGAGTCAGTCTTGTGAATCTCTTCTGGACTCTCTGCAATGGTCTGACCATGCCTTATAAAGTCTCAGCTGATGTGATGGAATGACCTATATGTTTGACATGCAAAACAAGGTTTTTCACTACATTTCAGTACATGTGACAATAATAAAACCACTTACAAATTTATGAATTTTCCATCCTGAAGCGATTGTTTCCTAGGGTCTGATACAGATACAGGTGGGTCTGGGAATTGATATCTCAAGTCTAGGGTCTGGGATTATAGGTGGGCAACACTGGATATTTCCAGGAAAATGGCAGGAATACAGGAAGAGAGTGAAGGGAACATCAGAAATAGCATAGAAAGAGTCCAAGAAAGCAAGAAACAGGAAGCCAAAGAGCCTTGCAGAGGAAGAGGTCTGAAAGTGACCGAGAGGCTGGAGGAAAACTTGGGAGGGGATGAGGTGAAGCTTGGAGATCCCAGGAGAGACCAAGATTCCAGGAGAGGATAGGCCAAATGCGGACAAATTGAGGGATGAGGCCCTGACATTGCCTGACATTAAGATCCCAAGGTGGCAACGGGAGGCCTAAGCCTTCGTGAGGGAGTGGCAGTGAGGAACCAGATAGGATCATAAAGGAAGCTTTTGGCATATTAGTCTTCATAAATCAAAGTATTTTGTACAGGAGATGGGATGTTATGTTGAAGTTGTACAAGACAATTCTGAGGCCTAATTGTGTTAATGCAGAATAGAACATAGAATATAGTACAGCACAGTTCAGGCCATATGGTCAAAGATATTCTGCTGACCAATTAACCTATCCTAATCTTTCCCTCCTACATTGCCCTCCATGTTATTATTACTCCTTCCCAAAATCTGTCTCCGTATCTGCTCCTCGACGTCCCTTTTACTATTGGGTGGTCTATAAAAAACACCAAGTAGAGCTATTGACCCTTTCCTATTCCTAACTTTTGCCCATAGAGACTCCGTAGACATTCCCTCCATGACTTCCTCCTTTTCTGCAGCAGTGACACTATCTCTGATCAGCAGTGCCACACCCCCACCTCTTTTGCCTCCCTCCCCGTCTTTTCTGAAACATCTAAAGCCTGGCACTTGAAGTAGCCATTCCTGCCTCTGCACCATCCAAGTCTCTGTAATGGCCACAACATCATAGCTCCAAGTGCTGATCCACGCTCTAAGCTCATCCACTTTATTCATAGTATTCCTCGCATTGAAATAGACACATCTCAAACCATCGGTCTGAGGGCATCCCTTCTCTTTCACCTGCCTATCCTCCCTTTTGCACTGTCTCCAAGCTTTCTCTATTTGTGAGCCAACCTACTTATCCTCTGTCACTTCAGTTCAGTTCCCACCCCCAGAAATTCTAGTTTAAACTCTCCCTAATAGCCTTAGCAAACCTCCCCACCAGGATATTGGTCCCCCTCAGATTCAAGTGCAACCCGTCCTTTTTGTATAGATCACACGTGCCCCAGAAGAGGTCCCAATGATCCACAAATCAGAATCCCTGCCCCCTGCTCCAATCCCTCAGCTACGCATTTATCCTCCACCTCATTCTATTCCTATACTCACTCTCATGTGGCACAGGCAGTAATCCCAAGATTACTACCTTTCAGGTCCTGCTTCTCAACTTCTTTCCAGCTCCCTGTAGTCTGTTTTCAGGACCTCCTTCCTTTCCCTACTTATGTCGTTGGTACCTATATGTACCATGATCTCTGGCTGTTCTCCTTCCCACTTCAAGATATCCTGGATGCGATCAGAAACATCCCGGACCCTGGCACCTGGGAGGCAAGCTTCCATCTGCGTTTCTTTCCTGCATCCACAGAATCACCTGCCTGACCCCCTAACTATAGAGTCCCCTATCACTGCTGCCATCCTCTTCCTTTCCCTACCCTTCTGAGCCATGGGGCCAGACTCCGTGCCAGAGGCATGGCCACTGTTGCATCTCCCAGGTAGGCCATTCCCCCCAGCAGTACTCAAACAGGAGTACTTATTGTTAAAGGGGGCAGTCACAGGGGTACTCTCTAGTATCTGACTCGTGCCCTTCCCTCTCCTGACTGTTACCCACTTCTCTGTCTCCCCAGGCCCTGGAGTGACTACCTGCCTGTAAGAAGTACATGACTAGCATTCATTATTATTCAACCACGTCATATGGGAGTGCCTCACTAAAGACAAGGAAAATAAAACAAGTATCCTGGCTTCTGTGTTTTTCTTTTGATTAGTTTCTGGAATTACAAAGCAAATCAGACAGGAAGATCCCTCTGTTCCTCCACATTGCTAAATATCTTGTTAAATATCCTTTATGTTCAAACTTCCAAAGTGAATCGCTTCACAATTTTCTTGATTGAACTCCATCTGCTAAGTTTTAGCCCAGCTCTACACTCTATCAATGTACCATTGTAACCAAAGACATTGTCCACAACACCAACCTTGGTGTCTTCTGACATTCAAGAGGACTATCCGTTTATGGTTTAATGAGACAATCTCTGTGCTTCAGGACTATTTTGAATGAACTATCTTGCAGATGTTCAAGAAGGCTGCCACTAATGGACAAGAAACAGACATCAAGGAATATATGAGGGGTGATTGATAAGTTAAGCTTGTGGCCTAAGGTAGAAGGAGTTGAGTTATACAGCTCTCATTACATGCATGTGCAGTTCAACTCTTTGCATGATTATGCAGAAAGTTTGAAATTAATAACTCTTCTTCTACCTTAGGCCACAAACTTATCCTTAATAATAGACTCCTCTGAGGTTAGTGTAACTGGCCTATAATTTCTTTTCTTTTGCCTTCTTCTATGCTTAAAGAGTGGAATGACATTTGCAATCTTCCAGTCCTCCGGGACCATGCCAGAATCAAGTGATTCTTGAAAGATCATGACCAATGCATCTGTTATCTCTTCAGCAACCTCTCTCCAGACTCTGGGATGTAGTCCATCTGGTCCAGGACTTATCCACCTTAAGATCTTTGAGTTTGCCTCGTACTATTTTCTTTATAATAGCAATGGAACTCACTCCTGCTCCCTGACGGTTACAGACCTCAGGAACATAAGTAGTGTCTTTCACAGAGAGGATTAATGCAAAGTACTCATTCAGTTCATCTGCCATTTCTTTGCCCCACCCCCATTACTACCACACCAGCATCATTTTCCAATGGTCTAATATCAACTCTCACCTTTTTACTCTTTATATAACTGAAAAACTTCTAGTATCCTGCTTTATATTATTAGCTAACTTGTCGTATAGTTCATCTTTTCCCTTCTTATAGCTTTTCCAGTTTCCTTTTCTTTGATTTTAAAAGCTTCCCAATCATCCAACTTCCACTCACTTTTGTTACCTTTTCTGTCCTTTCCTTGGCTTTTATGTAGTCATTAACTTCCCATGTCAGCCACGGTTGCCTACCCCTGACATTTGATAACTTCTTCTGTGGGAAATTTCTAACCTGTACCTTGTGAGCTATTCCCAGAAACTTCAGCCATCTCTGCTCTGCTGTCATCCCCACCAGTATCCTCCTCCAATCCACCGGGGCAAGCTCCTCTCTCATGCATCTGTAATTCCCTTTATTCCATTGCGATACTGATACTTGTGAGTTATGATCTTTCCTCTCAAATTGCAGTATGAATTCAATCCTATTATGATTACTGTCTCCTCAGAGTTCTTTTATGTTATGTTCCCTAATAAGATCTAGGATATTACACAACACTATATACTTTATAAGGTCTTATGAAGCTACATACTGTAAGACCTTAGTTAGACCCCACTTGGAGTACTGTGTTCATTTCTGGTCACCACACTGCAGGAAGGATGTGTATATGAAAAACAGAGTGCAGAGAAGATTAACAAGGACATTGCCTGGATTGGAGAACATGCCTTATGAGAATAGGTTGAGTGAACTTGGCCTTTACTCCTTGGAGTGACAGAGGATGAGAGGTGATCTGATAGACGTGTATAAGATGATGAGTGGTATATTGATCATGTGGATAGTCAGAGGCATTTTCCCAGGGCCGAAATGGCTAACACAAGGGGTTTTAAGGTGCTTGGAAGTAGGTAAAAGGGAGTCAAATGTCCATGTTTACAAGTTGTGTTGGAGGGATAGGAAGGTAGGTACAGGGAGTGGTGTGGCTCTAATGTTAAAAAATTACATCAATTCAGTAGAAAGATGTGACATAGGATCAGAAAATATTGAATCCTTGTGGGAAAACTAAAAAGGTAAAAGTGTGCTGATGCCAGTTAACTACAGGCTTCCCAACAGCGGCCGGGAGGTGGACCACAGGTTACAACAGGAAATAGAAAAGGCAAGTCAAAAGGGCAAATGTTATGGTAGTCATGGGAGATTTTAACATGCAGATTGATTGGAAAAATCAGGTTGGTAATGGATCTCAAGAGAGTGAGTTTGTGAATGCCGAAGAGATGGCTTTTTAGAGCAGTTTGTCGTTGAGCCTACTAGGGGATCAGCTATCCTGGATTGGGCGTTATGTAATAAACAGGAGGTAATCAGGGAGCTTAAAGTAAAAGAACCCTTAGGTACAAGTGATAACAATATGATCGAGTTCAACTTGAAATTGGATAGGGAGAAAGTGAAGTCTAATGTAGCAGTATTTCAGTGGAGTGAGGGAAATTGCAGTGGTATGAGAGAGGAGTTGGCCAAAGTATTTTGGAAGGAGCTGCTGGCAGGGATGTCAACAGAGCAGCAATGGCGTGCGTTTCTGGGAAAAATGAGGAAGGTGTAGGATGTGTGTATTCTAAAAATGAAGAAATACTCAAATGATAAAATGGCTGACAAGGGAAGTCAAAGCTAATGTAAAAGCAAAAGAGAGGGCATACAACAAAGCAAAAATTAGTTGGTAGATAGAGGATTGGGAAGTTTTTAAAAACCTACAGATAGCAACTAAAAATCATTAGAAAGGAAAACATGAAATATGAACGCAAGCTAGCAAATAATATCAAAGTAGATAGTAAAAGTTTTTTCAAGTGTGTGAAAAATAAAAGAGAAATG
Organism: Hemitrygon akajei; assembly: GCF_048418815.1. Lineage (NCBI taxonomy): Eukaryota > Metazoa > Chordata > Chondrichthyes > Myliobatiformes > Dasyatidae > Hemitrygon > Hemitrygon akajei. The sequence continues at coordinate 16,838,919 of NC_133130.1, forward strand.
AGAGTGGATATAGGACCACTATAAAATGAAGCAGGAGAAATAATAATAGGGGACAAGGAGATAGCTGATTAACTAAAAGAGTATTTTGCATCAGTCTTCACTGTGGAAGACACTAGCAGTGTGCCTGATGTAGTGTGTGAAGGAAGAGAAGTGGGTGCAGCTACTTTTACAAGAGAGCAGGTGCTCAAAAAGCTGAAAGACCTAAAGGTACATAAGTCACCCAGACCAGATTAACTGTACCCTAGCATTCTGAAAGAGGTGCGTTAGAGATTGTGGTGGCATTTGAAATGATCTTTCAAAAATCATTGGACTCTAGCGCGGTGCCAAAGGGCTGGAAAACTGCAAATGTCTCTCCACTCTTTAAGAAAGGAGGAAGGCAGCAGAAAGGAAATTATAGACCAGTTAGCCTGACCTCAGTGGTTGGGAAGACATTAGAATCAATCGTTAAGGATGAGGTGATGGAGTACTTGGTGACACAGGACAAGATAGTACAAAGTCAGCATGGTTTCCTTCAGGGAAAATCCTGCCTGATGAACCTGTTGGAATTCTTTGAGGAGATTACAGGAAGGATAGATAAAGGGGATGTAGTGGATATTGTATATCTGGACTTTCAGAAGGCCTTTGACAAGGTGCCACACATGAGGCTGCTTACCAAGTTAAGAGCCCATGGTATTACAGGAAAGTTACTAACATGGTTAGAGCATTGGCTGATTGGTAGGAGGCAGCGAGTGGGAATAAAAGGATCCTTTTGTAGTTGGCTGCCAGTGACTAGTGGTGTTCTGCAGGGGTCGGTGTTGGGACCACTTCTTTTTATGTTGTGTATCAATGATTTAGATGGTGGAATAGATGGCTTTGTTGTCAGGTTTGCAGATGATACCAAGATTGGTGGAGGGGCAGGTAGTGTTGAGGAAACAGGTAGGATGCAGAAGGACTTAGACAGATTAGGAGAATGGGCAAGCATTGTAAGTGAGGAAACAGATTCGATAGGTCTCAAAGGCAAGGACTCTGGACACACAGTCTTGGCAGTAAAGGATTTTATTTACAGAGGGTAAATGTGGGAAAATGGCAACAGAAGCACCATGCACATGATTTACAGCAGTCATGGGAAAAGTCAGATGGGCAATAAAACACACACGGACAATTAATAACGAACGTGGGAAAATCACGTGGGGACAAAGTACACACACACACACACACACACACACACACACACACACACACACACACACACACACACACACACACACACACACACACACACACACACACCCCCCCCCCCCCCCCCCCAAGGGAAAAGTCAATACGATACCTGCCACCCCTTGAATCTGTGCAGGCACGGCTCTGTGCTATTAGGGTCAATAATCAATGCTCCCAATCTGGTTCAATGCACAACTCACCAACAGTTTCTCCAGCGCCATTCCACCGTTCTCAGCCTGGAGTGAAGCAGGGTGATCTCTCAGAGATGGAGAAGAGAGCGAGTCTGTAGACAGGCGCATTGCCCACAAACAAGTGCATAACCTCAATGCTGTTAAAGAAGGTGTATGGAATGTTTACCTGCATCACTAGGGGCATAGAGTTTAAAAGTTAGCAGGTCTTTTGGGTGGCATGGTCGCATAGTAGTTAGCGTAATGTTTTACAGGACCAGAGAGCGGAAGGTCATGATACAATTCCCGCCACTTTCCGTAAGGAGTTTGTACGTTCTCCCCATGACTACATGGGTTTCCTCTGGGTGCTCTGGTTTTCTCCCACATTCCAAAATATTTGTGGTAGCTGTGGGCAATTTAAGTGCAGGATGCCCCCAGTACATCCTTGACGTTAGTGACCATTTTACTGTATGTTTCGATATTTCAATGTGTATGTAAAAAATAAAACTTATCTCTCTAATATGCTGCAGATTCCTTGCACAACCCAAAGGTTTGCGAGTTAATAAGTTAATTGGTCACTGTAAGTTGTCCTAAGTGCGTAGGTAAGTGCTGGAATCGAATCTTGGATGGATGGTGGTGGGAGGGGAAGTAAAAGGAATAATGTAGTGTAAATAACACTGATGGATGGCAGGTACTTGAAGGGAAGATGGGTCTGATTTATTTGGAATTTGAGGAGGTTCTGATAAATTTCTACAGATGTACTGTGGAGAGCATTCTGACTGGCTGCATCACCATCTGGTATGGAGGGGCCACTGCACTGGATCAGAAAAAATTGCAGAGGGTTGTAGACTCTGCCAGCTCTTTTAGCCTCCCCACCATCGAGGACATTTTCAAAAGGCGATGCCTTGAAAAGATGTCTTCCATCATTAAGGACCCCCACCATCTAAGACATGCCCTCTTCTCGTTAGTACTATCAGGGTGGAGGTACAGGAGCCTGAAGACACACAGTTAACATTTTCGGAACAGCTTCTTCCACTCTGCCATCAGATTTCTGGGCAGTTTTTTGAACCATGAGCACTGCCTGCTGTAATCTGTACAATTTATTTTTCATATATCGTAGTTATATGATACAGTGTGTCATTACAAGATGTAAAATATTGTGCAAAAGTCTTAGGTACATGTAAAAAAAAGATCTGCAAAACAAAAGTACTTTCAAAAGTAATGGTATGAAAAGTTTCTAAATGTCAAAAAATTACTATAAAGAGCAGAAAACAATAAAAATTAAATCAAATCAATATTTAGTGTGTCCAGCTTTTGCCTTTAAAACTGCATCAGTTCTCTTTGGTACACAGTTTTATAACAAAATTGGCAGGTAGATTGTTCCAAGCATCTTGGAGAACTTACCACAGTTCTTCTGCAGATCTTGGCTGTCTCGCTTGCTTCTGTCTCTCCAGATAATCCCAGACTGCTTTGATGATCAGAGCTCTGTGGAGGCCATACCATCTGAAAACAAACAAAACAGTACTGCATATGTCAACGTGGAGCAGAGAGCAAGCCTGTAAATACCTACGGCATAAAAGATTTTGGAATGGCAAGGGTGGGGTGCCGCAGGAGGAGTGTGGGATAGGTGGCAGAGAAGTACCTGGGTAGGGGTGGGGCAGGATGGTGCGGGTATGGACACACCCAGTCCCTGGACACCAGACAAGGCAGTTTGATTCCAATTTTTTTATTGATCATTACAGAATGTCTCTCTGGTGCTTCCCACTCACTACCTCCCCTCTCCCTTCCCTTTTTCCCAACCACGATTCCCCTCTCCCTGCCCTCTTCCCACTCTCAGTCCACAATAGAGACCCATATCAGAATCAGGTTTATTACTACTCACATAAGTCATAATTTTTTTTGCAGCAGCAGCACAATGCAATACATAAAATTACTACGGTACTGTGCAAAAGTCGTATGCAGTTTATAAATTTATATAATAAGGATATATAATAGTTTACAGTATGTTTTATGTATTACACTGTACAGCTGCTACAAAACAGCAAACCTCATGACATATGTCAGTAATAATAAACCTAATACTGATTCTAGCACCACCCCGGCAGAGCGTTCCACGAACCTATCTCTCTCTCTGTGAAATACCTACCTCTGATGTCACCCCTATTTTTTCCTCCAATCTCCTTAAAATAATGCCTCTTTGTAATAACCATTTCTGCCCTGGGAAATAGTCTCTGGCTGTCCACTCAGTCTATGTCTCTTATCATCTTGTACACATCTGTCCAACCACTTCTCATCTTCCTTCACTCCAAAGAGAAGTGCCCTAGCTCACCGTAACCTATCCTCGTGAGACACGCTCTCTAATTCAGGCAGCATCCTGGAAAATCAGGAGAGCAAGAGAGAAATTAATGGACTGGAGTCGACCAGATCGGAATGGCTCTCCAATTATGTGGAGATTTTCAGGCTCTACCTATTCCTGGCCTTCAGCTTGTAAACAATGCAACTATTAACAGGAAGTCAACTGATTTTATAGAGCAGATACACTCTGCAATCAGCTGTACAGCAAACGTACTCAGATAAAAGAATCTGTTTGAGGGGACAACGGACAAGGCAAATTTTCCCTCTCCATATGAAAACAGGATAATATTTCCAGAAGAAGGATTTCAGTCAGTGAAGGTCAGTTACATGTTAAGCCTATTCATAAAATCAATCTCTCCCACTCAGCTTACCCGGGTTTGTCCTCCAAGGTGCAACAGCTTGCTTGTGTCTTTCGAGTTATAAACCGCTGGTTTGTCTGTGAGTGAACATTGACAGTGACAAAGCTCCAGGCTGCAATCTGGCTTGATAGGCACATAAGGGATTCTACAAGTTCTGGAAACTTTGAACAGCACACACAAACAATGAAAGGTCACAGCTCAAAATGTCAACTGTTTATTCCCGTCCATATGCACTACTTGACCTGCTGAGTTCCTCCGGCTCTTTTTAAGACCAGAAGACATAAGAGCAAAGTTAAACTCTTCAGCCCTTTGAGCCTTCTCCACCAATCCATCATGGCTGATTAATTATCCCTCTCAACTTCATTCTCCTGCCTTCTCCTCACTAACTTTGATTCCCTCATTTATTAAGAACCTTTCAAACTGTGCTTTAATTATACACAATGACTTGGTCTTCACATCCATCTGTGACAATGAATTGCACAGATTTATTACCCTCTGACTGAAGAAATTCCTCCTCATCCCTGTTCTCAATGAACTTCCCTCTATTCTGAGACTGTGCCATTTGGCCCTAGACTCCTCCAGAAGAGGAAACATCCTCGTCAAGTCCACTCTACCTTGACTTTTCAATATTTAAGAGGATTTAATGAACTCCCCCCCCCCTCATTCTTGCAAATTCCAATGTGTAAACACCCAAGGCCATCAAATGCTCCTCATACATTGACATTTCCTGTAACATGGAAGCAGGTTCATGGGTTTGGTGAGTGAGACAGGAAACACTGAAAGCAAATAACCACATTAATCATTTATTTACAAACAGTAAAAAATTCAGTGAAACATTTAAGTTCCCCAAGTTATACAAACTAATAAACTAAATATTCAACAAACAGACACTTAGCTAAAAGAGAATGCAGTGCATACCTTCCCAATGGTTCTGTGAAGCGTGCACTGGGAACAAAGGGAAAGAGAGCAAACCTTTCGTATGTGTTGCTCTTAAACACCCCCCCCCCCCACAAGGTGCTTGAAACCGGACACTAGGCACTGTGGCGCACAAGTCAACCAATAGGAAGGGTGCTGCAGTTTTTAAACGCACCAATCAACAACTGACGTGGTGGCTTTCAACTTGCAAATAAGAAACACCCCCTTGCTACACTTTCATTCCCAGAATCATTCTTGTAAACCTCCCCTGGACCTCTCCAGTGCCAGCACATCTTCCCTTAGATAATATACCAAAAACCATTCAAAATGCTGACTGACCAATGCTTTATAAAGCCTCAGTATTCTTTTCATTCCTTCTTCAGCCCTTTAGCTCTCTCACTCATCACCTCCCAGCTTCTCACTTCATCCCCTTTCCCCTACTCACAAGCATTTCCCCCTCACCTGGTTACACATATCAACGTCCAACTTGCATTCTTTCTGCTCCCCTCACCTCCTTATTCTGGCTTTTTTTTTCCAGCGCTAATGAAATGTTCTCCCATTATCATTTTGTTCCTTTCCATAGATGCTGCCTTGCCTGCTGAGTTCCTCCAGCATTTTGTGTTTATATATACATTGCTCTTGGCCATTGCCTTCTCTGGGCAGTGTTAACATGGGTGACACCAGCCATTACCAATATTCTTCAGAGATTGTCTGCCTGGTGTCAATGGTTGCATAACCAGGACCTATGATGTGAACCAGATGCTCATACGACCATCCACCACCTGCTCCCATGGTTTCATGACGTGACCCTGATCAGGGGGAGGGACTAAGCAGGTGTCAAAGACCATGATCGCCAACATGGTACGACACAGCACATGATGATGATGATGATGATGATGATTGAGGTAAGACAATAATAATGCAGAATAAAGTTCAGAAGGCAAAACAGCAGCTATACTTTATTGGGAATTTGAAGAAATTTGGTATGTCAACAAATACACTCAAAAACTTCTATAAATGTATCATGGAGAGCATCTTGACAGACTGCATCACTGTCTGGTATGGAGGGGCTACTGCACAGGACCGAAAGAAGCTGCAGAGGGTTGTAAATCTAGTCGGCTCCATCTTGGGTACTAGCCTACAAAGTACCCAGGACATCTTCAAGGAGCGGTGTCTCAGAAAGGCAGCGTCCATTATTAAGGACCCCCAGCACCCAGGACATATCCTTTTTCTCACTGTTACCATCAGGTAGGAGGTACAGAAGCCTGAAGGCACACACTCAGCGATTCAGTAACAGCTTCTTCCCCTCTGCCATCTGATTCCTAAATGGACATTAAACCTTTGGACACTACCTCACTTTTTTTAAATATATACTATTTCTGTTCTTTACACAATTTTTAATCTATTCAATATACATATACTGTATAAAGTATACTGAATAAGATTTATTTATTTATTATTATTACTATTATTATTTTTTATTCTAGATTATGTATTGCATTGAACTGCTGTTACTAAGTTAACAATTTTCACATCACGTGCCGGTGATAATAAACCTGATTCTGATAAAGTGTAAGAGCTAGAGAAAAAGCGCAGTGCAGGTAAATGAGAAAGTGCGGGATCATAACGAGGTAGGCTGTGAGATGAAGAGTCCATCTTATTGCACTATGAAACTAAACATTTAATCATCTTGCAACAGTGGGCTACAATCTGTCCTTGAGCCCTGGTGGTACATTGGTATCTCCTGCAAGATAGGAGGGGGAGAAGAGAGTACGTCCGGAGAATGGGTGGGTGGAGTCTTTGATTGCGTTGGCTGCTCTACTGAGTGTTTCCAGCATTTTCTGTTTTTTGATCTCCATTCTCGGTTAATCGCCCACTGAGCTCAAAGCGCACTGTCTGTTTTCAAGCCAGGGACAAGCCCTTAAGCTGTTTGATTGTTGGGAAAGGACCTAAGTTGTGGGATATGACTCTGAAGCTCCCTCTTTGAATTCTGGAATCCCATGTAATAACACAGGATTTAACTGAACGCTGTCAACACAAAATATTTTCATGTTCCCTCTGGCTCTGAATGTTCACCTCAAAATTTTAAGTTTAACTTTCAAAGTAAATCTATTGTCAAAGTGCATATACAGTATGTCACCATACTGTGATTCACTTTGAGATTCATTTTCACCTGCTACAAGCACTGGTTGGTTTATCGTGCACTGCAGTACAACAAAATTTTACATGCATGCTATCTGGACAGATATTTCTATATATTACAGTACTGTGCTAAAGTATTTGGTACACATACACAACAAGGGGACCTAAGACTTTTCAAAGTACTGAAAACATATACACATAGAAATCTACAGCACATTACAGGCCCTTCAGCCCACAATGTTGTGCCGTCCATGTAACCTACTCTAGAAACTGCCTAGAATTACCCTACCACATAGCCCTCTATTTTTCTAAGCTCCATGTACCTATCTAAGAGTCTCTTAAAAGACTACCACCATCACTGGCAGTGTATTCCATGCTCCCACTACTCTCTGTGTGAAAAACTTACCTCTGACTTCCCCCTTGTATCAACTTTTAAGCACTTTATAGCTCTGCCCCCTTGTGTTAACCATTTCAGCCCTGGGAAAAAGCCTCTGGCTGTCCACCTGATCAATGCCTCTCATCATCTTATACACTTCTAACAAGTCAACTCTCATCCTCCGTTGCTCCAGGGAGAAAAGGCCAAGCTCACTCAACCTCCAAGCTCTCCAATCCAGGCAATATCCTTGTAAATCTCCTCTGCACTCTTTCTATAGCATCCACTGTAAGAATATATATTACACTGTTCTGCTGCTGCAAAACAACTGATCCTGGACACGCCACTTCTTAACAAAGTGCCTGTGTACCATCCACGGGAGAGGCCCTGTGTTTTTCACTCCCTGTGGCTTTAATTCTCCTTTCCACTCACACTCTGACCTTTCTGTCTGTATCCTCCCCCACCTGGTTCATTAAGGTTGCTTTAGCTGGGGAGTGTGGTGGGGATAAGCTCCCACTACCTGTTAAATACTCCCAATAGAAGGCATCTCCAACAGCCTCTGACAACCAAGTCCAGATTCTGGCTTCACATGTGGTTTGGCTACTCAGCCGATGAAACTATTTCTGCTGAAAGAAAAAGGGTCAAAGGTGGGTTACTGGCAGTCGCTTGAGTAGATGGAGCTCGACAGCTGTGGTTGACAGCTTATCTAGGAGAAGGATAACTCTGACGTCAAACCTACTCTGCCTTGCAGCTATACCCACTCATGAGAAGGCTTCAGGAATAAACCCTCAAGAAAAATCCAGAGATGGAATCCCTATGGAAGGCTTACGTTGAGTTCAACGCTGACTGGCAACTCTTGCGAAGATGCTAGTGCCAAACTGTATTGGTCTCTGCCATTCCTTGGGGTTTATCAGCTGCATGGAGGGAGGGAGGCTGCTGCGTGGCCACAGCTTGGTCTACATATGGCACTGCTCTGGATTGCGTATTGTCTTGTGTATCACAAACAGTATCCATGGTCAGCCCTGACCAATGGACAGCCTCTCTCCTCCTGCACCATTTCAATGAGCCACGATGCATCCTTGAAGAACAACATTTGAATACGCGTTTGAAGATGCATATATTCAGAAAGATGCTGGAAAAGGGCCAGTAACATCATGAAGGATCCCACCCACCCTGCTCATGGACTGTTCATCCCAATCCCATCAGGTAGAAGACTATGTAGCAAATACACCAGGACACCAGACTCAAAAAGCAGTTATTTCTCCTGAGAGATCAACACTTCCACTACTGGTTTTTACCCTGAAAAAATTTTCTTTCATTTTTCTTCAAACCCGAGGGGTAACATTGGCATTTGCGTGGGCTCTAGCTATGCCTGCCTCTGCATTGCCAATGCAGAGCAATCTATGTTCATAGCCCTCCCTGGTCAGACTCCCCGACTATATCTTTGTCAGGGTCCAGTCCGGTCCGAAATTCGCGTTCCGGGTCTCGATCCGGTCCGGGGGCTCTGGACTCCGGGTCCTGCAGTTGTCCCTCCCGTCACCCATGAACTAGTTAGGACCCTCCTGGTTCAAGGAGGGACATCTGTGACTCATTGAGCTGCAGGTGTTTATAAGGGGCCTTGGGACTGGGAGCAGGCGGATGGTCGTTTTGTTCTGTTTCCCCGCCGGCTCCGAACTCTTCTCTGCATTCTGTTATCCTGCCCGGGCTCAGATCTACTCCTCATCGTGCTTCACTGCCCCGTATCAGTACTGCCAGGTTGGTCCTCTCCCTCACCTTTCTTCCCATGCGCTGGTCCCGCTTCTCCACTCATTTGTTTTGTTTGCGCGGTCGCGCTGTCTGCCGGCCTTTCCCGATTTTCCTGCTATCATGGCTGTTGTGCTGGTCACCCTGGTTCTGCCCATTCCTATCCCTTGCCTCCGTTGGGGGTTCTGCCCCATCCTCCCCTTCCGCCCAAACCCTGGGATTGTGCCCCGCACCCGCCTAGGGGTCCGCGTCGTGCCCAGGCCTCCGGTGTTTCTGCCTGGGAGGTGGCCCTACCCGGGACATATGCGGCCCACCCAGGGAGGGCTCTCCGCCAGCCTATCTAGCCACCTAGATCTGTCTGCCTGCCTGCCTGAACCCCGGGGACCTGGCTCCGCCCTGCCTGCCTGAACCCAGATCTATCTGAATCCCAGCTCTACCCTTAAATGCCATGGCATCCCCATCCTGTCCTCCCCCTAGTACTTCAGTGTCTGCGACCTGCGTTTGGGTCCATCCGGCCCCGTTCCTGACAACCTTTGCTACATGGATAACTGCATTGGTGCTGTTTCATGCACTCATTTTCAGCTCGTCGATTTCATCAATTTTGTCTTTAACTTCCATCCTGTCCCTAAATTCACCTGGTCCATCTCTGACACCTCCCTCCACTTTCTTGATCTTCCTTTCTCCATCTCTGGAGACAAACTGTCAACGGATACCTTTTATAAATCTGCTGATTTCCACAGTTATCTCAGCTATACCTCTTCCTATCCTATCTCCTATAAAAATCCTATTCCCTTTTCATCCTGAGAATGCCACAGTCTGGTCAGCTGATTCCTTGTTTCTGTTGATTTCCTTTTCCCCGTGTTTTGCCTGGGCTCCTTGATTGAGGCACCTGATCCTCATTCGAACCGGCAGCATAAATCTCCGGTTTACAACGACTCGGTGCTGGACCATCACCGGAAACCAGTGATCTCACCATAGTCAATACGGCTATGCTTGTCCCGAGGCCGCTGTGAATCATGGACTCAAGTGGCCTCAGTGCCTGTGGCTGCTTAGTGAATTCAGTCATTCTCGTGTCCAGCAGAGTTGCCGGCTGTTTTGCCGCTACTCCGAGCTAAGATGCGAGTTCTGTCGTTTTCACATTTGGCTGAGATTTGCTCACCGTAGCCAGGGTGGCGATGAATGTTCCGAGCTGCCAAGGATAAGGGACCGTCTTCATGAGCTTATCCGTGTCAAAATACGTTTTGTCTGTTGTTGTTTGTTTTTGTCGTCTCGTGTCCAGCTGAGTGGGTCTGGCCGTTTCACCGCTGCTCCAAGCCGAGATGTGAGTGGTCTGTCGTTGTTTGTTTTGTTGGCTCCGAGTGTCCAGTCCGGTCCAGTCCAAGTCAAGGCTCCGAGTCCTGAGTCCAGTTCCAAGTTCCGAGTCCAAGTCAATTTCCCATTTCCGAGTCCGAGTCAAATCCAGGCTCTGAGCTCCAAGTCAAGTCCAGGTGCTGGTTCCAAGTTCCAAGTCAAGTCCAAGTATGTCTCCGTGCCTGTGTCCTGCACTTGGGTCCAGCTCCAGTTGCTCCAGTCGCACTGTGTAACAGAGAAGCCTTTTTTCTCAGGATGTGGCTTTCCATCCCAGGACATCAGAGGTGTCCTCCTTCTTTCAAAACCGGGGTTTCCCTCCCTGTGTATTAAAGAACAGGAATACCATCCTTCACCCACATCTCTTCCATTTCCCATACACCTGCACTCAGCCCATCTTCCCATCATTGTAATAGTGATAGAGTTTCTCTTGTCCTTACCTACTACCCCATCAGCCTCCACATCCAAAAGAATATCCTCCACAACTTCCACCATCTCCAAAGGGACCCTACCACTAAACACATCTCTACCTTCCTCGCCCCAATTTTCCGCAAGGATTGCTCCCTCTGCGATTACCTTGTCCATTCGTCCCTCCCCACTAATCTCCCTCCAGGCACTTATCCATGTAAGCAGCCCAAGTGCTACCCTGCCTATTCACCTCCACTCAGGGCCCCAAACAGTCCTTCCAGGTGAGGCAACACTTCACCTGCAGATCTGCTGGGATCATCTGCTGTGTTCCGTGCTCCCAATGTGGCCTACTCAACATTGGTGAGACCTGTCGTAAATTGGGGGACACTTCATCGAGCACCTCCACTCCATCCACCAGAATCGGGACTTCCCAATGGCGAAACATTTTAATTCTGATTCCCATTCCTGTTCCAATGACATATCGATCTATGGCTTCCTCTTATCCCAATATGAGGCTATCCTCAGGGTGGAGAAGCAACACCTTATACTCCATCTGGGTACCCTCTAACCTGATGGTATGAATACAAATTTCTCTTTCTGGTGAACAAATACTCTCTGGAGTTCAGAAGAATGAGAGGGGATCTTATAGAAACATACACAATTTTGAAAGGGATAGAGAAGATAGAAGTAGGGAAGTTGTTTTCATTGGTAGGTGAGACTAGAACGAGGGGAATTGCCTCAAGATTCAGGGGAGAAGATTTAGGATGGAGATTAGGAGAAATTGTTTTTCCCAGAGAGTGGTGAATCTGTGGAATTCTCTGCCCAGGGAAGCAGTTGAGGCTTCTTTACTAAATATATTTAAGATACAGTTAGATAGATTTTTACATAGTAAAGGAATTGAGGGTTATGGGGAAAGGGCAGGTAGATGGAGCTGAGTTTATGGACAGATCAGCCATGATCTTACTGAATGGCGGTGCAGGCTCGATGGGCCAGATGGCCTACTCCTGTTCCTATTTCTTATGTTCTTATTAAAATTGCATCCCACCCACACCTCTATTCCCACTCTGACCTTTTACTTCTCACCTGCCTAGTACATCCCCCGGATCTCCTCCCTCTTCTCATTCTCCTGTTGTCCACTCTCCTCTCCTATCAGCTTCTTTGCTCCTTCCCCTCCCTCTACTCAGGCATGCCCTCCTCTTCTCTCTTAGTCTCTCAGCCCAAAACATTGACTGGTTACTCTATCCATAGATGCTCGCTTGACCTGTTGAGACCCTCCAGCATTTTGTGCCTGTTGCTTTGGATTTCCTATATCTTCAGATTTTCTCATGTTTGTGATTTACATTAAAATAAAGAACCATTTGACCATGTTTCAAAGTTCAAAGTAAATATATTATTAAAGAACCATAAAATCAAAATCAAGTTTAATATCATCGGCATATGTCGTGAAATTTATTAACCTTGCAGCAGCAGTACAGTGCAATACATAATAGAAAAGAATACAACAGTGAATTACAGTTAATATATACGTACGTGTGTGTGTGTGTGTGTATGTGTATGCATATAAGGGGAAGAAGCTTTTCCTGGATCACTGAGTGTGTGCCTTCAGGCTCCTGTACCTCCTTCATGATGGTAACAATGAGAAGAGAGCCTATCTTAGGTGATAGGGGCCCTTAATGAGGCATTGCTCCTTGAAGATTTCCTGGATACTACAGAAGCTAGACCCCATGATGGAGCCAACTAATTTTACAACCCTCTGCAGCTTACTTTGATCCAATGCGGTAGCCCTCCGCCCCATACCAGACAGTGATGCAGTCTGTCAGAATGCTCTCCAGGGTACATCAATAGAAACTTGCGAGTGTTTTAGGTAACATACCAAATTTCCTCAAATTCCAAATGAAACATAGCCACTGTAGTGCGAAGATACTATCCTGAGATTCATTTTCTTGAAGGCATTCAATGGGTTCAGTGGGTATATTTAATGTCAGAGAAGTATATACAATATGCATCCTGAAATTCTTTCTCTTCACAAACGTCCATGAAAACAGAGAAGTGCCCCAAAGAATGAATTACAGGTAAACGCTAGAACCCCAAAGCCTCCCCAGCTCCCCCCCATGCACAAGCAGCAGCAACTCCCCCCACCAGCAAAAAAGCATCAGCACCCCCCACCGAGCGCTCAAGAGTGCAGCAAAGCATCAATAAAGACAGAGACTTGCGGTACCCCAAAGACTACTCGTTCACCCGGTAATTCAACATACCACAGGCTCTCTCTCTCTCTCTCTCCAAAATAAAGGAAAAAGAGATGTCCCCATTTCACAGCGAGAGGGGAGACATAACTAATAACTCACTGGTTTATGATGTTAAAAGTCCGTTGCATTGCTTTTCACGAGCTCTGCGCCCAGAGAATTGGCCCGAGGACTCACGTCTCTGGACACACAGCCAGCAGTTAGCCCACTGCTCCTGATGTTCCATGTTCTCCCATGATGCCTCAGTCAGGGGCACTGGCCTTGAATCAGCCCGTCTCCAGAGCCACAAACGTCCGGCACCCTGAAGGCGCGTTAGTCTTCCAGGCCACGTCCTTGGGGTAGCAACAAGCGGCCGGTCGTGAAGCCCTGAGAGCAGGTCCCATTCCCACAAAGAACCAAAGTCAGAGTGTAACTCCAGGTCGGGGTCTTCAAAAGAACCCTGAAAAGTTAAAAAAAGAGATAGAAATAGAGCTGTTTCCAAAGATGCAAGCAAAGCAGTCGCTATTCAGCACCATCTTGACTTTTAGCCTTCCGAGTCAGAGTAAAACAAAAAAATGCAATAGATTCAATGAAAAACAACACACAAAGGCGGACAAATATCCAATGCGCAATGTATTTGGCCTATATTCTTTCCCATCCATGCACTTGCCCAAGTACCTTTCAAATGTTAATGTAGCTGCTTCAGCCACTTCCTCTGGCACTGCATTTTATGCACTGTCCATCCTCTGGATGAAAACATTACCCCTCAGATTCCTATTAAATCTCTCCCCACTCACCTTAAACTTATGCCCTTTATGTCTTCGTGCCTCAACCTTCGGAAACAAGACTGTATTGACTCATCCGAGCTATGTATTGTGAACAGTTTTGGGCTCCTCATCTAAGAAAAGATGTGCTGGCACTGGAGAGGGTTCAGAGGAGGTTCGCAAGGATGATTCTAGCAATGCAGGTGTTATCATACGGGGAATATTTGATAGCTCTGGGTCTGTACTCACAGGAATCTAGAAGAATGAAGAGGGATCGCATTGAAATCTGTCAAATGTTGAAAGATCTAGACAGAGTAGATGTGGAAAGGATGTTTCTCATGGTGGGGGAGTCTAGGACAAGAGGGCACAGCGTCAGGATAGAGGGGCTTCCATTTAAAATAGAGATGCGGAGAAATTCCTTTATCCAGAAGGTGGTGAGTTTGTGGAATTTATTACCCACCGACAGCTGTGGAGGCCAGGTCATTGGGTATATTGAAGGCAGAGCTTGAAAGGTCCTTGATTAGAACCTATCAGCATCAAAAGTTATAGGGAGAAGGCTGGGGAATGGGGCTGAGGAGGGGAAAAAAGGATCAGCCAAATTTGAATGGGGGAGCAGACTCGAAGGGCCAAATGGCCTAATTCTCCTCCTATGTCTTATGGTCTTATGGTTTTATACGATGAGAATTTAGATCGAATGTGCAGAGAATGGGTTGATGTGGTCATTATGTCCACAGAAGGATTAATTTAGTTAGGCACTTAACTAATAAGATAAGGTAAGATAAAACTTTATTTATCCTGAAGGAAATTATTGTTGCAAGGTTGCTCAGTCAGAAATATATACTTTAAAATACAAAATGTAAGCATTGAGGTGTGAAAAAATAAAAAATGTGCATTAAAAAGTAATAGTGCAAATTAGAGATGTACAATGAAACTATACACTTGTATACTTGAGGAGGAGTTGTTGAGTCTTATAGCCACAGGGAGAAAGGATCTCCTATGGTGTTCAGCGAGGCACCTCGGTGGAATTAGTCTGTTACTACAGGTGCTCCTCTGTTTGTCCAGTATGTCATGGAGGGGGTGAGAGGGATTGTCCATAATGCTCCGTACTTCTGCAGCATCCTCCTCTCAAACACAACCACCAGGGAATCCAGTTCCACCCCCAGAACAGAACCAGCTTTGCTGATGTGCTTATCGGTCTTCTTGGCATCAGCTGCTCTCACTGCGTCCTAAAGTATGTTCTGTGTTCTTGTTGTGGGTGGCGTGATAACATAGCAGTTCACATAATGCTTTACAGCACCAGCAACCCAGGTTCAATTCTATTTGTTATCTGTAAGCAGCTTGTACCTTCCCTCCAAATGCTCCAGTGCCCACCACATTCCAAACTGACGCACAAGTTAGTAGGTTAATTGGTCATATGTGTGTAATTGAGTGGCAAAGGCTCGTTGAGCTGGAATGGCCTGTTACCAGAAGACCAGAAGTCACAGGAGCAGAATTAGACAGATTAGGAGAACAGGCAAAGAAGTGGCAAATGGAATACAGTGTTGGAGGTGTATGGTCATGCACTTTAGTAGAAGAAATGAAAGGGTTGACTATTTTCTAAATGGAGAGAAAATACAAAAAACTGAGATGCAAAGGGATCAGCCATGATGAAATGGCAGGGCAGACTCAATGGGCCAAATAGGCTAATTCTGCTTCTATACCTTATAGAGTCTTCTCCACCTTTCCATCATGGCTGAGTTATTATCCCTCTCAACTCCATTCTCCTGCTTTTCCCCCATTGCTTTTGAAACCCTGACTGATCGAGAAACCATCAACCTCTGTATTAAATATACTCAAAGATAGCCTCCACAGCCAACCATAGCGATGAATTCCACAGATTCACCACCCTCTGGCTTAAGAAATTCCTTCTCATCTCTCTTCTGAATGAATGTCGTTCCATTCTGAGGCTGTGCGCTCTGGCACTAGACTCTCATACTTAGGAAAAATCCTCAACACATTCACTCTAACTAGGCCTTTCAATGAGATCCCCCTCATTCTTCAGAACTCCGGCGAGTAGAGGCCCAGAGCTATCATACACTAACTCTTTCATTACCAAAACAATTCTCGTGAACCTCTTCTGGCTGCGCACAAATCTTTTCTGAGAGAAGAGGCCCTAAACTGCTCACAATACTCGACGTGTGGTTGACTAATGCCTTATAAAGCCTTAGTGTTACACCTTCGCTCTTATACTCTACACAAAATGAATGCTAACATGGCATTTGCCTTCTTTATCATGAACTCAACTTGTAAGTTAATCTTTAGGGAATCCCGCACAAGGACTCCGAAGTCCCTTTGCACTTTTGATTTTCAAATTTTCTCCCTGCTTAAAAAGTAGCCTGAGCCTTTATTCCTTCTATCGAAGTGCATGACCATACACTTCCCTGTACAGAGTTGCTTATCCATCTTCTTTGCCTATTCTCCAAAACTATCTGAGTCCTTTTGCAGACTCCCTATTTCATCAGCAGTACCTACCCCTTCACCTTCCTTTGTATCATCAGCAGATTTGGCCACAAAGTTACCAAATCATTGACATACAGTATAATGTGAAAAGAAATGATCCCATTATTGACCACCAGTCACTGGCAGTCAACCAGAAAAGTCCGTTTTATTTCTACTCTTTACTTTCTGCCAGTCAGCCAATCTTCTATCCATGCTAGTATCCTTCCTGTAATACCATGGGCTTTTATCCTGCTAAGCAGCCTCATGTGTGGCACCTTTTCAAAGGCCTTCTGAAAATCCAAGTAAACAACATCCATCAAGCATACTAACTTTGGCCTATTTTACCATGTTCCTCCAAGTAGCTGGAAACCTCATCCTTAATAATGGACTCCAACATCTTCCCAACCACTGAAATCAGGCTATCTGGCCTATAATTGTCTTCCTTTGTGTCTCTCCCTTCTTAAGGAGAGGACTGACATTTGCAATTTTTCAGTCCTCCATAACCATAAAAAAAATCTAGTGATTGTTGAAAGATTACTATTAGTACCTCTACAATCTCTTCAGCTACCTCCTTCAGAACACTGGGGTGTAGTCCATCTGATCCAGGTGACTTATCAGACTTCAGACCTTTCAGTTTCCCAAGCACCTTCTCCTTAATAAGAGTAACTACACTAACGTCTTCTCCTGACACTCTCAAATTACTGGCATACTGCTAGTGTCAATCATAGTGAAGGCAGATGCAAAATACTTAACAAGTTTGTCTGTCATGTCTTTGTCTCCATTACTTCCTCTCCAACATAATTTTCCAGTGGTCCAATACTCACTCTTGCCTTTCTTTTGCACTTCATATATCTGAAAATACTTCTGGAATCTTCCTGTATAGTACTTGCTAGCTTATCCCAAAATGTCATCCTTTCTCTCCTTATGGTTTTTTTATGTTGCCTTCTTTTTGTTTGTAAGAGCTTACCAATCCTTTAATCTCCTTTTGTGCTGTCATTGACTTCCCTTGTCAGCCTCTATTACCTCATCCTTTCTTTAGAATACTTCTTTATCTTTGGGAGGTATATATCCTGCGCCTTCTGAATTTCCCCCAGAAACTCCAGCCATTGCTGTTTTGCCATCATCTCTGCTAGAATCACCTTTCAACCAACTTTGGCCAGCTCCTCTCTCATGCCTCTGTAATTCCCTTTACTCCACAGTAATACCGTTAAATCTAACTTTACCTCCACACTCTCAAACTGCAGGGTGAATTTTATCATATTATAATCACTGTCTCCTAAAGGTTCCTTTACCTTCAGCCCCCTAATCAAATCTGGCTCATTACATAGCACCTAATCCAGAGTAGCTGATCCCCTCATAGGCTCAACCATAAGCTGCTCCAAAAAGTCAACTCATTGTCATTCTACAAACTCCCTCCTTTAGGTTCCAGCACCAACATGATTTTTCTAATCTACCTACATATTGAAATCCCTCATTACTTTTCTAACATTGCCCTTTTCACAAGCCTTTTCTATCGCTTATTGTAATTTATATCCTACATCCTGGCTACAGTTTGGAGGTCTGTTTTCAATTCCCATTAGCCTCTTATTACCCTTGCAGTTTCTTCACTCTATCCACAAGGATTCTACATCTTCCAACCCCATATCACCTCTTTCTAAGCATTTGATTTAATTCTTTTTACCAACAAAGCCACTCCGCCCCCTGTACTTTCCTGCCTGTCCATTCCATACAACGTCTATCCTTCGATGTCCCAACTGTGTTATTCTTTCAGACATGACTCAGTGATGGCCACAACATTGCAAGATTGTCTACCTTCTTCTGTATATTGCACATATTCAAATATAACACCTTCAGTCCTATATTCATCTCCCTTTTCAATTCCACCTTCCCATATTTCATTTCATCTCATCCCACTGACTGCAATTTTGCCCTGTCTAATCATCTGTTTGTTCTTCCTCACAGTCTTGCTACAGACTGCATCCACCATGGTGTACAGAACATAGAACATAGAAAACCTACAGCACAAGACAGGCTCTTCGGCCCACAAAGCTGTTCCGAACATGTCCTTACCTTAGAAATTACCTAGGCTTACCCATAGCCCTCTATTTTTCTAAGCTCCATGTACCTATCCAGGAGTCTTTTAAAAAACTCTATCGTATCCGCCTCCACCACCATCGCCAGCAGCCCATTCCACACACTCACCACTCTCTGTGTAAAAAACTTACCCCTGACATCTCCTCTGTACCTACTTCCAAGCACCTTTAAACTATGCCCTCTCGTGCTAACCACTTCAGCCCTGGGAAAAAGCCTCTGATGATCCACATGATCAATGCCTCTCATTATCTTGTACCCCTCTATCAAGTCACCTCTCATCCTCCTTCGCTCCAAGGAGAAAAGGCCGAGTTCACTAAACCTATTCTCATAAGGCATGCTGTCCAATCCAGGCAACATCCTTGTAAATCTCCTCTGCACCCTTTCTATGGTTTCCACATCCTTCCTACAGTGAGGCGGCCAGAACTGACACAGTACTCCAAGTGGGGTCAGACCAGAGCCCTATATAGTTGCGACATTACCTCTTGGCTCCTAAATTAAATTCCACAATTGATGAAGGCCAATATACCATATGCCATCTTAACCACAGAGTCAACCTGCGCAGATGCTTTGAGCATCCTATGGACTTGGACCCCAAGATCCCTCTGATCCTCCACACTGCCAAGAGTCTTACCATTAATACTATATTCTGTCATCATATTTGACCTACCAAAACGAACCACCTCACACTTACCTGGGTTGAACTGAATCTCTGAAAAATAACATTTTTAGTTCTGTGTAGCAGTTGGCTGCGACATTTCCTTCAAGAAACTTTCCATGGCCTTGAAGAATCATCAGATTTCCCAAGACTCTGCGAATTTTCCTTGGAAGTACGAATTTTTTCCCTGTTGGTCATTCCACGACGACTTGGCTCCATTGCAGAGTTCCATTGTGTGGCGTTTGAGGTATTTGTAAATGTCAACAGAAAGAGCTCCAATGATCCACTCTTTAAAATATCTGCAATTGAGATATAGAGTCCTCTTAAGGATCCAGGGATTTGTGCAGAATTTTGCCTGTGGCATTTCACCTGTGAGCAAGTTGAAAGAAAAGTTCATTTGGTGCAGAGCCAGTTATTAATTCTGAACAAATATTGCATGTCTTCCATGTGCTTTTCCTCTTTCTCCCTACCCCTTCAGTCGTGAAATTAATGGTCAGG
This sequence comes from Hemitrygon akajei, assembly GCF_048418815.1. Classification (NCBI taxonomy): domain Eukaryota; kingdom Metazoa; phylum Chordata; class Chondrichthyes; order Myliobatiformes; family Dasyatidae; genus Hemitrygon; species Hemitrygon akajei. The sequence continues at coordinate 16,858,636 of NC_133130.1, forward strand.
TTGTGAGTGTGACTGAGTTATTCAAATTCCCGGGGACCACTATTACCAATACATACAAGTGGGACAAGCACGTTGTACCCATCACTACAAAACTCCAGCAAAGACTTTTCTTGCTACACCATTTTAAGAAACTCAACAGCTCAGGATGTATCTTGATGAATTTTTTCTCAGTCATCATCAAGAGTTTGGAGTTTGTCCATCCATGGCCTCCTCCACATGATCCTAGATGCTGCCTGGCCTGCTGAATTCCTCCAGCATTTTGTGTGTGCTGTAAATTGTTGGTTGCTATTGTGTTGTCTGTTATGGTATTGTCCTGTGTTTTATGCTTGGCACTGAACCATGATCAATTAAGGACTGGTTCACATACCGGCAATGAAGTGATTCTGATTCTGAAGAAAGCACACTGAGGAGAACGTGCAAACTAGTTTCATAGAGGTAGTGTTTTAAAATAAAACACAGTTTGACATGATAGCTACCCTTTGAGCTTTGATCAAGAATATCGACGTGAACTTAACGCTCCAGTTGAAGTTGGGCCTTACACTCAACACCTCATCCCTATACTGACAGTCACTGTCCTACTGTGTGTCCATGTGTCCTGCTGCTACCAAGCAGAGCTCCTCTTGTCAAGAGCCACTTTGTCACTTTATCATTTCCTGACAGAGTCACCTTATGTGCAGATACTCCTGCACCTACCTTCATTTTATGGATATACGAACATTGGCAACTTAATTAAGTATCTCCTGTACCTACTAAAACAGTCATTTAGTGTATGTTCATGCTCTTCTGCTGCTACAGTTCAAGGTCCATCGTGTCGTACATTCAGAGATGCTCTTCTGCACCCCATGTTGTAACATGTGGCTATTTCTCAGCTTGAAACAATCCGGCTATTCTTCTCTCACCTCTCTCGTTAACAAGGTGCTTTCAGCACCAGAATTGCCTCTGGGTGGATGATTTTTTTGTTTTTTGCACCGTTGTCTGTAAACTCTAGAGTAGTGGTCGCCAACCAGTCGATGGTGATCAACCAGTCGATCTTTGAGTCTTTCCCAGTAGATCTCGAAAAAAATGAAAAATAAATACAGAAACACATTATGCCTGACAAACCTTTTGATGCAAATATGTAGTAACTTCTACTTTGAAAAAGGACCACTCGACAACTTCATGCCCAAAAGGAACAACTTTATCTAGGACGGTAAAACGATATTCGCATACAGAGGTTTTCACTAATGCGCACCGGGCAGAAAAGACCGGAAGGAAAACCCCGTAACCCGGGAAACAATCTCTCTTTACAAACAGCTTTACCATGATCTTAATTGGTATTAACTTATCTTTATAATACTCACATTACAACACTTCTCCCCCTTTAAATTCCAACATTCCCCAAATGTAAAGAAATGGGAAACAAAAACAGTGGTGTCATTAGCTTGCGTACCCCTGAAACTTATACTAGCATCTCAGTAACAATTTACCAATACCAGGAAAGTTAAGGAGCTGAAATCGGGGTTGAAGGCTCAGAGGACGTGGATCGACAAGTGTTGAAGGACTTGACACTCTGTGAATATTTTTCATGATAGTTCGATGAATCCCTGGATGTAATGCAAACGGCTCAGCTTGTTGTATTTGTCAGAATGGCTTTCCAGGATTTTACAACAAAGGAGGACTTCCTCACTCTTTTGCACTTAAAGGAGAGAACGAGAGGTGAGGATATTTACAATGAGTTTTTTTAAAATGTCCATGAAAATTACATCCCGATTCATAAACTGGTGGCAATTACTACTGATGGGACCCCAGCAAAGTGTGATGTGCACGTTGGTTTTACAGGACTGTGCCGTAATGACCCTGATTTTCCCAACTTCCTGGATTATCACTGCGTGATTCATCAGCAGGCCTTGGCTGGGAAGGTCGTGGACTTTTCTCATATAATGACACTGGTGGTCAAAATGATAAACTTGATTCGAGCAAAAGCGCTTCAGCACCACTTATTCAAGGAGTTATTAGATGAGCTTGAAGCCGCTATGTCCTGTTTGATATGCTAGTTACAGTGTTTTCGTGGTTGAATTAATTTGGAAGTTTGACAAAAACATTTTATGTAATTAAAATACAATTAGCCCAAATAAAGGGCTTCAAGTTGGAAGTACAATCTGACTTGAAGTACAAGTCACTTGTTACATTGTGTTTTATAGGATTGCTTTTACATTTATTTTCAATGCGTTTTTTAATTATGCTTTTTACGCTTATTGTGTATTTTTTTATGCTGCATTGGATCCAGAGTAGCAATTATTTAGTCATCCTTCACAAACATGTAGCGAAGAATGGCAATGATCTTAAGAATGCTCATCACAGGGTACTTGGCATTATGAGACAAGGATTTGGTTGATTGTCAAGTCTGATCTTCGGCATTTTTATAGTTGGCTGGGTCTATTTATATTTGATCTCTGTTCCAGATCCTGCATAACTGTTCTGCTGGATGCTGCCTTAGTATTTTCCTAGGGTCACAGACCCACAGCACTGAAGTCCGACCAGCTCATCATCCCCAGCTCTGGCACACAGGTGCTGCAGATCAGCTACTTCTCCTGCTTGCTTGAGATTGCTATCCCCACCACACCAAACCCCACAGGCAGGTTGATCTCCGTCCACTGGGTTACTCAGATGGACCCCAAGAGTGGAAGGAATAACAGGCTATCAACTCAAGTGAGTGATGCTGGCGAGGGTGCAAGGAAAATTTGCTGCCGCTCAAACTGAGCCAAAGGGTCTAAGCTAGAATGCCCTCTGGCCAAGCAAACAGTCAAGCTGACATACTTCAGGCATCACGATAGCGCAGCAGTTAGCATAATCACTCATACAGCTCAGAGTTCGATTCTAATTGTTAGGGCATATTCTGGAGTCACGTTATATAGCAATTTCAACAGCAACCAATCTTCAGAATTGTATGTGGACTGTAGATTAAGTTCAAAATACAGCTCAAAACAATGGTCTTTCCTGGGGTTGCAGACTGGGGTCGATTGCAAACCAGGAAACACCCCTCCACCTGAGATGTCTGCATTTACATGAATGCAGCTAGAGAGACAGCAGTGATCAACACTCATATTGGGTGTGTTGGAGTGAAGATCTAGGTGTTTGAAACTATGTGTAACTCCAAGGAAGCATTAAACATTGGAACTATAGAAACTGTCCTGTTGTTACCTTTGTTCTTTAACATATAAAACGTGATCTAACATTGGGTCAGGAGGTTTCATCTTCCAAGAGTATCTCAAGTATGATGCTCACTTATGTGGAATAAAACCTTCTGTATTTACCAGATACAATGTCGCCTGATGGCCTTGTTCACAGTCACAATTCTGATGTTAACTATAAAGTTAACATGCATTCACAGGTACGTTCCTCCCTGTGAATGCATGTGCTTCCTCCGGGTGCTCCATTTTCTTCCCACAGTCCAAAGACATGCTGGTTAATAGGTTAATTAGTCATTGTAACTTGTCCTGTGATTCGCATAGGGTTAAATAGGCAGGTTGCTGAGTGGCTCATCTCATTGGTCCAGAAGGGCCTATTCCGCGCTGTCTCTAAATGAATAAACAGCATGGCTGTAAAGATCAACGTACCTTTAGTGTTTCATGGAATTAAACCCCCACAAGAGGTCATTTGGATGGGTATGACAACAAGGTTTCCCTGTAGGTGAATTACTGCAGATCCCATAAAGGGGGAGAGAAAGATTAGCTCTATTTGTTACACATATGTACATTAAACATACAATGAAATGCGTCATTTGCGTCAATGGTCAACATGATGTGAGGACTGTGCTGGTGCCAGTCAGCGGGCACTGCCACACGACTGGCGACAACATCGCACACCCACACTTGCTAATCTGTATGCCTTTGGAAAGTGTGAGGCAGCCAGAGCACACCCACATGATCATAGGGAGAACATGCAAACTCCTTACAGACAGTGGCAGGAACCTTATAAACCTCCATCAGTCATCATTAGCAAAATAAATCATTTGATCTTTAGCCATAGAGTCATAAAAAGCACAGCACCAAATCAGACCCTTCAGCCCATTTAAACTATCTACTCCCATCGATGTGCACCAGATCATAGCCCTTTATACCCCTACCATTCATGTACCTATTCAAACTTCGCTTAATTGTTGAAATCAAGCTTGCAATCACAACTTGTGCTGGCAGCTCATTCCACACATTTTACCTTTCACCCTTAACCTATGACCTCCACTTGTAACCCCACCAACCTCAGTGGAAAAAGCCTGCTTGCATTTACCCTCATATACCCCTTATTACACTTTGTGATACAAGTGCGTCCTCAGCACACTGCTTTACGGCAGCGAGACCTGGAGCCTCTACTCCAAACAAGAGCGGCGTCTCAACGCCTTCCACCTTCACAGCCCGAGACGCAGCCTGGACATCAAGTGGACCCACCAAGTCACCAACAATGAGGTCCTGGCCCACACCCAGTTACCCAGCCTCTTCACCCTACTCCAACAACGCCGTCCCCACTGGCTGGGCCACGTACACGGCATGTCAGCCAGGAAGATCTCGAAAAACCTGCTGTATGGGGAACTGGCCTCTGGCAAGAGAGCACAAGGGCGGCCCCATCTTCGTTTCAAAGATCTCGACAAGAGACACATGATGTCACTCAACATGAATGTTGAGAGGTGGGAGGACACTGCAAGCAACTGCACTTGGAGGCTGGAACTACGCAGAGGTCTAAAAAGAGGAGAAGAGAAGCTGAGGCTTGCTACTGAAGAAAAGCGCACTCGCTGAAAAAACAGCACCAAGCCAACACTGGGGGACCGCGCCTTCAAGTGCAGTCACTGCAGCCGAGACTGTCACTCCCGTATGGGTCTCGACAGCCACAACAGACACGGCTCTACCAACACAGACTGAAGCAAGATTTTCCAGGGGCAGATCCATGAGACTAACGGATGCCTCATGATATAAGTGTTTATATTCTATGTTTTCAATTACAAAGCAAATTCAGAAGAATCCAAAACCAAGTTTAATGAGCACATTTTACAGGCCAATATCTTCCTACCATTCATCAGGTATCTGTTGCGTCATAGATATGTTTCCACTTCACAATAAAAATTTGGAAAGAACGTCATTCACTGTAAATTACTTTGAGGATATCTGTGAAGATATATTGAAGTATAGATCCAGGCAACTGTGAGCTGCTGCACTTCAGGAGGTCAAATGTAAAGGAAAAGTAGAGAGAGAGAGATCTTGTGGTCCAAAGCCGTTAGCTCCCTGAAAGTGGCTGCACAAGTGAATAGAGTGGCAAAGAGGGTGTACAGCATGCTTGCCTTTATTAGTCAAAGCACTGAATTCAAAAGTCAGAAGGTTATGTTACAGCTTCATAAAGCTCTAGTCAACGCTCATCTGGAGTATTGCACACAGTTCTGGTCGCCCCGTTATAGGAAGGTTGTCAAGGCTTTGGAGAGAGTACAGAAGAGGTTTACCATGATGAGGTTTCCTGATGAAGGGTCTCGGCCCGAAACGTTGTCTACTCTTTTCTCACGGATGCTGCCTGACCTGCTGAGTTCTTCCAGCGTTGTGTACATATTCTTTGATCCACAGCATCTGCAGTTGTATTTTTAGGTTTACCATGATGTTCCTGGATTACAGAGTATATGGTTCCTTCAGGTGGTTATAGCTGGGGATGGTAATAGGGATAAGCTCCTATTACCTATTAAATGCTCCCAATGGCATGCAACTCAAACAACCATGTCATGCTCCTGCCTTTCATGTGTGGCTTAGCTTCTATGCCCGGCGGAACCATTTCTACTGACAGGAGAGGGAGCCAAGGTGGGTTATTGGTGCCTTAAAACCGATTGAATTGGCCAGATGGGGCTCATCAGCCATGTTTGGCAACTCATCTAGGAGAAAAAAGATCTCTGATCTCAAACCTCTGCTTCTTGCGGCTATACCCACGCATGGGGAAGGCTTTGGGAGTAAACCCCGAAGAAACATTCAGAGCTGGACTCCTGAGGGATGTCTTGCATTGAGTTCAATGCTGACTGACAACTTCTGTGGCCTTGGTGCCAAACTGTATTGGTCTCTGCCATTCCTTTGGGATCATTAGCTGTGTGGAGAGGGGGAGTCTGCTACATGGGCAACATCTTGCCCTTTTTATCATACTGCCCTGGATTGTGCACTGGCTTGCGTTTCACTTAGACAGCTGAGGCACCACATCCATGGTCAACCCCAACTAATGGAGGGCCTCAAGAGGGCTATAATGAGAGGTGGGACAGGCATGGGTTGTTGTCTCTATAGAGCTGAGGCTGAGGGGAGATCTGATAGAAGTTTATAAGATCATGAGAGATATAGATAGAGTAGACAGATAATCATTTTCCAAGGGTTGAAATGTCTAACACCAGAAAGCATGCATCTAAAGTGAGAAAGGGTCATTTCTAAGGAGATGTGAGGGTCACAGAGAGTGGTGGCTGCCTGGGGTGCTGGTAAAAGCAGATACATTCAGTATTTTTAAGAGATGTTTAGATAAGCACGTGAACATGAGGAAAATGGAAGGATATGGACATTGTGTAGGCAGAAGGGATTAGTTTAGTTGGGTATTTGATTAGTAATTTAATTGGTTCAGCACATCATTGTGGGCCGAAGGGCCTGTTCCTGTACTGTGCTGTGCTGTTCTGTATTCTACCCCAATCTCAAAGAGTCCGGTTCAATCCTGACCTCTGGTGCTATCCATGAGGAGTTGTCGCGCTTTCCCTGCGACCCACGTGGGTTTCCTGCGGATGCTCCAGTTTCCTCCACATTCCAAAATGTGAAGGCTGCTGGATAATTAGAACATGGAACATAAAATATTACAGCACACATTGGGGTTAGGGACAACAGCTTGCTCTCCATATCAGCAATTTGCTGACATTTTAACCAACACTAAGATCCATCTAACACTTCCCTCCTGCATAACCCTCCATTTTTCTATCATCCATGTGTCTATCTACCTTTCCTGCCATACACAGTGGAATATTCTGTTTCTTTAGTAATGGGGATATGTAAATGTGTATATGTTGTATCTATACTGTATTTAATGCAGATACTTCTGCTTGTTTGGTAATATGATTGTAACTACATTGTGGGATGCATCATATTCTGATTCAAGTGTAGTCTTATTTTAACTTTGTGGGTTTGCAGATCCTTTTGCTATTTTGTGCTCTGTGCCCCCTAATATGATGAACTGATTAGCAAGGCTCTGGGCCTACTCACTCCAGGCTGCTCTGAGGACCCAATTTTGGTTCAGAATACTATTGTTGTTCACTTCAATTGTTAGCGTGATTTTCATTATTCTTTTCTTTCTCTTGCACATCAAGTGTTGGTCTTTAATTTTAATTTTTTAAAATTGTGTTCTTTCAGGTTTCTTGCTTTGTGGCTGCCTGCGAGCAAGCAAATCTCAAGGTTGTACTATTTATACACTTTTTGATAATAAATGCATGTTGAATCTTGAATTAAAGATGGTGTATCCAAATGCTGAATAAAAAGGAGGTACTCACCCTCAGTAGGGCAGAAAAGTAAAGGCTGCCAGCGGTTCACACTGGACAAGAGTAACATGGTGTTATTATCGTGTTTTCTGGTAGTTATCTGTTTGTAAATATTGGCAGTTTTCACTATTTTCACTATTTTTTTAAGTTTGATTTTTGACGCACCTAATAAACGCCCTTGCACTAAAGTGCTAATCTACTCCAGTCATTTTTCCTTTGGACATAGCCCATGTGTCTAACACCTTGGTAAAATACGCAGACTGTCTACTCTACTTATGCCTCTCATAATCTTAACATCCTCTATCAGTCATCATCAACAAAATGAATCATTTGATCTAATTACACTCAATGATATAGCTGTTTATATTCTATGGTTTCAATGACAAAGTAAATCCAAAATAATCCAAAAATAAGCTTAATGTCCACATTTTACAGACCAATATTTTCCTACATTTCATCAGGTCTTGTTTGTTTTAGTTTTGAAGAAGAGTTTTCACTTTAATGAAAGTTCTGAAAGCATGTCATTGTCTGTAAGTTACTTTAAGGGTATCCTGGAAGATATATTAAAGTTTAGATGCAGCCAAGTGTGAGCTGTTGCAATTTGGCAGATCAAATGGAAAGGGAATGTACAGAGAGAGATCTTGTGGTTCAAGGCTGTGGCTGCACAAGTGAATGGGCTGGTAAAGAAGACATATGGCGTGCTTGCCTTTATTAGTCGAGGTAATCAGTTTAAGTGTTAGGAAGACATGTTGCAGCTTAAAAATTCTAGTTAGGCTTCATGCAGAGTATTGCATTCCTTTTCAGTAACCCCATTATGGGGAGAATGGAGAGAGTGCAGAAGAGGTTCACCAGAACACCTGGATTACAGGGCATGTCCAATAAGTGGAAGTTGGGCAAAGTTGGGTTGTTTTCTCTGGTGCAGCAGAGGCTAAGGGAAGACCTGAAAGAAGTTTATAAAATTCTGAGGGGCAAAGGTAGGTGGATAGACAGATACAGTAGATAGATTAGGGCACAAGACTGTTGCCAAACAATTTCTAACTAGTATCAGTTGCATGCACTTACATGGCCATTAGAGACAACACATTACCTTGAGTGAACAATTTCTAAATAGTTTCCAGTGAATACCCTTGAACTCAAAAACAGTGGTTTCAACACTGAAAGTCGATGAGAAATAAGCAGTAATTCCTGACTATTTTGGTCACTGCAGTTTCATGTATTCAGGCTCGGAGATGCCAGCAGCGGCCTGGAGTGAAAAGGAAATTATTTCACTACTGCAACAAGTTAGGAACAACAAAAAATTTGAAGGTATGGACAATAATCTTGAATGTTACAAGGAAAATGGATTTGGAGGATGCGATCATCTAAAGCATTGTTTGCAGGCAGTCCATTATCTGCACTAGGCTGATTTTGTTCAATTGCACAATTACAGTCAATCAAAAGAATGCGTACATTGGACGAATTCTTCCATCAATAAATATAAGGACCTAATACACTGTTTTATAGTAGTAATATAGTACTATTGACAGTTCTCTAATTTGTTCTGTATTTTATTTAAATACATAATTTATTACTCAGTTAAACAGTAGCTTGCTTTTTAAATACTTTTTTAATGATTTTCATGAAACCGGTTAACTGGGCCAGCTGCTCAAATGGGCCAAAACATACTTGTCCCAATGTGTCCCAATTAATTGGAATCCACTGTATTTCTTATTGCAATTTATAGTTCTAACCATGCTCCACAAAACCCACCTGTAGTAACTTGGGTTGACATGTATATAGAAAAATCAGAATCAGAATCAGGTTTATTATCACTGGCATGTGACGTGAAATTTGTTAACTTAGCAGCAGCCGTTCAATGCAATACATAATCTAGCAGAGAGAGAGAAAAAAATAATAATAATATAAAATAAAATAAAACATAATGATAAATAAACAAATAAATAAATTGCGTATATTGAATAGATCTTTAAAAATGTGCAAAAACTGAAAAACTGTATATTTAAAAAAGTGAGGTAGTGTCCAAAGATTCAACGTCCATTTAGGAATCGGATGGCAGGAGGGAAGAAGCTGTTCCTGAATCTCTGAGTGTGTGCCTTCAGGCTTCTGAACCTCCTACCTGATGGTAACAGTGAGAAAAGGGCATGCCCTGGGTGCTGGATGTCCTTAATAATGGAAGCTGCCTTTCTGAGACACTGCTCCTTGAAGATGTCCTGGGTACTTTGTAGGCTACTGCCCAAGATGGAACTGACTAAATTTACAACGCTCTGCAGCTTCTTTCAGTCCTTTGCAGTAATCCTTCCACATCAGACAGTGATGCCTGTCAGAATGCTCCCCGCAATACAACTATAGAAGTTTTTGAGTGTATTTGTTGACATGCCAAATCTCTTCAAACTCCTAATAAAGTATAGCTGCTGTCTTGCCTTCTTTATAACTACATCAATATGTTGGGACCAGGTTAGATCCTCAGAGATCTTGATACCCAGGAACTTGAAACTGCTCACTCTCTCCACTTCTGATCCCTCTATGAGGATTGGTATGTGTTCCTTCGTCTTACCCTTCCTGAAATCCACAATCAGCTCTTTCGTCTTACTGACTTTGAGTGCCAGATTTTTGCTGCGGTATCATTCCACTAGTTTGCATATCTCACTCTTGTACGCCCTCTCGTCACCACCTGAGATTCTACCAACAATGGTTGTATCGTCAGCAAATTTGTAGATGGTATTTGAGCTATGCCTAGCCACACAGTCATGTGTATATAGAGAGCAGATCAGTAGAGAGAAAAACCATCGGGACAAATATGAAACAGAAGGGGCTGCATGCTATAGAATGCTTCTGATCCATAGCAAAGATTGGCATCTTCACCCAAACAATCATAACTGACGCAAAGCCACAATGGCATTCAACCCTCTCACACACAACCTCCACAATTACCCTCTGTTTGAAGGAAGCAATATTTTAGCCTCAGAATGTCTGAAAATTTCATCTATGGGGATAAACCAGACATGGGATATCACTGACCTGACAACAGTAGTGGCCAGGAAGTAAATACTGGATTTGATTCCACGGCAGCCAGGTTAGATAAGATATTGTAGGAGAAAACTGAAAGATCGCATGGAGTTGCTCCTCAGAACGGTGGGTGATTTATCAAATACTGGGGTTTTAATAAATTAAGGTCACATGAAGGCCTGGGAGCAGCTGGTGCACATCACAAGTCCTGGTTATGCAACCACTGAGTACTGATAATGGCTGGATCACCTTCTTCCCTTGTTCATTCGTCCCTTCCAACTAATCTCCCTGCTGACATCTCACAGGAGTGAAACCACAGCTTCCCCGAATTTACTATCAGCCTTCCTTATGACCTTGAACGCTGCTTGTTAAGTCTGGACCTCTGGATCAGTAGCTTGGACACTGCCATGACAGCATAGTCAATCCCTATGTGTACAGCCGCAATGGCTGTTCATGAGAGGCATCAGTCAGGGCATTATTTTGCCCCTTGATATGTTGTATATCCTTTGTGAACTCTGATAGGTAGGCCAGTTGGCATTGCTGCCACGCAGACCAAGGGTCTGATATTTTACCCATCGCGTGTGTGAGGGTTTGTGATCAGTGGCAACTCTCTAGAGGAAAATGGAAATGGCGGACAGCCAGACAGAGATCAAAAAGCTCGTGGTCAAATGTGTGGTACTTCCTTTTGGGGGATGGAGCTGACGAATGAAGAAGACAAGCTGCTGCCACACATCTCTGACTAATTGTTTGTGCACAACACCCATCTGAAGTTTTAGTGGTAATGGCATTGGGGAATGGGTTGCATTAGAAAGAGCTTGTTTGGTATCATTATATGCCATGGTCTTTTGTCACCTGACTATTACTTCCCCCTGGGTCCCCTTCTCCTTCCCTTTCTCCTATTGTCTACCCTCCTCTCCTATCAGATTCTTTCTTCTCCAGCACTTAACCTTTCCCACCCACATGGATTCACCTATCACCTTCCAGCTAGCCTCTTTTCCCTCCCCCCATCTTTCTATCCAGGCCACTTCCCCCTTGTACAGGGGAAGGATCTCGACCCAAAATGTCAACTGTTTATTCTTTTCCGTAGATGCTGCCTGACCTGCTGAGTTCCTTCAGTATTTTGTGTTATGTTGCTTATGATCTACTGTTTACCTACACTGCACTTTCTCTTTAACTGTTACACTTTATTCTGCATTCTGTTTTCCCTTGTTCTACTTCAATGCTCTGTGTAATGGTCTGATGCATATGAATAGTATACAAGACAAGCTTTTCAGTGTATCTTGGAACATGTCACAATAATGAACCAATTCCAAAACTACTATCAAGCACTTTCGGAATATTTTGATCATTAACCTTGCTGTATAAGTGTAATAAAAAGTTCTTTAGAGCAGGGCCCCTTGCTTCATGGCATTGATCCATGGCATAAGGAAAGTTGGGAACCCCTGCTTTAGAGCATACGGCCCATTGCAGAGGCCAAAAGTAAAACACAGAGAAGCGATGGTACTTTGAAATAAATCAAGGACATTGGTTTGTAATTGAGTGTTGGAGAGGAATGGATAACAATCCACATTCCTATGACTCTCCATCGTTAATTTTCTCTCCAAAAAATATCACATTGAAGATTTTTTGCCTAAACATCAGAGGGTTGTAATCCATCAAAATGTAATTCTGGGAATCAGAAGCGTTCCATCCTTTGGCAACTGAAGGCATATGATTAAAACCAGGAATCGACATACACGAGACCCGAGTTACAACAGTAGGACAATGTGAAAGGATTTGGAAGCAAGGATAAAAACATAAGAACTGAAACTTTGCCAGTGCAGGAGCTGGCATGGGTTTGCAAGGAAAGTGGGGAGAGGGTGTGGGGTTAAAGATTTTTAAGATTTAACAATGAGCTTCATCTGTCTCCTGTACAATGAAACATACAGTGAAATGCACCTGCATCAATGACTAACACTATCCAAGGATTTAATGGGGACAGCCCTTAAATGCTGCCATGTTTCCAGCGGCAAGATAGTATGCCTGCAACTCAATACGCTCATCCATAACAGGATCCATTCGACTTAAGCTCCAGGCCGATTTGGAAAGGATGAGTAGGGGCCAGAACATGACAACAGGGACCAGGCCCAGAGCGTACTGAGGCACCAGGACCCAGGTCCTCATGCAGGAATGTTTGCACAATTTAAACGCCGGGTCAGATGGACTGGAAAGTCTGGGTGTCGGGACCAGAGGTGAGGGACAGGCCATCTCCGCGTTTACTCTGCTCTCTGCAACACTGGAGCTGAGGCTGAGAGCCTGCTCCTGCTGTTCCAGACTGCAAGCTTCATGACAACTTGTCTCACTGTCTGACTAACTGAGGCTGAGGCTGTGGGCCTGCTCCAGGCTTCGTGTCCATGGACTCACTTTTGTTCTGAAAGTTGTTCGCTTGCTTTTTATTGTTTGCACAATTTGTGTTTTCTCTCTCTCTCTTTGCACAATGGGTGTTTGTGAGTCCTTTTTTTTTAATGGATTTTTCCACTTTCTTGTTTTGTGGCTGCCTGTAAGGAGACGAATCTCAAGGCTGTATGATTTATACATACTTTGATAACAAATGTACTTTGAACTTTACAACTCTTGATAAGCAGAGATACAGCTCTTCCAGCCCATGATGCCCAACTGCACGGTACAGATGCACAGTATCACTGCATGGTATGGAATAACCTGCTGCCCCGTACATCTTTGAAATGTGGGAAGAAACCAGAACACCCGAAGGAAAGCCACACGATCACAGAGAGAACATATACGCCACGACAGGAAATGAGCCCCGACCAGTAATCACTGGAGCTGTGAAGAGTTGCTCCAACGGTCCTAGACACAGGCAGTAGAGATCACGGACGTGAATTTATGGAAGGTGCAGGAGAGAAGATTCACTCAGCATCTAGCAAAACGACTGAGTCTGGAGGTGGAAAAAGCAGGGAAGAGGGTTTTTGGAGCAGGAGATAGACTCAGCTGAAGGGAGGAGAATGGAATCAGACTACCTGAGTAAATCAGGACCAGGATTATTATCATCTTTCTTATATGCTGTGAAATTTGTTGTTTTGTGGCAGCAGTACAGTGCAAAGAGAAAAAATTACTGTAAATTACAAGATAAAATATTGTATAAAGAAAGGAGAAATGAGGTAATATCCATGGACCATTCAGAAATTTGATAATGATGAGGAAGAAGCTGTCCCTGAATCATTGAGTATGTGTCTTCAGGATCCTGTACCTTCCCGCTGATGGCAGCAATTCGAAGTGGGCATGCTCGGGATGCTAAGGGTGCTAGGTGATGGATGAATTGACTGGAATTGAATTGAGTTTATTACTTACATCCTTCATATAAGTGAAGAGTATTTTTCTCTGTCTAAATGTGCAATGTGCAATTCATGGTCATTTATGATAAACAGTATGTACAACAGGGCAGTCGATATAACATGGAAATACAGTTATATTAGCATGAATTAAGCAGCCTGATGGTCTGGTGGAAGAAGCTGTCCTGGAGCCTGTTGGTCCTGGCTTTTATGCTGCGGGACTGTTTCCCGGATGGTAGCAGCTGGAAGTTTGTGATTGGGGTGACTTGGGACCCCAATGATCCTTCAGGCCCTCTTTACACACCCGTCTTTGTAAATAGCCTGAATAGTGGGAAGTTCGCATCTACAGATGCGCTGGGCTGTCTGCACCACTCTCTGCAGAGTCCTGCGATTGAGAGAAGTACAGTTCCCATACCAGGCAGTGATGCAGCCAGTCAAGATGCTCTCATTCGTGCCCCTGTAGAAGGCTCTTAGGATTTAGGGGCCTCTACAAAACTTCTTCAACTGTCTGAGGTGAAAGAGGCGGTGTTGTGCTTTTTTCACCACACAGCCGGTATGTACAGACCACGTGAGATCCTCGGTGGTGTTTATGCCAAGGAACTTAAAGCTGTTCACCCTCTCAACCCCAGATCCATTGATGTCAATAGGGGTTAGTCTGTCTCCATTCCTCCTGTAATCCACAACCAGCTCCATTGTTTTTGCAACATTGAGGGAGAGGTTGTTTTCTTGACACCACTGTGTCAGGGTGATGACTTCTTCCCTGTAGGCTGCCTCATTATTACCTGAGATTAGGCCAATCAGTGTAGTGTCGTCAGTAAATTCAAATTAGCAGATTGGAGCTGTGCGCGGTGACACAGTCATGGGTGTACAGAGAGTAAAGGAGAGGGCTCAGGACACAGCCTGAGGGGCACCTGCGTTGAGGGCCAGAGGGGCAGAGGTGAGAAAGTCCACTTTTACCACCTGCCAGCTATCTGACAGGAAGTCCAGGATCCAGCTGCACCAGGCAGGGTGAAGGCCGAGGTCTCTGAGCTTCTTGTCGAGCCTGGAGGGAATTATGGTGTTGAATGCTGAACTGTAGTCCAAGAACAGCATTCTCACACAAGCACCCCTCTTCTCCAGATGAGCAAGGACGGTGTGTAGAGCTGTGGCTATTGCGTCATCTGTCGATTGGTTGTGTCGGAAGGCGTATTAGAAGGGCTCCAGTGTGGGTGGTAGCAAGCTGCAGCTGGAGTCCTTGACCAGCCTCTCAAAGCCTTTGCTTATTCTTGAGGTGAGTGCGAGGGGCTCCTTCTTGAAGCACTGGTGCTTGAGGATGACCTCAATGGTGGGGAGGGTTGTGCCTGTGATGGGCCATCTGAGTCTGTAACCTTCTGCAGCCTCTTACGATCTTGTGCATTGGAATCTCCATACCAGGCTGTGATTAAAAAATACAGTCAAAGTGCTCTCTACTGTATATCTATACACATGTGCTAGAGTCTTTGGTGACATACCAAATCTCCAATGAAGTGGAGCTGTTGACATTCCTTCTTTGTGACGCATCAATATGTTGGGCCCAAGACAGTCTCCCCAATAACGTCCAGGAATTTAAAGCAGCTCACCCTTTCCCCCAGTAACCTCTCAATGACAATGTGGATGGTCACAGTCTTATTTTCCCAGGGTTGGGAAATAAAGGGCATAGGTTTATGTTGCAAGGACAGAGATCCAACAGGAACCTAGGGGCAACCTTTTCTCTGGAGGGTGGAATGAGCTGTCCGAGGAGGTAGCTTAGGCAGGTACAGTACATGAACAATCAGAATCAGAATTAGGTTTTTATCACTGACACTTGATGTGATAGTTGATGTTTTGCAACAGCAAAGACATAAAAAAACACTCATGGTCCCAAAACACATCCTACACAATTAGGAAAGCTCACCAGTGCCTCTACATTCTGAGGAGGCTGACGAGAGCCGGACTAAGTGCGTCCATACTCACGTCCTTCTACAGGTGCACCGTAGAGCACACCCTAACATGCTGGTCACCGCATTGAAAGGAAACTGCACCGTCTGCAAACAGGAAGGCCCCACAACGGGCAGTCAAAATAGCCCAATGCATCACCGGCACCAGCCTACCCCCAACATACACAAAGGTGTCTAAAAAGTGTCAGAAACATCATGCAGGACCCCACCCACCTTGCTCAAGGACCGTTTGTCCCACTCCCATCAGGGAGGAGGCTACGTAGCATCCATGCCAGGACCACCAGGCTCAAAAACAGTTACTTTCCCCAAGCACCTCCACCACTAGTTTATTATTTTCAGTCAGAGCCACCTGACGTAGACACTCCTGTGCCTAGCATCACTTATAAACACACAATCAATCTCTGTATATAAGCTATCTTATGTACATATACTTACTGTGCTTTTTGATAACTGGAAATGACTTGAATCTTGAAAATCCGTAAATTATAAAATAAATAGATTCAGATTTTTTTTAATCACATGTACATTAAAACATTGTCCTGGGCAAGATATAGACTGCATCCAGGCGCAGGGGTCCGCGAGGGCTATGAGGATGATGGAGTGCCTCTTAACCGTTGCTGGTACCCCCAGGTGTACTTCGGACAAGGACTAGCGCCTGTCAGCCTCCCTGACCAGGGTTATGGTGAAGACACTGGCAGCAGGGTGTTGGATGACAGCACTGGCAGAGGAACTCAGCAGGTCAACGGCAATAATGTCAACTGCGCAGGTGGAAGAATGCCATAATGGCATCACCAGCTGGGCAATTTGGTCAGTGAGCGACCACTGTGCTGTGAGAAGGACATGGGGGACCACTCACAGAATCTTTCCTCCAAGGCAACCACTTTCACTCTATTGCAGGACCAATGTTTGACAAAAACATGTCCGTAGGCAGTGGGACCCACAGGCTGGATCACGGTAACAATGCTACTGGGGAAGAGGCTGACGGCACTTCAAGTACCTCTGGTCATAATGACGACACTGGGAGAAATCCTCTTCCAGGAACCCCAGAACCTGACACAACCAGTGCTGGAACAAAGACCCTCAGACTTAACAAACATTATATCAATATTGGCACTTGGAACGTTCACACTCTAAGAAGCACAGGGAAACTTCAGCTTCTCATTGATGAAATCGGCAGAATCGGCTGTGACGTCATTGGAATAACAGAGATCAGATGGTCTGACAGAGTCACTTTACAACAAAGAACAGCTACACAATGTACTACTCCGGATCTGAGAAAGGAGGAAGAGCAGGTGTTGCGTTCATCTTGAAGCAAGAAATAGCTAAAGCAGTACTAGGCTACAAGCCATTGAACGAACGACTAATGTCCATCCACATACAATGCAAGCCTTTCCCAATCACTACTCACCAAACTGTGGATGACAATGATTCTGCTGCTCGGTGAGGCACCACACCCAGTGGCTCTTCTAGAAACATTGTATGCTACGCAATCCTCCAGCCTTCGGACCACATCTGGCGAGACTGAACCATTCTGCAATGGGAAAGGAGTCCGCCAAGGCTGCATCCTTCCTCCACACCTTTCTAACATCTGCACTGAGATGATCATGAGACTGGCAATTCCAGACAACACTGGCATTAAAATAGGAGGAAGAACTATCGGTAACTTGAGATACGCGGATGACACGGCCCTGCTAGCCACAGCAGAAGATGACCTACAAGCACCACTCAATAATGTTGCAAAAGTCTCTGCTGAATTTGAATTGCTGATAAATGGCAAATAGACCAAAGTTATGGTGATAAGCAAAACTGCAATTCAAGCTGACATCTACATCGGAAACAACAAGATCAAACAAGTGTCTTCCTTCATATACCTTGGTGCAGAACTAAATGACACAAATGAATGCAGCAAGGAAATAAGACGAAGGCTAGCAATGGCATGCACAAGCACTACTAAACTCTGGAATATCTGGAAAGATAGATCTGTGAGCACTGACACCAAGATAGGCCTCCTCAAGAGTCTCATCTGGCCAGTAACCCTATATGGCTGTGAAACATGGACCCTAAAAGCAGATAATGAAAAGAAGTTGACAGCATTTGAGATGTGGACATACAGACGGATCCCCAGGGTATCATACGTTGAAAGGAGATCCAACAATTTCATCCTAGAAAAGACTGGCATGAAACCAATACTTCTGGAAATGGTTATCCAAAGGAAACTTCGTTATTTTGGACACCTCTCAAGAACTGATGACACACTGGAACACACTGTGCTTGAAGGCAGAGTAGAAGGAAGCCACTCCCGAGGCAGAGGACAACCTGGATCAACAACATCAAGAAGTGGACCAGCCTCACCGCCAGAGATGCAAGAGGTTTGACTGCCAACAGATCGCAGTGGAAGAAAGTGGTCACCGAGGCTCTGGCAGAGTATGGCACATGATGGTGATGATGACATTGAAACGTACAGAGAAATGCGCCATTTGCGTAAAGGCCATAAACCATAGGAGTAGAATTAGGCCATTTGGCCCATTGAGTCTGCTCTGCCATTCAATGATGGCTGATCCTTTTTTTGTACTCATGACCAACACAACCTAAGGAACGTGCTGGAGACAACTGACAGGTGTCACCACACATTGTGGCACCAACATAGTATAACTGCAATGCTCAGTTGAACAATACAGAACACAGCAAAGCAAACTAAGTAACAGCCTCGAAACAAGCCCCGTTCCTCCGTCCCAACTCCCCACCCACTCATGCACATACAGAACGCAGTTCTCTAATCCAAGGAAAAGCCGTTATCTTCATCGTCCAGCTTCCAGTGAGCTTCCGAATTCCAGTGAGCTACCTAGGCTTACCCATAGCCCTCTAATTTTCTAAGCTCCATGTATCCATCCAGGAGTCTCTTAAAAGACCCTATTGTCTCCATCTCCACCACCGTCGCTGGCAGCCCATTCCACGCACTCACCACTCTCTGCGTAACAAACTTACCCCTGACATCTTCTCTGTACCTACTTCCAAGCACCTTAAAACTGTGACCCTCGTGCTAGCCATTTCAGCCCTGGGACAAAGCCTCTGACTATCCACATGATCAATGCCTCTTATTATCTTGTACAGCTCTTTCAGGTCACCTCTCATCCTCCGTCACTCCAAGGAGAAAAGGCCGAGATCACTCAACCTATTCTCATAAGGCATGCTCCCCAATCTAGGCAACATCCTTGTAAATCTCCTCTGCACCCTTTCTATGGCTTCCACATCCTTCCTGTAGTGAGGTGACCAGAACTGAGCACAGTACTCCAAGTGGGGTCTGACCAGGGTCCTATATAGCTGCAACATTACCCCTCGGCTCTTAAACTCAATTGCACAATTGATGAAGGCCAATGCACTGTATGCCTTCTTAACCACATGTGTCAACCTGCATAGCAGCTTTGAGTGTTCTATGGACTCAGACCTCAAGATACCTCTAATCCTCCACACTGACAAGAGTCTTGCCATTAATGTTATATTCTGCCATCATATTTGACCAACCAAAATGAACTACCTCAAACTTATCTGTGTTGAACTCCATCTGCCACTTCTTAGCCCAGTTTTGCATCCTATCAATGTCCCCTGCAACCTCTGACAGTCCTCCACACTATCCACAACACCCCTAACCTTTATGATTCAATGCAGCACAAAAAAATCCACAAAAGATATATAAGCCACAATAATAATGATAATAATAAATATAAATACACAGTTGGTATAAACACATAAGATAGAATTGTGATAAATCAGATTTACAAGTTCAGTGAGTGAGGAGAGAAGACACTCACTACTGGTAAACAGGTAGCTTAACCATTTATTTATAGGACAAGGCAGACACTAAACTTTCAGTAAACCCTTCAAAATAAACTCGGTTACAGATACTTACCTAAACTGAGTCTCCAAAGGGGCAGGACAAAACAGACACTAAACATTCACACAGTGACAAGTACTTATCTAAAATGTGCACCTAGGCCTCTTTTTACTGCAGCACACCTCCAGCGTTTACCGCTTCTGTTGCACCTTCATCTGCCTGGTCACTGTGACCCAAAAAGAAAAGAGACCGCTAGATTTAAACCCTACCAGTGCCATAATGTCATCAGCAAAACAGAAGCTAGTGGGAGGAGCTGCAAAGCTCCTTGCATGGGCCAATCACCGCCTTCCATGACGGAATATCTTCCAAGGAGTGGGAAAGTTAAGGCACTTCACAAATCATTCTGGAAAACTGGAAAATTTCAAATGCCACTCCACTCTTCAAGAAGGGAGAGAAGCAGAAGAAAGGAAATTACAGGCCAGTTAGTCTGACCTCTGGGGTTGGGAAGATGTTGGAGTTGATTGTTAAGGATGTGCCTTCAGGGTATTTGGAGGCACATGATAAAGAAGGCTGTAGTCAGCACGGTTTCCTCAAGGTAAAATCTTGCATGACAAATCTGTTGGAATTTTTTGAAGAAATAACAAGCAGGATTGACAAATGAGAATTGGTTGATGCTGTGTACTAGAATTTTTAGAAGGCCTTTGACAAGGTGCCACACAAGAGGCTGCTTAACAAGTTAAGAGCCCATGGTATTACAAGAAAGATACTAGCATGGATAAAGCAGTGGCTGATTGGCAGCAGTCAAAGAATGGGAATAAAAAGAACCTTTCCTGGTTGGGTACTGGTGACTAATGGTGCTCCACATGGCTCTGTGTTGGGACTGATTCTTTTTATATGTCAATGACTTGGAATCCTCTAGTTAAGATTTTTATGGCTATGCTGTAGGTATTTCATTTCAGCAGTTTTCTGCAAAAGCAATGTGTCCTACTGACCAAAAGAAGCTGCAAATCCAGTCAGCTCCATCTTGGGTACTAGCCTACAAAGAACCTAGGACATCTTTAGGGAGCGGTGTCTCAGAAAGGAAGCGTCCATTATTAAGGACCTCCAGCACCCAGGGCATGCTCTTTTCTCACTGTTACAATCAGGTAGGAGATACAGAAGCCTGAAGGCACACACTCAGCGATTCAGGAAGAGCTTCTTCCCCTCCACCATCCGATTCCTAAATGGACATTGAATCTTTGGACACTACCTCACTTTTCTTTAATATACAGTATTTCTGTTTTTGCACCTTTTAAAAAATATATTCAATATATGTAATTGATTTACTTGTTTATTTAATATTATCATTATTACTTATTTTATTTATTATTATAATTTTTTTCTCTCTGCTAGATTATGTATTTTTAAATATTTATTTATTAAATTTTAGAGATTACAAAGAATAAATGTGGTGATAAAATAGTGAGAAAAATGATATTAACCCTCTCCCCTCCCCTTAACCCTTATCTAAAAAAAGAAAAAAAAGAAAGAAGAAAAAGATTGCCTGGATATCGGAGAATCCCCACATGCTCCATGGAGTTCAAAATAATTTTGATATTTATTTTCACTTTCCCCAATTACTATAATTTTATCTTCAAAGGACCTATGTATCTAATCCTATCTTTTGTAAGTATGGGGACCAAATTTTCAAAAATATATCATATTCATTTCTTAGATTATACGTAATTTTTTCAAGTCGAATACAACTATGTATTTCATTATTCCAACGATCCATAGTTAAATTTAAATCAGATTTCCAAGTAACTGCGATAACTTTTTTGGCTACTGCCAAAGCAATTTTTATAATTTTTTTCTGATACTTATTGAATTTAAATTTCGTTATTGTCCCTTCAATGTCTCCTAATAAAAATAATAATGGACTATGTGGGAGTTGTACTCCAATAATTTGTTCCAATAAAAGTCTTAAATTAATCCAAAATGGTTGAATTTTAAAACAAGACCAAGTAGAATGTAAAAAAGTACCAATTTCTTGTTTACATTGAAGACATTGGTCAGACATATTTGAATTTAATCTATTTATTTTCTGTGGTGTTATATATAATTGATGTAAAAAATTATATTGTATTAATCTAAGTCGAACATTTATTGTACTTCTCATACTATCAGAACATAATCTTGACCAATTTTTTCCATCAATTTTAACATTCAGATCAGATTCCCATTTTTGTCTTGATTTATGAATTCCTAATTTAATTGTCTGCTTTTGAATCAAATTATACATACAAGATGTAATTTTTTTAATTTTTCCTTTCTGAATTAATATTTCTATTTCACTAGATTTTGGCATCAACATTGTTTGTCCCAGCTTTTCTCGTAAATAGGCTTTTAATTGAAAATAACAGAAAAGAGTGTTATTTGATATTTTATATTTATTTTTTAATTGATCAAACGACATCAATATACCTCCTTCAAAACAGTCACCTATATATTTAATTCCCTCTTGAAACCAATTATGTAAAAGTTTATTATCCATTGTAAAAGGAATAAGCCTATTTTGAATTAAAGTCCTTTTTGCTAATAAAGATTTCTTTATCTCATCGTCCATATTTACCTTATTCCATAAATCAATCAAATGTCTTAATATAGGAGATTTTTTTTTTCCCGTATCCATTTGGATTCCCATTTATATATAAAATCTTCTGGTATATTTTCTCCTATCTTATCTAATTCTATTCTAATCCATGCCGGTTTTACTTCATCAAAAAAAGACGCAATAAATCTAAGTTGATTTGCTTTATAATAATTCTTAAAGTTTGGAAGTTGTAACCCTCCTAAATCAAATTTACATGTCAATTTTTCCAATGATATTCTTGACATCTTTCCTTTCCAAAGAAATTTCCTTACATATTTATTCAGTTCTTGAAAAAACTTCTGAGGTAATGTATTGGTAAAGTTTGAAATAAATATTGCAATCTAGGAAATATATTCATTTTTACAACATTAGCTCTACCTATTAATGTTATTGGTAACATCATCCATTTATCAAGATCCTCTTTTTTTTAAATAATGGCAAATAATTTTGTTTATATAAATTTTTTACATCATTATTAACTCTAATACCTAAATATTTTATCCCATTTATTGACCATCGAAATTGAGTTGCTAATCGACATTGATTATAATTTCCTTCGGTAAGGGGTAAAATTTCACTTTTATCCCAATTTACTTTATAACCCGATACTTCCCCATATTCTTCCAATCTAAAAGATAATCTTTGCAAAGATTGCAATGGGTTTGTTAAATAAATCAAAACATCATCAGCAAATAAGTTAATCTTATATTCTTCTTGATTAACTCTAAAACCCCCAATATCTGAATCTGTTCTAATTAATTCAGCTAATGGTTCTATTGCCAATACAAATAAAGCAGGTGATAATGGGCAGCCTTGTCTAGTTGACCTCGTTAAACAAAATGGTGTTGAAATCTGACCATTTGTAACTACTTTAGCTTGAGGATTAGTATTTAAAATTTTGATCCATTGTATAAAAGATTTTCCTAATTCATATTTTTACAATACCTTAAATAAAAAATCCCATTCCAATCTATCAAATGCTTTTTCTGCATCCAAAGCAACTGCCACACTCATTTCCTCTCTTTTTTGTGCCAAATGAATTATACTAATTAACCGGGTTATATTATCCATTGATTGTCTATTTTTAATAAAACCTGTTTGGACAATATGTATTAATTTTGGTAAATATTTAGATATTCTATTATATAAAATTTTTGCTATTATTTTATAATCTGTATTCAACAAAGAAATAGGCCTATATGATGCTGGTTTTAAAGGATCTCTGTCTTTTTTTGGCAGTAGTTATGATCGCTGTTAAAAAAGATTGTGGGAGTTTATGCATTCTTTCCACTTGATATATTAATTCCATAAAAGGAGGAATTAATAAATCTTTAAATTTTTTATAAAACTCAGGAGGAAAACCATCTTCTCCTGGAGATTTATTACTCTGAAGTGATCCTAAAGCTTCTTCATGCTAGATTATGTATTACATTGAAAGGCTGCTGCTGCTAATTAGCAATTTTCACGTCACATGCCGGTGATAATAAACCTGATTCTGATTCTGATTCTGGCAGAGTGTTTTGGCTTCTGATGCCGTGTTGTTCAACTTAGGAATGTTATGTCAACCGATCAGGATGGTGGGATCAGAAGAAAGTTCTGGAGAGAGCTGGGCAGAGTGAGATTTGTGATGGACAGAGGTCTTGTTTGGGGGCTTTTGGTGGGAGTTGTGGAGCGGGACAGAAGGGAAGATGCTGCTAATGCCATTGGATGGTGCTTTGTGTAGGTGGCTGTCTCCAAGGAGAAAGCATCAATAGTCCTGAGGGAGAGAGCCAGTTTGTTCCAGATTGACTTTGAGGGAAGATTGGAACGTCGCGGGTGATTTCACACCAGCCATGGGTCAAGCATGTGAGTAAAAGACGACTCCTGTATGAGCACCTATGATTATGGGCACATTGGACTGGTTTAACTGTAATGATCCCTTTTCTCTTATATTTTCTCTTTCCTTTTAACTGTTTGATAAAGCTGAAACTTGTCATTTTCGGGAGTGTATGATCGCAATGCTTCTGTTTTGTTGAACCCCAAATCATACCGACTCTAGACATATATTGTTTATGAAAGGTGGCCTTCGCACCTCTGAGTCATGAGACTGTTAGCAAAGCTAGCTAACAAGCCAAGTTTGTATACGAGCCTGGTGAGAGGGTTACATGGAATTGATGGTTTTGTTGCAAAGATTATGGACGATGTGAAGATGGGAGGAGGGGCAGGTAGATTTGAGGAAGCAGAGAGGCTACAGAAGGACTTGGATAGGTTAGGAGAAAGTGGTAGCAGATGGAATACAGTGCTGGAAAGTGTACTGTTACGTACCCTTGTCACGTGACTGGGGTTGAAACTATACTGGACTTGAGGTAATGGTCTTGTGATGGTGGAGTGACGTCATTTTTCCCGCCAGTAGAGGTCATGTGACAGGTTTATTTTACAGGGTATAAAAGGAGGACCCCTCCCTGTGAGGAGGGGCAGTTCGTGGCTGGATTTGCCATGTTGGCTTCATGCCACTGCGTGATTTAATGTTATGACGCAGTTTAGTTGGAAGATGAAGTTTTATTTAATGCCTAAAGTTTAAAGGGTCATTGCCAGCAGTTTCTTTATAGCACTGCTAGTTGAGAATCAGTGGAGAGTGAAGATCAGAGTTCGGGAGTTAAAAGATCGAGGAGAATCGATTTCGACGGTGCAACAGGTTCGACCTTGTTTGATCCTTATTCGGAAGGAATTCGTTGACTGTTCTCGTGTTAATCCCTGTGAAATAGCAGAAAGGATTGGGAACAGTTTTGTAAAGGAAAGGTCAGTGCCTTTAAGCCGTTACATATCATCTTCGTAAAATTCTTCGTGGGAAAAGCAGTTCGACTGGGAATTGCAACAACACGATGAAAGAGAATTTAAATCGTCTTAAAAAGTCTCCCTTAAATGGACTGTAAGCATTTTGAACTTTTGCAATACTACTTTGAAGAACTGTTTTTGCAACATCGCTTTAAGAACTGTTTAAGCTGCCGCACAGCAGCTGATTTCGGTTACGTTAGTGATTTGTTTACTTTTGGGGGGTTTGTTTTCAGTGTTTAATAAACGTGTTATTTGCTATAAAAACCCCTGCCTAACTCATATATTTATTGTTGCTTGAATCCGTAACAGTATGGTCTCAGTTGGAGTATTATGAGAAGTTTTGGGCTGCTTATCTTGGAAAGAATGTGCTGACATTGCAGAGGGTTCAAAGGAGGTTCATGAAAATGATTCCAGGATTGAATGGCATGTCATATGAAAAGCATCTGATGGTTCTGGGCCTTTATTCATTGGAATTCAGAAGAATGAGGGGTGACCTCATTGAAACCTATCAAATGGCAAAAGGCATTGATAGAGTGGTGGTGGAGAGGATTGTTTTCTATGGTGGAGGAGCCTAAGATCAGAGGACACAGCATCAGAATAGAGAATAGAAAGATATCCTTTTAGAAAGGAGTTGAGGTGGAATATTTTTGACAGTGGTGAATTTATGGAATTCTTTGCCACAGGCGGCTGTGGAAGCCAAGTCTTTATGTATATTTAAGGCAGAGTTAATAAGTTTTTGATTGGTCAGGGCATGAAAGGACACAGGGCAGGAGACTGGGGCTAAGAGGAAAATTGGATCACACTTGATGAAATGGTAGAGCAGACTCAATGGGCCAAATTGTCTAATTCTGCTCTTATATCTTCGGATCTTATAATCTACAAATTACAACGGGAGTTAGAGAATGCATGCCAAAAGGGCAATGTTACGATAGTCATGGGGGATTTGAATATGCAGGTAGACTGGGAAAATCAGTTTGGTGCTGGATGCCAAGAGGGGGTATTTCTAAAATACCTGTGGGATGGCTTTGTAGAGCACCTTGCAGTTGAGCCCATGAGGGGATCAGCCATTTTGGATTGGGTGTTGTGTAATGAACCAGAATGGATTAGAGAGCTTAAGGTAAAAAAAAACCCCGAGGGACAAGTGATTATAATATGATCGAATTCACCCAGAAATTTGAGAAGGAGAAGCTGAAGTCAGATGTATCAGTATTACTGTGGAGTGAAGGGGATTACAGAGGAATGAGAGAGGAGCTACCAAAATAGATTGGAAAGGAACACTAGCAGGAATAACGGTAGAGCAGCAATGACTGGAATTTGTGTGGGCAATTCAGAAGGTACAGGACAGCTACATCCCAAAGAGGAAGAAGTATTCTAAGGGCAAGATGACACAACTGTGACTGACAAGAGAATCAAAGCCAACATAAAAGCCAAAGAGAGGGCATATAAAAGATCAAAAATTAGTGGGAAGTTGGAGGATTAGGAAACATTTAAAAACCGACACAAGGCAACTGAAAAGTCATAAAATAGAAAAAGATGGATTATGAAGGTAAGCTAGACAATAATATTAAAGAGGATTCCAATTGTTTATTCATATACATAAAATGTAAAGGAGAGGTGAGGACAGATATCAAACCACTGGAAAATTATGCTGAAGAGGTAGTAATTGGGGACAAGGAAATGGTGGATGAAGTGAATAAGAATTTTGCAACAGCCTTTACTGTGGAAGACGTTAGCAGCATGCTGGAAGTTCAAGATTGTCAAGGGTCAGAGTGTTTGAAGTTGACATTACTAGGGAAAAGGTTCTTGAGAAATTGAAAGGTCTAAAGATAGATAGGTCACCTGGACAAGGTGGTATACACTCCGGGATTCTGAAAGAAGTAGCTGAAGAGATTGTGGAGGCATTAGTAGAATCAATTGATTCTGGCATGGCTCCAGAAGAATGGAAAATTGCAAATGTCATTCCACTCTTCAAGAAGGGAGAGAGGCAGAAGAAAGGAAATTATGGGCCAGTTGTTCTGAACTCACTGATTGCAAAGATGTTGAAGTCAATTGTTAAGGATGTGCTTTCAGAGTACTGGAGTCACATGATAAAATAGGCCATAGTCAGCATGGTATCTTTAAGGAAAAATATTGCCTGACCAATCTGTTAGAATTCTTTGAAGAAATAACAAGCAGAATAGACTAAGGAGAATCGGTAGATGTTGTGTCCTTGGATTTTCAGAGGGCCTTTAACAAGGTGCCATAGGCGAGGCTGCTTAACAAGCTCTGAACCCATGGTATTACAGGAAAGATACTAGCATGGATAGAGCACTGGTGGATTGGCAGGAGGCAAAGAGTGGGAATAAAGGGAGCCTTTTCTTGTTAGCTGCCAGTAACTAGTGGTATTCCACAGGGATCTGTGTTGGAACCATATCTTTTTACGTTATACATTAATGACTTGGATAACAGAATTGATGGCTTTGAAGCCAAGTTTGAGGATGATACAAAGATAGGTGGAGGGGCAGGTAGTTTTGAAGAAGCAGATTAGGAGAATAGACAAAGTAGTAGCAGATGGACTCAGGAAGTGTTAGGTCATGCACTTTGGTAGAAGAAATAAAAGTGTGGACTATATTCTAAATGGAGATAAAATCCAATAATCTGAGGTGTAAAGGGATTGGAAGTCCTAGTGCGGAATTCCCTAATTTGCAGGTTGAGTCTGTGGCAATGAAGGCAAATGCAATATTAGCAGTCATTTTGATAGGAACAGAATATAAAAGTAAAGATACAATGTTGAGTTTTTATAAAGCACTGGTGAGGCCTCACTTGGAGTCTCGTGAGCCATTTTGGGCCCTTTTACTAAGAACGGATGTGCTAATATTGGACAGGGTCAAACGAGCTTACAATAAATGTTTCCGGGATTGAAAGTTTTATCGCATGAGGAGCGTTTGATGGCTGTGGACCTGTACTCACTGGAATTCAGAAGAATGAGGTGTGGCCACACTGAAACCTATCGAATGATGAAAGGCCTCGATAGAGTGACTGAAGGGAGGATGTTCCCTATGGTGAGGTTGTCTAAGACCAGAGGACATGACCTCGGAATAGAGTGGTGTCCTTTAAGAAAAGAAATGAAGAGGAACTTCTTTAGCCAGAGAGTGGTGAATCTGTGAAATTCATTGCCACGTGTGGCTGTGGAGGCCAAGCCATTGGCTATATTTAAGGCAGTTGATAGATTCTTGATTAGTCAGGGTACAAAGGGATACTGAGAGAAGGCAGGTGATTGGGGCTGAGAGATAAAATGGATCAGCCATGATGAAATGGCAGAGCAGACTCGATGGACCAAATGGCATAATTCTGCTCCGATATCTTATAGTTTTATGGTCTTGTACTCAAACTATGTATCTTGTCTGGCATCAATGATCATTCCATGGACAAAATTACTTCGATCACATTTCTTCCCCATTCTGACACTTGGTCTGAACAATGACTGAGGCTGTTGACAATGCCTGCATGCTTTTATGCAATGAGTTGCTATCACATGATTGGTCAATTCAATATTTGCATTGATGAGCAGGTGTACAGGTGTACCTGAAGGAGTGGCCACTGAGTGTATGTTCTGTGTATTGCCTGTATCAATATGTCTGCGATGCTGCCAGAAGTAAGATTTTCATTGTATCTCAGCGTACATATGACAATAAACTTGACCTGATACTGCACGGAGGTGAAAATTGCAGAGTAGCATCCCCAGTTTTGGAAATATCTCTATCAAGACCAGGAATTTTTATAGCTTTATGAGATCTGCTTCCGAAAATATTTAAGGTGAAATAGTTAAGGGGTACATGAGTTTCAGCGACAGGTTACTATCGATGCAATGCTCCTCAGACAGGATGAAGAGGTCAATACTCCCCAATGCCATTAGGCTTTACAATTCAACCGCCAGGACTTAAGAACTTTTTAAAAGCTATTATTAATGCTTTTTGAGATAGTGATTTAGATGCATATCATATTTATTTTTTTTTACTGAGTTAAGTATTGTATGTAATTAGTTTTGCTACAACAAGTGTATGGGATATTGGAAAAAAGTTGAATTTCCCCATGGGGATGAATAAAGTATCTATCTATCTATCTATCTATCTATCTATCTATCTATCTATCTATCTATCTATCTATCTATCTATCTATCTATCTATCTATCTATCTATCTATCAGGGAGAATTTCTTCACTCAGAGGGTGGTGAGAGTGTGGAACGAACTGCCTGCGCAAATGATGGATGCAGGTACCATTTCAACATTTTAGAGAAATTTGGAAAGTACAGGATGGAGATAAGTCTCTTATAAAGAAGGTGTAAGGCATTCTTTCCTTCCGCTAGCCTGCAGGTCACCATTGGGCAAGGTGTAGCACCTGCTTAGCCCCCAATCAAGATAACGTGAAGCCATGGGAACAGGTGGTGGATGGTCATATGAGCAGCCGGTGCAGATCACAAGTCCTGGTTATGCGATTGCTGACACCAGACAGACAATCTCTGAGAAGTACTGATAATGGCTGGGGTCATCCGGCTTGTAAAGACACTAGCCAGAAGAAGGCAATGACAAACCACTTCTGTAGAAAAAATTGCCAAGAACAATCATGGTCATACAAAAACCGTGATTGTCTATGTCTATTGTTGACATGGCACATAATGAACCAGCAAACAAGGATGGGAGGGGTATGGAGTGATATGGTCCAGATGGGACTAAGAATAGTTTGGCAAGAATCGATGGGCCAAAGGGTCAGTTTCCGTACGGTAGTGCTCTATGGTTCCTTCACCATCTTCAAAGAGCGAAGGGTTAATCTCTGGGAGTGAAATCTAACCCAAAAACAAGACTCAAAACCGAAATGTAGGGCTTGCTCTAAAAATTAAGCCGTGGTTTTCTTTACATTAATCTGTCTGTTCCTTTTACTTAGGCACTACATCTGGAAGTGGCAGTTAAATCCTCAGCTTGTAAATTAAACCAGATGATCTGCAATTATTTATAAAAAATATCTTTCAGGTGCAAGATGGGTCTCAATGTTGGGAATTAGCACACTTGTTTTTCTGCCTTACAAATTATCCTCGCCTTAATCCCCTCAAAATACTCCGCTAGAGCATGGAATAGGTCTAGCATGTGAGAAAGGAAAGTAGATTGAATCAACTATAGAGCCAGTTTGACAAAAGAGGCTTTTACAAAATTATGCAGCACATAAATATGCCTGATTAGCTCCGACCAGACATTCCTGCAACACTTGAATGCCTTTCATTCACTTCAGTTGTTCGCCAGCCTTATCATTACAAATGCCCATACTCCATTCACAGCCCTGCCATAATAGGAGACATAGGAACAGACTGGGTATTCAGCTCATCAAGGCTACTCTGCCACCCCATCAGGGCTGATTCATCATCCCCCTCAATCCCATCCTGCTGCCTTCTCCCTGTAGCCTTTAATGCCCTGCATAATCAAGAACCTATCAACTTCGTCTTTAAATATGCCCATGACTTGACCTCCACGGCCGTTTGTGGCAATGAGTTCTGCAAATTCACCATCCTCCGGCTAAAGAAATTCCTCCTCACCTCTTTTCTAAAGGGGCATCCTTCTATTTTGAGGCGAAACTCCAGTGAGTACAAACCCAGAGCCATCAAACGGTCCTCATACGTTAACCCTTTCATTCCCAAAATCATTCTTGTGAACCTCCTCTGAACCCTCTCCAATGTCAGTTCATCTTTTCTTAGATAAGAGGCTTGAAAATGTTCACAATATTCCCAGTGTGGTCTGACATATGCCCTACAAAGCCTCAAATATTACATCCTTCCTTTTATATTCTGGTCCTCTTGAAATGTATACTAACGTTACATTTGCCTTCCTTTCCAACAAATCAACCTGCAAATTAACCTTTAGGGAATCCTGGACAATGACTCTCAAGTCCCTTCACACTTCTGTGGCAGCAAGATCCATATGGTCATAGTGCTTTAGTGGAGAAGTTTTCTTCTGTAAGCACCTTATCCATGACTTAGGGGTTATCTAGTTACAATTATTTTCTTAACCATAACTTGAAGGGGCCTTTGCAGAGATATTTAAATCATCCTTAGCAACATGTGAGGTACCGGAGGATTGGAGGTTAGCTAATGTTGTTCCAATATTTAAGAAAGGCTCTAACAATAACCCAGGAAACTATAGGCAAGTGAGCCTGACATCAGTAGTGGGAAAGTTATTGGAAGGTATTCAAAGGGACCGGATAGATGAGTGTTTAGATAGACAGGGACAGATTACGGATAGTAAGCATGGCTTTGAACATGCTAGGTCACGTCTAAACAATCTTACAGAGTTTTTGAGGAAGTTACCAGGAAAGTTAATGAAGGCAAGGTAGTGGACGTTTTCTATATGGACTTTAGCAAGGTATTTGACAAAGTGCCGCATAGGAAGTTGGTCAAGAAGGTTCAGTCACTTGGCATTCTGGAAGAGGGAGTAAATTGGATTAAACATTGGCTTTGCGGGAGAAACCAGAGAGTGGTGGCACAGGTAGATGGTGTTGTAAAGAAGGCTTTTGTACATCGGCCTTCATAAATCAAAGTACTGAGTACAGGAGATGGGATGCTATGTTGAGAATGTATAAGATGTTGGCTAAATTTGGAGTATTGTACAAAGTTTCACTGATCTATCCACAGGAAATGATAAATTGTAAATAAGGTTGAAAGAGTACAGAGAAAATTTTCAAGGTTGTTGCCGGGACTGGAGGACACAAGTTATAAGGAAAGGTTGAAGAAGTTGGAGTTTATTCCTTTATAAGGATGGTCCTACCGAAGTGCAACACCTCGCACTTGTCTGCATTAATTCCATCGACCATTTTTAGCCCACTTTTCCAGCTAGTCCAGATCCTGCTGCAAGCTCTGGTAGTCTTCCTCACTGTCCACTACACCCTCAATCTTGTTCTCATTCACAAATTTGCTGATCCAGTTAACCACACTGTCATCTAGATCATTGATGTAGATGACAAACAACATTGGATCCAGCATCGCTCCCTACAGCACACCACAAGTCACAGGTCTCCAGTCAAAGAGGCAATCATCTACTACCTCTCCCTGGCTTCTCCCACAAAGTCAATGTCCAATCTAATTTATTACCTCGTCTTGAATGCCAAACAGTCTTGAATCCAGGACCTAACTGCCATTACAAAGAAGGCATAGCAGCAACTCCACTTTCTTAGAAGTTTGCAAAGGCTCGACATCTAATATTTGGACAAACTTCAATAAGTACGTAATGGAAGGTATACTGAGTGGTTGCATCACAGCTTGGTATGGAAACACTATTGCCCTTAAATAGAAAAGCCAACAAAAAGTGGTGAATGTGGCCCAGTTATCACAAGAAAATGCTCTCCCCACCATTGAGCACATCTACAAGGTGTGCAGAAAATCAGCATCCAGTATCAAGAAAACAACCCCCCCCCCCCCCACAATCACCATCAATGCTCTCTTCTCGCTGATGCCATCAGGAAGGAGGTACAAGAGCCTCAGGTCCCACACCACCAGGTTCAAGAAGCTATTTCCCCTCAGCCATCAGGCTCTTGAACCAAGGAGGATAACTTCACTCAGCTTCACTCTGCCCAACGTTGAACTGGTTCTACAACCTATGGATTCACTTTCAAGGACTCATCATCTCATGTCCTCAATATATTTATTTATTATTATTATTAATAATTCATTTTTTTTCTTTTTGTATTTGCACAGCTTGTTAACCTTTGCATATTGGTTGTTTGTCTGTCTTTACTGTGTGTGGTTTCTCATCGATTCTGGTGTGTTTCTTTGTAGTTATGTGAATGCCTGTGCAAGCCACTCATCGGGGCTCATACACCAACTTGGATTGTTAACTGACTATGCTAACAGCCATGTGAGTCAGCGGCAAGAAGGTAATCTTTCATAAGCAATATACATCTAGGGTCAATATGATCTGGGGTTCAACTGAACAGGAATGTTGCAATGTTCCGATTAAAGGAATCTTGATCTGAGCGAATGCTGAGTAAATACTGCCCTATATAGTTATCAGTAGCTCAGAAATAACTGATCATACGCCAGCATAAAATTATAAAGAAAATTCATTTATCAATTTTCAAATTATCAAATAGTTAACAGAGAAAGAAACAAAAAGTACCCATTATAGTTAAACCAGTCTAAATATGCACGTAAGTGTTGGAGCTCATTCCAGTATTAGCTGGGTGCATTGCTTTACTCACCATGCTGAATTCTTTTCACCACTCGCAGGTAGAAATTTCCATCGTGAAGCACTCATTGCAATAGGGTCTCCCCTTTGGATGGGATCTTCCAGGCATCTTTCCTGCTGTTCTTCTTTCTGCACCTCCCACCAAAACACCTAAACCATAATATTGTCATTCTGAAAACATACCCACCAGCTCTCTAGCACTTCTCTCACAACCCACGATCCTGATTGGCTAACACAACATTCCTAACTTGGACAATATGGCTCCTTATCTTTAGCCAAAGCCAAAAACACTTTTTCAGAAAACTGCTAAAGTAAAATACCTCACAGCATAGCAGTTGAAACCTTAACCGGGGCATTATGATTGCAGGAAAATTAATCTCAGGATCATAGACTCCGGACTCCCATCAATTTGCCTATCGCACCAACAGGTCAACAGAGGACGCCATCTCCACGGCATTTCACTCTGCCCTGACCCACCTGGACAGCCCCAACTCTTACGTCAGAATGCTGTTCATTGACTTTAGTTTGGTATTCAATTCTGTAATCCCCCGCCAAGCTGATCACCAAACTTCGCCAGCTTGGTATCAGCTCATCCCTCTGCAATTGGACCTCGGACTTTCTGACTAACAGACCCTAATCTGTTAAATTAGACAACCTCTCCTCCTCCACTCTCGCCCTGAATACCGGCGTGCCTGAAAGCTGTGTGCTGAGCCCTCATCTGTACTCCCTTGTCACCAATGACTGTGTTCCTGTACATGGTTCTAACTCCATAATCAAGTTCACTGACGGCATCATGGTGGTTGATCTGATCAGGGGGGATGACGAAATGGCCTACAGGGATGAGGTCCAGCACCTAGCGTGTTGTGCTCAACAACAACCCTGGCCCTTAACACCCAGAAGACCAAGGAAATCATTGTGCACTTCAGGCATGCTAGGACCACACTCATGTCCCCATCTACATCAACAGAACTGTTGTGGAGCGTGTATCAAGCTTCAAATTCCTTAGTGTCCACATTTCCGATGATCTCACCTGATCCCTGAACTCCTCCATCCTGATCAAAAATATGCAACAGCACCTTTATTTCCTGTGGAGCATCAAGAAAGCTCACCTCTGTCCCAGGATACTGACGGACTTTTACCACTGCACCATGGAGAGCATACTCACCAACTGCATCTCAGTGTGGTATGGCAATTGTTCCATATCAAGTGTGTGGTGAAAACTGCCCAGTGGATTATCGACACCCAATTGCCCACCATTGAGGATCTCTACCATAAATGCTACCTGGGCAGGGTGAAAAGCATTATCAAGGATGCGTCACCCTAACAATGGAATTTTACTCTCCTCCCATCCGGTAGGCGCTACAGGAGCCTCCGCTCCCGCACCAGCAAGCACAGGAAGAGCTTCTTCCCTGAGGCTGTGACCCTGCTGAACCTCACATCACAGCGCTAAGCAGTATTGCACCCATATTGTACTGTCTCAGCACTTTTATATTTGTATGCTGTAGCACGTACTATTTATTCACAACATTTTGTAAAAAACACTATTCTTTTGCACTTCTGGTTAGATGTTAATTGCATTTCATTGACCTTGTATCTGTACTTGGCACAATGATAATAAAGTTGAATCTAATCTAATCTAATATATATGGGAACATAACTGATCACTATGGGTATTGGTATTGGTTTATTATTGTCTCATATACTTGGATACAGTGAAAAGCTTGTCTTACATACTCTACGCAAATCACATCAAATTATACAGTGCATTGAGCAAGAATAAGGTCGAACAATAATAATGCAGAATAAAGTATAAAAGCTACCAAACCAGTGCATGATCATAAAGAGATAAATTATGAGGTCAAGTGATCACTCAAGAGGCCCATTCAAAGTCTGATAACAGCGGGGTAGAAGCTGTCCTTGAGTCTGGTGGTATGTGCTTTCAGGCTTTTGTATCTTCTGCCCAGTGGGAGGGGGAGAAGAGAGAATGTCCGAGGTGGCTAGGGTCTTTGACTATGCTGGCTGCTTTACTGAGGCAGCGAGAAATGTAGACAGAATCCATGGAGAGGAGACTGGTTGCTATGAGGTGCTGTCTAGAAGTAAAAGCAGAAGTACTGGAAATACGCAGCAGATGCAGCATCTATGAAGTTCAAGTGCCAGTGAGTTTGGGCTGTTATCCCTTCTCATATTCCATCTGGGTAGACTCCAACCTGATGTAATGAACATTGATTTCTTCTGGTAATTTCTTCTCCCTCCTCCTTCTCTCTTTTTCCATTCCCCGTTCTGGCTCCCCGTTACTCTTTCTCTTCTCCTCACCTGCCCGTCACCTCCTTCTGGTGCCCCTCCTCCTTCCCTTTCTCCCATGGTCCACTGTCCTCTCCTATCAGAGTCCTTCTTCTTCACTCTTTTACCTTTTCCATTTATCACCTCCCAGCTTCTTAGTTCATCTCCCTCCCAGCCCAAATATTAACTGTTTATTCCTCTCCATAGATGCTGCCCTGACCTGCTGAGATCCTCCAGCATCTTGTTTATTCATTAATTAAGATACAGTGTGGAATCTACTAACCAGTACGTCTTTGGACTATGGGTGGAAACTAGAGTACTTGGAGAAAATCCACTACAAATTCATTACAGAGGACAATGGAATTGAACTCTGAACTCCGATGCCCTGAGCTGTAGTAATAGCATTGCACGAACCACTATGCTACTGCAGTGCCTATCTTGTGTGCTGCTCTGGATTTCCAGCATCAGTTGAATATCTTGTTTATTATTATGGAAGGTGTCTTGTTTTGTCATTGATACCTAGATGAGATGTTCAACTGTAGTCTTGTCCTTTCTCAGGAATAAAGAAGATGCAGAGAGTAGTGAACTCTGCCCAATACATTGTAACTACATCACTTCCCACTATCTGTTGTATCTAAAGGAGGCACTGACTGAAGAAGGCAACATCTATCATCAAATTTTTTTTCATTTTTAAAATCTTTTTTTATTCATTGTTATTGAAGATCAACAAAAAATACATTAAGGTAATCAAGTCAAATTGTCATTATGTACAATGAAGAATTAGATTAGCAAATAACTGATTAACAAAGCTAAGCAATATATCAATAATAATAAGAAAAAATAAAGTATTAAGAATATTTTTGAAAGAAAGAAAAGAAAGTAAAAAAAGGAACGCCTAACCAACTAAGAGAAAAAAAACCCTACTAACTAAAAAAACAAACAGAAAAAGCCCCATTAGGAGCACAACCCCAGAGCTATACATCATACCGTATAAGAAAAACATCAATCCGCCAACTCAAATCCATTTAAACAAAAATCAGAAGGAAACCATATTAATTAACTCAAATCAGATGATAGTAGCGGGTGAATGAACCCCACCTTTTCTCAAAATCAAATCGAGGATCAAAAGTTCGACTTCTGATTTTCTCCAAACTAAGACATAGCATCAACTGAGAGAACCATTGTATCAAAGTAGGAGCAGAAGCATCTTTCCATTTCAACAAAATAGCCCTTCTGGCCAATAATGTAACAAATGCAATTACATGTTGGTCTGATAGAGAAATACCATGAATATATTGAGGAATTATACCAAACAAAACTGTCAATTTATTAGGTTGTAAATTAATTTTTAAAACTTTAGAAATTGTAGAGAAAATAGATTTCCAAAAATGTGGTGGCATTGGAAACGATCTTTCAAATGTTATTGGACTCTGGCATGGTGCCAATAATACATTCTTAAATTAGGCAAAGCAAGACCTCTATCCTTTTTTAAATTTTGAAAATGATACTTACCAATTCTTGGTCTTTTGTTATTCCAAATAAAAGATGAAATAATAGCATCAGCCTGATCAAAAAACTTCTTAGTTAAAAAAAAGGGATATTTTGAAATACATATAAAAATTTTGGTAAAATTTTGGAGGCGCTGACTGAAGAACATCTATCATCAAAGATTCCCATCATCTTCTCACAGCTACCATCAGTCAGGAGCTCAATCCTGAAGAAGTGTCTCAGCTCAAAACATCAGCTGTTTACTCTTTTTTATAGATGCTGCCTGACCGCCTGAGTTCCTCCAGCATTTGGTGTGTGTTTCTCAGGAGGAACTTCTAGTGGGACTGGAGAAAATTGCATGGAAGGCATTCAAGGATGTTGTTGAAAATATTCTTGGCAACTACAGACCACCAAACTACGTGCAGCTGGTTGACAACATGCTTCAAGCGTAGGTAGAAATCTGAGAAGCAGGACCTCCCAGGTAGTAATTTCTGGATTGCTGCCTGTGCCATGCTCCCAGTGAGGGTAGAAACAGGATGATTTGGCAGATAAGTGCATGGCTGAGAAGCTAGTGCGGGGGCAGGGCTTCAGATTCTTGGATAATTGGGATCTATTCTAGGCAAGGTTTGACCTGTTCAAAAGTGACAGGTTGCACCTGAACCCAAGGAGGACCAATGTTTTCATGGGCAGGTTTGATATAGCGATTGGGGAGGGTTTAACATAAGTTGACAGGGAGGTGAGAACCAGAGTGAAGGGACTCATGATAGGGTGGATGGTAAAAAAGTTCAGATAACGTGCAGTCAGATTGTCAGGAAGGGCAGGCAGGTAATGGGACTTAGTTGCAGCCAGCAGGCTGAGAATTAAATTATTAGGGATGCAAATCAGAAAGGATAGTAAGTGCAGTACTCAAGGTACATCTAAATGCGCGATGTATGAGAAATAAGGTGGATGATCTTGTTGCAATATTACAGATTTCCAGGTATGATGCTGTGGCCATCACTTAGTGGCTGAAGGATGGCTGTAGTTGGGAGCTGAATGTCCAAGGTTACATGTTATATTGGAGGGATAGGAAGGTAGGCAGAGGGGGTGGTGTGCCTCTACTGGTAAAAAATGGCATCAAATCAGTAGAAAGATGTGACATAGGATTGGAAGGTGTTGAATCCTTGTGGGTTGAGTTAAGAAACTGAAAGGGTAAAAGGATGTTGATGGCAGTTGCATACAGGCCTCCCAACAGTGGCTGGGAGGTGGACCACAGGTTACAACAGGAAATAGAAAAGGCAGGTCAAAAAGGCAATGTTATGGTAGTCATGAGAGATTTTAACATGGAGGTTGATTGGGAAAGTCGGGTTGGTAATGGATCTTAAGAGTGAGTTTGTTGATTGTCTAAGAGATGGCTTTTTAGAGCAGTTTGTCGTTGAGCCCACTAAGGGATAGGCTATACTGAATTGGGTAATGAACCAGAGGCGTTTAGGGAGCTTAAGGTAAAAGAACTCTTCGGAACCAGTGATCACAATATGATTGGGTTCAACTTGAAATTTGAAAGGGAGAAAGTAAAGTCTGATGCAGCAGTATTTCAGTGGAGTAAGGGAAATTACAGTGGTATGAGAGAGGAGCTGACAAAAGTAAATTGGAAGGAGCTGCTGGCAGGGATGTCAGGAACGTGTGTTTCTGGGGAAAATGAGGAAGGTGCAAGACACGTGTATTCCAAAAATGAAGAAATATTTAAATGGTAAAATAGTACAAATGGCTGACAAGGGAAGTCAAAGCTATTGTAAAAGTGAAAGAAAGGGCATCACAACAAAGCAAAAATTAGTGGGAAGATAGAGGATTGGGAAGTTTTTTAAAACCTACACAGAGCAACTAAAAACATCATTAGAAGGGAAAAGATGAAATATGACAGCAAGCTAGCAAATAATATCAAAGTGGACAGAAAAAGTTTTTTCAAGTATGTCAAAAGTTAAAAAGAAATCAGAGTGGATATGGGACCGCTAGAAAATGAGGCAGGTGGAATAATAACGGGGGACAAGGAGATGTCTGATAAATTAAATGAGTATTTTGCATCAGCCTTCACTGTGGAAGACACTAGCAGTGTGCATGATGTTGTAGTGTGTGAAGGAAGAGGAGTGGGTGCAGTTACCGTTATAAGAGAGCAGGTGCTCAAAAAGCTGAAAGACCTAAAGGTACACAAGTCACCTGGACCAGAGGAACTGCACCCTAGGGTTCTGAAAGAGGCAGTGTTAGAGACTGTGGTGGCATTGGAAACAATCTTTCAAAAATTATTGGACTCTGGCATGGTGCCAGAGACTGGAAAATTGCAAATGTTACTCCATACTTTAAGAAAGGAGGAAGGCAGTAAAAAGGAAATTATAGACCAGTTAGTCTGACCTCAGTGGTTGGGAAGATGTTAGAATCAATTGTTAAGGATGAGGTGATAGAGTACTTGATGACACAAGACAAGAGAGTACAAAATCAGCCTGACAATCATGGAAAATCCTGCCTGACAAACCTGTTAGAATTCTTTGAGGAGATTACAGGAAGGATAGATAAAGGGGATGTAGTGGATATTGTATATCTGGACTTTCAGAAGGCCTTTGACAAGGTGCCACATGAGGCTGCTTACCAAGTTAAGAACCCATGGTATTACAGGAAAGTAACTAACATGGTTAGAGCATTGGCTGATTGGTAGGAGGCAGCAAGTGGAAATAAAAGGATCCTTTTCTGGTTGGCTGCCAGTGACTAGTGATGTGCTGCAGGGGTCGGTGTTCAGGCCTCTTCTTGTTATGCTGTGTATAAATGGTTTAGATGATGGAATAGATGGCTTTGTTGCCAAGTTTGCAGATGGTACGAAGATTGGTGGAGGGGCAGGTAGTGTTGAGAAAACAAGTAGGATGCAGGAGGACTTAGATTAGGAGAATGGGCAAGAAAGTGGCTAATGAAATACATTGTTGGAAAATGCATGGTCATGCACTTTGGTAGAAGAAATAAATGTGCGGACTATTTTCTAAATGGGGAGAAAATCTAGAAATCTGAGATACAGCGGGACTTGGGAGTCCTTGTGCAGAACACTCTGAAGGTTAACTTGCAGATTGAGTTGGTGGTGAGGAAGGCAAATGCCATGTTAGCATTCATTTCAAGAGGTTTAGAATACAAGAACAAGGATGTAATGCTGAAGCTTTATAAGGCACTGGTGAGGCCTCACCTTGAGTATTGTGAACAGTTTTGGGCCCCTCATCTTAGAAAAGATGTGCTGGCATTGGAAAGTGTCCAGAGGAGGCTCACATGAATGATTCCAGGAATGAAAGGGTTATCATACGAGGACTGTTTGATGGCTCTGGGTCTGTACTCACTGGAAGTCAGAAGGATGAGGGGTAATCTTATTGAAACCTTTCGAATGTTGAATGACCTAGACAGAGTAGATGTGGAAAGGATGTTTCCCATGGTGGAAGAGTCTAGGACAAGAGGGCACAGCCTCAGGATAGAGGGATGCTCTTTCAAAACAGAGATGTGGAGAAATTTCTTTAGCTAAAGGATGGTGAATTTGTTGAATTTGTTGCCACATGCAGCTGTGGAGGCCAGGTTGTTGGGTGTATTTAAGGCAGAGATTAATAGATTATTTTTTGGACATGGCATCAAAGGTTACAGAGAGAAGGCCGGGAACTGAGGTTGAGCAGGAGATAAAAAAAAGGATCAGCCATGATTGAGTGGCAGAGCAGACTCGATGAGCCAGATGGCCTAATTGTGCTCCTATGTCTTATGGTCTTATGGTCTAAAACCATGGAGCGCAACATGTCACTAAAGATCCATTTTCTACATTCCCGTTTAGACTTCTTCCCTGTAAATCTTGGCGCTGTCAGTGACGAGCATGGTGAAAGGTTTCACCAGGACATTGTGGTCATGGAGAAACAGTATCAGTGCAAATGGAATCCATCAAAGCTGGCTGATTATTGTTGGACACTTAAGCGAGAAGCCTCAGAGACTGAGTACAAACGTAAATCATCAACAGAACATTTTTAGCTTAGCTAACTATTGCAAAGCATCAGCACCGTTATGTAATAAAATACATTATATTCAATAAAAGTTAATTTCTTGTTTCTCCAAATTCCTACGTGATACAAGCAGTCTGAAATTGTATTTGTGTTCAGCTTCAAGCGGTCTATCATGAACAAAAAAAATTCTGAGGAAGCAATACTTCTGAAAAATTTGTTGACCAGTGATATCAGAGATCTAAAGGCATGGATATGAAGTATTACATTAACCCTAGAGTTTTGTTCAACTCTCAACTTTTGTTATGTTTTGGTCATTTTCACACTGCTGTTTATAGAAGCTTATGAACAGGCTGTAAAACACGTTGAAATATCTTGAAGTGGGTAACTCAGATGGAAAGTTATTGAAAGCTGTAATCAACACGGTGGAATGTTGGAACAGACTCAATGGGACAAATAGCCAAATTCTGCACCCATGCCTTGTGGTCTCATGGAAAGGGACTCGATAATGTGGCTGAGAAACAAAAAGTTGTGACAGATACAACCCCACCCAACACTTCCTTTTAATCTTGCTATCGCAGCTGGTAAAATCTTTACCTTGTCATCGCCACGTTACAGGATGACAATGAGCTGTTGTACTGTAATTCCATTCACCGGGATGCCTTGAAGCAATTACATTTCATTAACTCAACACACCTTGTATTTCATGCATTATTACCTTTGATGAGACATTATAAAAGACACAGGTAGATTTATCCCTGAAGTTATCATTACAAAATCACTTTGGTTTCAATACTTACTAAAGAACTTGCTATACGGGCGCTCCTAAGGTTATTGAACTCAACTGAGTCGGCTTTGGCTGTGGTTGTGAAACTATTAGTGACCTGCTACTTCTAGTCATAGAGCAATAGAGTACAGAAATAGGACCTTCAGTCCATCTACTCTGTGCCAAAATATTATTCTGCCTAATCCCATTGACCCAGACCTGGACTATAGCTCTCCCATTCATGTACTTATCCAAACTTCTCTTCAATGATGAAACTGAACCCTCATCCACCACTTCCACTGGCAGCTCACTACACTCGCACCATCCTCTGAGCTTTCATCTGGACCTCTTTTTCCGACTTGTAACTAATTTTCAGAATTATCAAGTTAAGTCACAGAACAATGCACTCAAGCTGCAGGTGGAACTCAGCAGATCAGGTAGTATCTGTGGAGAGGAGTAAATAGTTAATAACCATATAACAATTACAGCACAGAAACAGGCCATCTCGGCCCTTCTAGTCCATGCCAAATGCTTACTCTCACCTAGTCCCACCAACTTGCACTCAGCCCATATCCTTCCATTCCTTTCCTGTCCATATACCTATCCAATTTTTTTTAAATGACAAACTCGAACCTGCCTCTACCACTTCTGCTGGAAGCTCATTCCACAAAGCTACCACACTCTGAGTAAAGAAGTTCCCCTTCGAGTTACCCCTAAACTTTTGCTCCTTAACTCTCAACCCATGTCCCCTTGTTTGAATCTCCCCTACTCTCAATGGAAAAAGCCTATCCACGTCAACTCTATCTATCCCCCTCATTATTTTAAATACCTCTATCAAGTCCCCCCTCAACCTTCTACGCTCCAAAGAATAAAGACCTAACTTGTTCAACCTTTCTAGGTAACTTAGGTGCTGAAACCC
The DNA here is from genome assembly GCF_048418815.1 of Hemitrygon akajei. Lineage (NCBI taxonomy): Eukaryota > Metazoa > Chordata > Chondrichthyes > Myliobatiformes > Dasyatidae > Hemitrygon > Hemitrygon akajei. The sequence goes on from NC_133130.1 coordinate 16,901,346, forward strand.
AGGTAACATTCTAGTAAATCTCCCCTGTACTCTCTCTATTTTGTTGACATCTTTCCTATAATTCGGTGACCAGAACTGTACACAATACTCCAAATTTGGGCTTACTAATGCCTTGTATAATTTTAACATTACATCCCAATTCCTGTACTTCTATAGGAGCAGAATTAGGCCATTTTGTTCAGGTGTTCAGCGAAAACTCCTACGCTCTTTCCGCCAGAGAAAGCAGGATCTCCCAGTGGCCACAGATTTCAATTCCACGTCCCATTCCCATTCTGATATGTCTATCCATGGCCTCCTCTATTGTCAAGATGAAGCCAGACTCAGGTTGGAGGAACAACACCTTATATACCGGCTGGGTAGCCTCCAACCTGATGGCATGAACATTGACTTCTCTAACTTCCATTAATGCCCCTCCTCCCCTTCTTACCCCATCCCTGACATATTTAGTTGTTTGTTTTTTTTCTCTCTCTCTCTGCCCATCACTCTGCCTGTTCTCCATCTCTGTCTGGTGCTCCCACCCCCCTCCTTTCTTTCTCCCGAGGCCTCCCGTCCAATGATCCTTTCCCTTCTCCAGCTCTGTATCACTTTTGCCAATCACCTTTCCAGCTCTTAACTTCACCCCACCCCCTCCGGTCTTCTCCTATCATTTCGCATTTCCCCCTCCCCCCACTACTTTCAAATCTCTTACTATCTCTCCTTCCAGTTAGTCCTGACGAAGGGTCTTGGCCTGAAACGTCAACAGTGCTTCTCCTTATAGATGCTGCATGGCCTGCTGTGTTCCACCAGCATTTTGTGTGTGTTGTTTGAATTTCCAGCATCTGCAGATTTCTTTGTGATTGCCATCAACAATTGCGATCTGGAAGTGGTCCACGAGTTCACATACTTGGGCTCGACCATCAGCGACACTCTCTCCCTCGATGCTGAAATCAATAGGCGTATCAGCAAAGCAACATCGATCCTTGCTCAAATCTCCTCGCGGGTCTGGGAGAATCTGAAACTCACTACAAAGACCAAGACTGCCTTGTACAATGCATGTGTCATCAGCACCCTCCTGTATGGTAGCGAGACTCGGACCATCTACTCCAAGCAGGAGAGGAAACTCAATAGTTTTCACCTGCGCAGCCTTCGCTGCATCCTCGGCATCACCTGGAGAGACGAAGTCCCAAACTCTGAGGTACCTTCCCGCACTGGACTTCCCACAATGTTCACGCTTTTAAGACAACACAGACTACGCTGGCTGGGCTACGTCAATGTATGAAGAATGGTAGACTGCCAAAGGACATCCTCTATGGAGAACTAGCAAAAGGCAAAAGGAACGTTGGTAGACCCCAGCTTCGCTTCAAGAACCTCTGCAAGTGCCACATGAAAGCCTTAAAAATCAACACAGAGTGCTGGGAGGATAGAGTAGATGACCACAACAAATGGCGAGGTACTCTTCAGCAACACCTGGAGCAAGGCGAAAGAGTGACCCTGAGTAAGTGTGAGGAGCGGAGAGCTAAATGGAGAGCACAGCGGACAGCGGAAAACAATTCCACGACACCCTACACATGCAGCAACTGTGGCAGAGCCTACAGTTCCATGATTGGCCTCAATAACCACAGTCGACACTGCTCAACAAACCAGTGACTACCAGAGGCGCAGTACCCATGGTCGACCACGACCGACGGAGGCCGCAATTCAATTCAATTCAGTGTAGGTATTTCTATGTTCAAGGTGATCCAAGGCTGACAGGAGAGCTTGTATGATTGCATTCACTGTAAACCTATAGTAATGATTGGAAAATTGGAAAATAAGTTCCTTGCTTAGGCAGAAGTTGATTCCAGCCATGAACAACTTCTCAAAGCATTCCATCACAGTAAATATGAGTGCCATTTGACAACAGCCATTGAGGCAGCTTACCCTGCTCTTCTTGGGCACTGGTATGATTGTCAACCTCTTGAAGCAGGTGGGAGCTTCTGATTGCAATAGTGAAAGATTGAAGATGTCATTGAATACTCCCGTCAGTTATGGCAGGGAGATGGGAAACAGTATGAGAGAGGTCAGGATGCCAGCAGAGAAAGAGTTAAATTGTACCACAGAGGCAAAATTCAAAAGGGTGAAGGATGCAGGACTGAAGGTGCTATATTTAAATTCAATAGGTTTCAGAATACGGTGGACAAACTCGCGGCACAATTAGAGGTTGGTCGGTATGAGGTGGGCATCACTGAGTCGTGGCTGAAAGAAGGCCATAGTTGGGGGTTTAACATCAAAGGATATACTTTATATTGGAAAGACAGGCAGGAAGCCAGCGGTGGTGATGTGGCTGTGTTAGCAAGAGATGGAATTACACCTTTAGAAAGTGGTGACATAGGGTCAGAAAATGTTGGATCTTTGTGGGTGGAGTTGAGAAACTGCAAGGGTTAAAAAACCATTATGGAAATCATAGATAGGCCTCTAAATAGTAGTCAAGATTTGGGATTGAGATTGCAAAGGGAACTGGAAAAGGCATGTGATAAGGGTAATGACACAATTGTAATGGGGCACTTCAGTATGCAAGGGGATTGGAAAATCAGGTTGGTGTCAAATTGCAAGAGTGGGAATAAACCACTGAAATACCGACAGACTGGATTTTAGTTTCTCCTTCAAAGTGAACTCGATCATATTGTGTATTCCCTAAGGGTTCCTTAACCTTAAGCTCTCTTATCACCTCTGGATCATTGCACAACACCCAATCCAGCACAGCTGATCCCCTAGTGGGCTCAACACAAGCTGTTCTAAAAAACCATCGCTTAGACATTCTACAAATTATTTCTCTTGAGGTCCAGTACTGGCCTGGTTTTCCCAATCCACTTTCATGTTAAAATCCCCAACGATTATCATGACATTACCCTTCTGACACACCTTTTCTATCTCCTGCTGTAATTTGTAATTCACATCCCGACTGCTGTTCGGAGGCCAGTATACAACAGCCATTAGGGTCCTTTTACCCTTGCAATTTCTTAGCTCAACCCATAGAAACTCTTCACCTTCTGATCCTATGTCATCCCTTTCTAATGATTTAATATTATTTCCACCCCCTCTGACTACTAATCTATTTTTCTGATACACCATATATCCTTGGACATTCAACTCCCAAATGGCAGACATCCTTTAACCAAGTTTCAGAGATGGCCACAACGTCATACGTGTGAAAAAGCCACACTCAGGTTGGAGGAACAAGACCTTATATTATGTCTCCATAATATAAGGTAGCCTCCAACCTGATAGCATGAACACTGATTTGACTAACTTCTGGTAATGTCCCCCGCTCTCTCCCTCACCATTCCCCTCCTCTTTTCCCTCTCTCACCTTATCTCCTTGCCGGACCATCACCTCCCTCTGGTGCTCCCCCTTCTCTTTCTCCCTTGGCCTTCTGTCCTCTTCTATGAGACTCCCCTTCTCCAGCCTTGTATCTTCACCATTCAACTTCGCAGCTCTTCACTTCATTCCTCCCACTTCAGCTTGTGTTTCTCCCTCCCCTCCTCTCACCTTTTAAATATACTCCTCAGCTTTTTTCCCTCCAGTCCTGACGAAGGGTCTCGGCCCGAAGCGTCGACTGTACTCTTTTCCAAAGATGCTGCCTGGCCTGCTTGAGTTTCTCCTGCATTTTGTGTGTGCTGCATAATCAGTTCGGCCCAGTTTTCATTATCTGCAGGCTGCCCTAATTCAAGTTCCCCCAAAATAAGAATAACACCAGAGACCCAAAACACATCATAACATGAACTAGAGAGTCCAATGCACAAACCGCATCATTCATGTCTAAGTTCAAGTTTAATTGTCATTCAACTATACAGATGTACAATATACTGGTAAATGAAAGTGATCCTCCAGGGCCACGGAGGAAAACGCAGTACATACAGTCACACACAGCACATATAGCTATGATGGCACTTCAGTCACATTATAATATTGGCACAAGTCCCTGAGTGGCATGGCCTGAAGATTGATGGTGCATCGGATGTTGTTCTGGAGAACAAGCACACCGCAGTTCCTCACATCCCGCAAACAAATCAGCTTGTCTTTCAGTGAGCGAACACCAGAGAGTAGCATCAACACGAGAGCTGGCCTGCAAGGGCCAACCCCCAACCCAGCACAGATTTCAGCAATCCCACTGTCACTCTGTTCTCTACTGTACTGCACCCGGGTGGACGTAGCAGGTGACGCCGTGGTAAGAGGTACTGGCCTGTGCAAGAACCGAGGCCACGCAGCACCCCCCATACCCCCCACCATCGGTCTCACCAATGAAACACACGCAGTATTTTGTATTACCAATGTCCAACAGGGTCTTGCGACTGCAAGAAAAATGCTTAAGGCTAACATTTACACCTTTTGCTAGACCTGGAGAAACTGCTGTGAACAAGCACATCACCAATTTACCAGACTGTACCAAACCAAAGATTTCACAAAGTAGGGGAAATAACATAGGTCATGAAACCTGCTTTGTCATTCAGTGGGGCTGAGGGTTATCAGGTTGTTGGTTGCAACTCAGTTTCCAGCCTAATTCCTGGAATTCATGATTTCCTTATTGTTAATCAGTTTCTAAACATTACCCTAGTGCTTCCAAAGACTAACACTCACACTCATGTTCCTCTATGCCTGCAGACGTACTTTAGAATACCCACTGTTCTATGGGAAAACATGCAAACACCTTGATGAAATTGCAGCCTGAAGCACATTCCTCTTTAAACTTCAAAGTAAATTTATTATTCAAGTATATATACGTCATCATTTCTGACTGTGAGGTTTATTTTCTTGCAGATATCCACAGTAGAACAAAGAAACACAATAAAATGAATAAAAAATACTGTAGATACTGACAAACAACCAAAGTGCAAATACAAAACAAATAAATAATTCTGGGATAATGATTTCTTGAAAGTGGAATCAGTTCAGAGATGAGATGACTGAAGTTATCCACATTGGTTCAGGAGTCTGATGTTGAAGAGTAATAACTGTTCTTGAACCAGGTGGTGTTGGACCCAAGGTTCCTGTACCTCCTGCCTGATGGCGGTAGTAAGAAGAGAGCATGGCCTGGGTGGCCTCTTGGTTGCACCACAGATTCCAACTTTGCAACTAACCACACACACCTTGATTAGATTCAGACATAGGCATGTATTTTCCCCAAAGAGTATGCAAAACTCTCGATAGTCAATGAGATATGCAGCACAGAAAAGGGACATTTAGCCCAATTTGTTTACACCGACCATGTCAGGAGCAAACAACCAAAGTGCAAAAGAAGGCAAATTGTGAAAATAGAAAAAAATATCAAGAAGGAAGTACAGAAGCCTTAGGTTCCACACGACCAGGTTCAGGATCCTTCAATCTTTACCCTTCAACCATCATGCTCCTGAACCTGCGTGGGTAACTACACTCACCAGAACTCTCAACTGATTCCACAATATGCAGACTCACTTTCAAGGACTCTACAACTCATGGTCCTAGTATTGCTTAATTTTATTTGCACAGTTCGTCTTCTTATGCACGTTGATTGTTTATGTCTATCTTTTCAGAAACTCGATTGTATTTCTAAATTTTCCTGCAAATGCCTGTAAGGAAATGAATCTCAAGGTGGGAAATCATAACATATACTGCATACAGTGCCTATAAAAAGTATTCACTCCCCTCAGAAGTTTTCATGTTTTATTCTTTTACAATATTGAATCACAGTGGATTTAATTCGGCTTTTTTGACACTGACCAAGAGAAAAACAGATCTCAGGAGTCTAAGGAAAGCAGATCTCAGTATACTAAGTGATCTAAATTAATTAGAAATATAAAACACAAAATAATTGATTGCATAAGCACTCATCCCCCTTTAATATGACACATCAAATCATCATTGGTGCAGCCAATTGGTTTTAGAAGACATATGATTAGTTAAATAGAGATCTGTGTTCAGTCAATGTGTTTTAATTGATTGTAATTAAAAAAAAAACGCGTATCTGGAAGTTCCAACTGCTGGTGATTCAGATCCCTGGCAAAGAAATACACCATGAAGACAAAAGAACACTCCAAGCAACTCTGAAGTCAGCTGGAAGAAGATTCTATGGCCTGATGAAATTGAAATTGAGCTTTTTTCCATCAAGCTAAACACTATGCCTGCGTAATCCAAACACCACACATCATCAAAAACACACACCCATATCGTGAAGCATGGTGGGGGCTGCATCATGCTGTGGGGATGCTTCACTGCAGCAGGCCCTGGAAGGCTTGTGAAGGTGGAGGGTAAAATGAATGCAGCAAAATACTGGGAAATCCTGGAGGAAAACCTGCTGCAGCCTGCAAGAGAACTGTGATTTGGGAGAAGATTCATTTTCTTGCAAGACAATGACCCCAAGTTTAAAGCCAAAGCTAGGCTTGAGTGGCCAAGTCAACTCCAGACCTCAATCCAATTGGGAATTTGTGGCTGGACTTGAAAAGGGCTGTTTGCTCACAATCCCCAAGCAATCTGACAGAGCTCAAGCAGTTCCGTAAAGAAGAATGGGGAAAAATTGCAGTGTTCAGAGGTGCAAAGCTGATAGAGACCTATCCACACAGACTCAAGGCTGTTATTGGTGCCAAAGGTGCATCTACTAAATACTGACTTGAAGGGGGTGAATACTAATGCAATCAATTATTTTGTGTTTTATATCTGTAATTAATTTAGATCAGTTTGTAGAGATCTGTTTTCACTTTAACACAAAAGAGTCTTTTTCTGCTGATCAGTGTCAAAAAAAAGCCAAATTAAATCTAGTGAGATTCGATATTGTAAAACCATAAAACGTGAAAACTTTCAAAGGGGGCGAGTACTTTTTATAGGCTCTGTATGTACGTGTATATGTTGAGATTAACTCTCTGTTGAGTCGGAGTTTAAGCTAAGCAGGGAGGAGGGATGTGTATTTGATATCTGAGTAATTTTTGTAAATATACTGTTTGAGTAATCATTCTTTGTTTGTTAGTCATTATGGGTTAAATGTAAAAGTACGTGAAATGACATACACCATCATTACACCACCACCTCATAAGTGCATGCCTCACAAAGTAAAAACGAAATTTACATGCATCTCTTGGGCTACCTTGTTTTAATTTCAATTTATTTTGTGTTTTGGAGTTACAAAGCATAACAAGAAGAGACTTAGTTTAAAAAGGGGTTCAATCAAACTGGTGCCCAAGGAGAGCAGGGTGAACTGACTCAGTAACTATTGCCTAGTAGCACTCAGGTCCACCGTGAAGAAGTGCCTTGAGAGGTCTAATCTGGCATCACGTTTGGCACAGACATCATGGATAGAAGGGATTGATCCTGTCCTGCACTGTTTTACGCTTCACGTTCTGTGACACTGACAATGGTTCTCGAGAAGTGGGACCATGCAGATTGGAAAGACCTGCACTTGTTCAGAGTTACAAACGCAGGGCTGAGGGATGGAAATCGGCAAGTGAGTGAGACTGATAAGGTCATGCTTATATCATCCATAGATGCCGTTATAAAGAAGGCAAGGCAACGGCTATACTTCATTAGGAGTTTGAAGAGATTTGGCATGTCAACAAATACACTCAAAAACTTCTATAGATGTACATGGAGAGTATTCTGACAGGCTGCATTTCCGTCTGGTATGGTGGGGGGGGGGGGGGGGCCTACTGCAAAGGACCGAAAGAAGCCGCAAAACGTTGTAAATTTTGGGCACTAGCCTACAAAGGTCCCAGGCCATTTTCAAGCAGCGGTGTCTCAGAAAGGCAACGTCCATTATTAAGGACCTCCAGCACCCAGGGCATGCCCATTTCTTATTGCTACCATCAGGTAGGAGGTACAGAAGCCTGAAGGCACACACTCAGCGATTCAGGAACAGCTTCTTCCTCTCTGCCATCCAATTCCTAAATGGACATTGAACCCATGAATACTACCTCACTTTTTTAATATATATTAATTCTGTTTTTTGCATGATTTTTAATCTATTCCATATACGTATACTGCAATTGATTTACTTATTTATTTATTATTATTATTTTATTATTTTTACTTTCTTCTTCTATATTATGTATTGCATTGAACCGCTACTGCTAAGTTAACAAATTTCATGACACATGCCAGTGATAATAAACCTGATTCTGATTCTGAATCAGTTGAACAAATGGTCTCCTTCCTTTCTTTTACCATTTCGAAATTCAATTATTCTGTAGGTTAAAACTAATTCTGTCAAGTGCAGCACTTCTAGGATGCAAGAGGCACGCTAAACCTTTTGTACTCCATCTGATCCTTCTTAATATTGGAGCATTCCGATACCAGCTGTTGAGTTTATTGGGAATGCTTGAAAGACTTTGATGAGTAGTCTGTGTGCTGATCTCTCCCATCTGAACCACCAGTGAACAAACGACCAGTGCCACAAACTAACTGGAAGCAGATTGCTTGCTTTTGCTGGTCTCTGCAGATGAAACCATGGATCATGGACTTCCCTGTGTTGCAAAGGCCCGACTGCAGCGCATCTATCACAATCCTTTCAGTACGGCAGATAATGAGCCACCCTTAAGGCTCTAGATCAGGGGTTCCCAGCCTGGGGTCCTTGGCATAAGAAAGATTGGGAACCTCTGCTGTAGCTGGATAACGTGTCAGGTCCTGTTACTCTGAACCAGTATTGGAATCACCACAGATCTGGAGCTCCCTGACTCCCTAGGTACGCAAGTCGGCAAGACCAGAGTTAAAAGTCTAGTTTTTGGGGTTCTGGTCACTGGAAAGTTTGAATTTCAAGGCTTGGAGTTCAGGATGCACGTCCAGGGTCCTTAGTTGTTGTCATCTGTGAGTCCTGGGGTCGATACCAATGATCAAAGCACAAAGATCTATTGGAAGTCTGCAAGTCGAGATCCTGTGATGGAAGCCCTGAGTTTCTGAGTCTGTCCACTCGTAGTTGGAGGTGTCCTGTCCTTAGATATGGAGGAGAGAGAGAGAGAGAGAGGGGGGGGGGGGAGAGAGAGAGAGAGAGGGAGAGGGAGAGAGAGAGAGAGAGAGGGAGAGAGAGGGAGAGAGAGGGAGAGAGAGGGAGAGAGAGGGAGAGAGAGAGAGAGCATGCGCATTGGAGAAACAGGGTTTCTTTAATTGTTGCTTGTGTTGTTCTGCTGAGCAGTGTTGACACGTTATGTTGCCTTTGGAATCTGTGGTGATACTTGTGGGCTGCCCTCAGTACATGCTTTGGTATGTTAGTTAGTCATACAGACATAGAAAAGTACAGTACTAAAGCAGGTGATTTAGCCCATCTAGTCCAGGCCAAAGCCATTTAAACTGCCTATTCCCATTGACCTGCAGGTGTTAATGCAAATGATACATTTCACTTTTTGCTCCAACGTGCATGTGAAAGCACTGATGATCATAAAGACATTCTGATTTATGTTATAGCTTTAAAACTCTGCAAGTCTACCTTGCTAGAGAACTGGATAGCAAGGGTGTTGCACAGTGACGGAGCAGAAGCCCACACTGTGCTGTGGCCTACTACAGGGTCTCGGGGAAGCAGATTCCAGATGCGGTGTGTGAGGCCGCTGAAATGCAGTAATCATGTCGGTATTCAAGTGAGATATAAACCGGATCTCAGCAGCTCCACGCTCCCGATGACACTACTGCCTAACATCCGATTGCGGAAAAATAAGACGGATACCTACATCCCTGTCTGAACCAGTGGGAGATGAGGGACTGCTGCCCACTCGTCCTGACAGAAGCGTGGCTCCAGGGCAGTACTCCAAACTCCACCATCCAGCTGCTTTCCGGTAGACAGAAACTCTCTGAGGTCTGGTAAGATGCACAGAATAAGAACTGGTGTGTGAACTCCTTGATAGTATCGGCCAATGTTCCATCGAATTAATTTTTTTTACAGCCTCACAGACCAACCATTGCTTTGAGCAGGAAGTTTTTACACTCTCTGAGAACTGCACGGCACTTTAAATGTTTTGTTTTTGTAATATGCATGCTATGAATATTTAGAATGAAATTTGAAAAATCAGGTACTTTTGATTTTATTTATTAATCGAAGGGTAAAATGAAATACAGTGCAACAAAGAAAATCTTTCACACTCGGTTAAGTTTCTCTAGCTACGTCCAATTCCAGCTGTATGGCAACGAAGGCTATGTGTGCGGGAGCATTTCAGCTACGGTGTGGCTGTGCACCCTCACAGCTTAGTGGTGATGGTGAAGTTCGGGCCCTTCCATTTACCGAGTGAGTTCACTGCCGTTGTGATTATTGCTGCTTACAATCCCTCCTGTGCTAATGCCTGGGAAGCACTACAGGAGCTCCATGGCTCCATCTGCTACCTCCTGAATGTGATAAACAAACAGATCTGATTCCCTGCCTTTAGGGCTGATACGTTCCTGGACGGGTGCCTAAAATTCTGGCTGTTCAAATCCCATCATGGAAACAAGGAAATTTAAATGCAAGTCATTAAGCAAATACGCTATAGAGTCATAAAGTCAGACAACATAGAAAAAGGCCCTTCAGCCCATCTGGTACATGACAACCAGGATTCCCATCTAAGCTAGCCCCATTTCCCTGCGCTTGGCCGATATCCCACTAAACCTTTCCTGTCCATGTTTCTGTCCTAGTAATTTATAAATGTCATTAATGTACCTGCTGCAGTCATTTCCTTTAGCAACTCCTTCTATATACTGACCACTCATTGGGTGAAAACATTGAAGTTCAGACTCCTATTAAATCTTTCCCTCTCACCTTAAACCTATGCCCTCTAGCTTTTGATTCCCTAACCCTGGGGAAAGGACTATGCACAATCACCCTATCTGTGCCCCTTTTGATTTTAAACACCTCGATAAGATCACCCCTCAGTCTGCTATGCTCCAGTGAAGGAATCAATGGCATTGGCCAGTCGTCATTGAGGCAGGTTACTGTCGCTTTCTTGGGCACTGAGATGATGGTGGCTGCCTTGATGCCGGCTCCAGAGAGATAGAACCTCAGAGGTCTGTTAGATCCTCAGGTAACCGGGCTGCATTGTCCCTCCGCACACAATCTTGCCTTGCAACTTTACATGGGTTGACCCTGGCTAGGGACTCCCTCACATCAGCTGTGGTCAGACAGAGTGCCTGCTCCCCGGGAGGAAGGGGCGACCTTCCTCTCCGGCACATCGTTCCGTGCATCAAGCTGAGCGTCAAAGGCATTCGGTCTATCAGGAAGAGAGGTGTCACAGTCATTGATGCTCAGCGTGGACTTGTTAGCCTGTTATGGTCTGAATATCCCGCCACATGTCACATGTCTCTGGTGGTACAGAAATGGCTGTATATTCTCTGTGAATAATCCTGTTTTGCCTTCCTGATAGTGCGGGAAAGCACAGCTCTTGTTGACCCAAGAGCCAACCTATCCCCCAATCTGAAGTCAAAGACCTGATCTCTCAGCCATGCCAGGACCTCTAATTTAATCACAGTGATGACCTCAATGCACTTCTCTTTGTAGCCAGTAATTAATAATAAGTAATAAATTAAAAACAATAAACCAATTTACCAATTCAAACCCCATTGGTCTTCTCCCTTTGCAAGTTCTGCAGAAGGGTCTTTGATGTGAAATGCCAATATTGTTTCTCTCTTCGTGGATGCTGCCCATTCTGTTGAGAGTTTTCAGCATTTCTTGTTTATCATTTCTGATTTACAGCATCTGCATTTATTTAAATTTTTCAGCCCAGGACATCCTGTATTGAAGTGCATAATCTTCCCGTCAATATCCAGTGTACTGATGACCAGGTAAATGGATATAAGAAGTACCATAGGGTTTGCTGTCATTCAAAAAGTAGTCATACAGCCCTTCTGCCCATCTAGTCCATGCTAAAATCAGAAGATCAGGACTTTACTCCATGCACAAAGGCCAGTGATGAAAGACATCAAATGATGTTGGGCTGTCCCAGATTGGTGGGTCCTAGGAACATAGGAGGCAGAAGGTCCGGTGAATCGTCACACCCAGGGTTCAAGGTTGGGGTTCGGCATCCCATCATCGGCCACACCGGGTATCAATACTGAAGGTCGATCGGAAGTCTGGAAGTCAAAGTTCAAAGGCCGAAGCCTGCAGTCTGGAGACTGGAGGCATGTCATAGAGTTGGAGGACTGTCTGTGTGTGTATACGGTCAGAAGGGAGGAAAGGGGCTTTTGTTTTGTTGTAATTACTTTGCTGATTGTGGGGTTTGGTTTCATTGTATCCTGTGGCATTCTGGGTGGTGGGGTAGAGACTCATCTCTCCCAAGATGTATAAGGCGCTTCTTCCTTCTGCTCGCCTGCTGGTCACCAATTGGACAAGATGCTTAGCCCCTTCCCCACCCACACCATCAAATCAGGGTATTGATTTATTGATCAATTCTGTATTGACCAAATCGGGGTAATGTGAAGCCATGGGAGTCGGTGGTGCATTTTACAAGTCCTGGTTATGCGACCACTGAAAACAATCTCTGAAGATAATGCCTAGGTCACCTGTCTTGTAAAGACACTGCCCAGAAGGAAGCAATTGCCAAGAGCAATCATGGTCATGGGACCAACCATGATCAGCCACGTCATACGACACGGCACATGACGATGATGAAGATGTGTTGCTCTGCCGAGCATTGCAGGCATGCTCTGGTGGTGCTGGAATTTAGGTATAAACAAAGATTAGCTTATTTGCTGCATGTATATTGAAACATCAAAACATACAGTGCAATGCATCATTAGCATTAACAACCAACACATTTCCAAGTGAAGCCATACTTCCTGTGCCAGTTTAGCATGCCCATAAGTTACTACCCCTAACCCGTACATCTTTGGAGTGTGGGAGGAAACATGAGTACCCAGAGGAAATGTACAGGTTCACGGAGAAGAACGTACAAAACCTCACACACAGCGGTGGGAAATGAGCCCAGGCTGCAGGCACTGTAAAACATTGCACTACTCATTCCATTATTGGGTGGATTTGAAGTGACTCTCTCATATGCAGAATAAATACTAACACAGACCAGATTGACTGATGGCCAAAGCTGCTATACATCAAGTCTTCTCCGTGGATTGTCACCTTGTCGTGGTGGAGAAGCTTGTGTGGTCCTGAGATCCCGAGAGCGATGCCGTCTGGAGCTATGCTCCTGGTAGGGTCACCCATGGCGGTAAGGTCGAAGGTGAGGTCCCTGACAAAGAACAATCCAACCAAGACCTCAATGGCAGAACAGGTTACTTCGAACTCAATGTCTGTGAAGGCGGATGAAAGCTGCAACAAATCCATCAGCTCCAATCGTCGTGGTTTCCATGCCACTGGAATCAGTTGATTGATTTGTGAAGTATCGTGTGCTTCTTGGAGTGCAACATCAAGTACATGTTAAACAAATACACGCACAGGTGGGCGTCTTCGCTCTGTGATAGATCAACGGAACGAAGATCATCATCTTCGACCTCGAGGGATAGCCAAAACATCAAGTCATAGATCTCCACGACACAGAAGTAGTCCCTTCAGCCCACTATATCCATGCTAACCAATGTGCCTCAGGAATACACCAAGGTACCTCTGGGAAATATTACCCAGGGTGTATATCACGTTTGAATACAAATCCTTCACTCTGGCCAAACAAAGCAATATGATCCCCTGCATCACATTGCCTGGTTTTACCTGGAGAACTAGATTTTCAGAATTCTTGTTGACAAAACCAAACTATCCAACTAAGCTGCTGTTTTATTATTGTCACGTGCCATTGCCAAGGATAATGGTGAAAAGTTGGCCCAGTGGGGATCTTGAATAATGGGTGTTTTCTCTTGAAGCGGTGCCTCCTGTAGATACAACTGATGTTGGGGAGAGATATGCAAATATATATGTATTGGAGGAGTCTGATACTCTACTATTTAGCTTCTTACGTTCTTCTGTAGCAGACCATAATGCACCCAGGCAGGATCCTTTCAGCAGCATATCTGTTGTAGATGCACAAGGGCAAGGAAATTATGAAGAGCCTGGTTCATGCATTTCATTATGGCCCATTATGAAGAATTTGGTTGAGCAACTTCACTCCATTCACAACAAGCAGGATTTCCTGTTGGCCAAGTATTTTAATTCCACTGCCCATTCCCAATCCAACATGTCCATTGTCTCCTCTGCAGCCAAGACGAGGCTGCTCTCAGGTAGGAGGATCAACACCTTGCGGTCCATCTGGATAGCCTTCAACTTAACGGCATGAAAATCTATTTCTCCAACTTGTGGTAATTTCTCTACCTTCCTCCTCCTCTCTTTTTTCATTCCCCATTCTGGCTCCCTTCTTACCCCTTCTCTTCTCCTCATCTGCTATCAATTCCCTCTAGTGTCCATCCTCCTTCCCTTTCTCCCATGGTCTACTCCCCTATCAGGTTCCTCCTTCTACAGCCCTTTACCTTTTCCACCTATCACCTCCCAGCCTCTGACATCAGTTCCTCTTCCCCACCCACCAAATTCTCCCAAACCTGGTTTCACATATCGCCTTCTAAACTTGAGCTTGACCCCCTCCCCACACTCCATGTTTTCATTCTAGTTTCTTCCAGTCTCACACTCCGTAGAAGCTGCCTGACCTACTGAGTTCCTCCAGCATTTTGTGTGTGTTAATGGAGTACTCTGTCCAGTTGCCTTTTTATTGAGATACAGTGCGGAATAGGCCCCTTCTGCCCTTTCGGCTGCACCACCCACCAATCCCAGATTAAACCCCTGCGTAATCACAGGACAATTTACGATGTGCTGGATGGCATCCGTTAGTCTTGCAAGACCATGGATCTGCACCTGGAGAGTCTTGAGAGTGTCCTCTCCAGGGTGCAGGGTTGTATGGAAGACCAGCAGTTTCCCAAGCAGCAAGTCTCCCCTCTCCACGCCACCGATGTTGTCCAAGCGAAGGGCAAGGGTCGATACAGCTGGGCACCAGTGACGTCGCAGCAGTTGCCAGAGCGAATCTGAAGGCAACGTCGGACTGCCTTAGGGACTCCAGCTCCGGGTTTGTCCTCAGGGTTTACTCCCGAAGCCTTTCCCATGAGTGGGTATGGCCGCAAGGCAGCGGAGGTTTGAAATCAGAGTTTCCCCTCTCTTAGATGGACTGCCTTCCCAGGCTGACGAGCTCCATCCACCCGAAGCACTGGTTTTAAGGCCACCAGGACCTGCCTTCGCCCCTTCTCCTGTCAGTAGAAACAGTTCCGCCGGGCTTAGAGGCTAAGCCACACGAGAAGGCCAGGAGTTGGACTTGGTTGTCAGAGTCTATTTGAGACGCATGCCGTGAGGAGCACTTTTAGGTAGTGGGAGCTTGTCCCCACTACCACTCCTCGGCCTGACCACCTTGGAACCAATTAACCTACTAACCAGTGCACTTCTGGACCATGGCGTAAAACCGGAGCAGCTGGTGGAAAGCCATGTGATCACAGAGAGAATGTGCAAACTCCTACAGACAGCAGTGGGAAATGAACCCGGGTAATTGGAGCATAATACTTTAGGAAAAGTGTAAAGGAATAGAGTATGGCAGGTACAATGTAATCTTGAGAAGGATGATGTCATTCATTTTAATAAAATAAAGATGAGCAGAGTATTGTCTTTAAATGATGAGAGGTTGAAAGGCCCTGGTGTCAGGGATACTCGTGGATCTTATTGAATATTGAAAGGCCCAGAAAGAGAGGATGTGGAGAGGATGTTTTCTGTGGTGGGGGACTCTAAGACCAGAGGGCAGAGCTGCAGAGTAACCTCCATTTAGAACCAAAATGAGAAGGGATTTCTTCAGCCGGAGGGAGGTGAATTGTATAATTCAATGCCACAGATGTTTAAAGCAGAGGTTGGTAGTTTTTTTATTAGTCAGTCCATCAAAAGTTACATGGAGAAGGCAGGAGAATGGAGTTGAGAGGGGTAATAAATCGGCCATGATGGAATGGCGGAGCAGACTCGATGGGTGAGTGGCCTCATTCTGCTCATATGTCTTATACCTGGATCACTGAGAGTTAATGCTCAGGTGTGACAGGCAACGTGGAAGGCAACTGATACATTGGTTTCAATCACAAGAAGATTTGAGTATTAGGAATACTTTACAGCAATTGCTTAAAGCTCTGGGGAGATCGTTCCTGGAACGTTATGTACAGAACTGGTCTCACTACCTAAGGAAGTGTGATGGTGTGAAACAGCAAATGTTTGCCAGACTGATTACTCAGCTGACTGGTTTGTGATTTATAGAGATATTATGTAAACCTGGCATACTCTCCCCAAAGTTCAGTAAAATGCGAGATGTCCTGATTTATAAACACATGGCCACTTTATTCGGTAACTCCTCTCCCTAATAAAGTGGCTGCTAAGTGCGTGTTGGTGGTCATCTGCTACTGAAGCCCATCCACTTCAAGGTTCAATACGTTGTGCATTCAGAGATGTACTTCTGCAAACCACTGTTGTAACGTGTAGTTATTTGAGTTAGTCACCTTCCTGTCAGCTTGAACCAGCCTGTCCATTCCCCTCTGACCTCTCTCATTAACAAGGCATTTTTGCATACAGTGCTGCCGCTCACTGGATGTTTCTTTTATTGTTTTACACTCTAGAAACAGCTGTGCGTGAAAATCCCAGGAGATCAGCAGTTTCTGAGATACTCAAATCACCCTGTCTGGCACCAATGGTCAAAGGTCACTTAGATCACATTTCTTCCCCGTTCTGCTGATTGGTCTGAACAACAACCGAACCTCTTGACCACGTCTGCATGCTTTTATGCATTGAGATGTGGCCTGCCTGCTGAGATGCTTGCATTAACGAGCAGGTGTACAAACTAATAAAATGGCCATTAAGTGTAGTTAAGGCGATCACAAAAAGCACTGGGGAGATCACCCTGAGGAAATGTGACGTTGTGATTCAGTAAAGGTTTGCCAGGCTGATTACAGGGCCGACAGGTCTCTCGTTTGTTGAGATATTATATAAGCTTGGCGTACTCTCCCCAAAGTCTGGTAAAATGAGAGGTGACCTGATTGATATATATAAAAGCGTAAGACAATGTAGATGGTAACCATATTTTCCCCAGCCTAGTTACTTCAAGTGTTGGCATGTGGCCAAGAGGTTAAGGCGTTGGTCTAGTGATCTGAAGGTCGCTAGTTCGAGCCTCAGCTAAGTCAACGTGTTGTGTCTTTGAGTGAGCCACTTAACCACACATTGCTCTGCGATGACACCAGTGCCAAGCTGTATCAGCCCTTGCCCGTGGAGAGGGGAGACTTGCAGCATGGGCAACTGCCGGTCTCCCATGCAACCCTGCCCAGGCCTGCGCCCTGGAAACTTTTGCGCTCATGCGCAAATCCATGGTCTCTCGAGGCTAATGGATGCCTATTAAAAGTTACTTCAAGGGGTCACAGCCTCAAAATAAGGATTTGGATATTTCAGTCAGAGTTGAGCAAAAATATCTTCATCCAAAGGGTTAACCCTGGCTTGACCCTACAAGAGATATTCCCTCTGTCCCACCCACTCGCTGCAACTTAGATATTTGTAGTATTTTATCATTTATTTATTTTACTATACCTCTGGAGCAGAGTAGACCTTTTCAGCCATTTGATCCACGATGTCCCAGTAACTCTGACAACCCTGACTTAACTCTAACCTACTCACAGGACAGTTTACAATGATCACTGACCCTACCCAGTATGTCTTTGGGCTGTGGGAGGAAACTGGAGCATCTGGGAAGAAACCCACAGGGAGAGTGTATAGAGACTTCTCACAGAATTGTCACCCGTACCAAGATGCAGTGAAAAGCTTGCCTTACATGCTGCTCATACAGATCAAAACATTTCACAGTGAAAACACCATAACAGAATGCAGAATGAAGTGTAGCAGTTGCAAAGAGCAGAGCAGGGAGACAATAAGGTGCATGATCTTAACGAGGTTGACTGTGAGGTAAAGAGGCTATATTTTCATATTGGGGAACTATTTAGTCAACCATGATCAACTGATTAGATATTTGCATTAACAAGCAGGTGTGCAGGAGTACCTAATAGTCACTGAGTGTATAGTTATGCAGCAGCACATCTAGTTACAATAAAGCACAGTACAATCACAAGGGCACCATGGTGGCATAGTGGTTAGCAGGAGGCTTTTACAGCTTGGGCGTCAGAGTTCAGAGTTCAATTCCGAGACAGTCTGTAAGGAAATTGTGCATTCTTCCTATGACCACGTGTGTTTCCTCCAACTGCACAAGTTTCCTCCCACAGTCCAAAGACGTACCAGTTGGTAGGATAATTGGTCATTGTAAATTGTCCCATGATTAGGCTGGGATTAAACTGGGGATTGTTGGGCGGTGCGTCTCAGAGATCTGGAAGCGCCTATTCCACGCTGTATCTCAATAAATAAATGTGTGTATACCATATAGCGCTAGATGTCACCATATATTACCCAGAGATTCATTTTCTTACGGGCATTTACAGTGGAATAGTGAAATGGAATAGAATCAGTGAAAATCTACACACATAGGACAAAAAGCCAATGAGCAGAAGAAGACAACCTGTGCAAATACAAAAAATAGTAATAATAATAAACAATTGAAGAAATAATACTGAGAAAATGAGTCCACGGGTTGTGGAATCAGTCCAGTGTTGAAGTGAGTGAAGTTATCCTCACTAGTTCAGGAGCCTGATGAGCTGCATGTCTTCAGAATGAGAGAGGAGTCCCACGTGGTCACAAGGAGAATGTACAACTTCCTTACAGACTCAGCAGAAATCAAACCCCGATCTGCAGCTGACACTGCACTAACTGCTATGCTACCGTGCTGCGCTAGGGAGCAGTTAACGCATGGACCTGTGCACCTTTAGCATGTGGGAGGAAATCAGGGCCGCCGGCTCACAGGGAAAATGTGCGCACTCCACACGGACTACGCCCGAGGTCGGGTTCGGACCGGGGTCGCACGCTCTGTGAGAGAGCTGCTCCACTGTGCCACTCCGGTATTCAAGATCCCAGCAACAGTGACAGCACAGGCCACACTTGACATATAATTGGGGATAAAAACTACACTAGCAACTTTTAGCTTTCTTTAAAACAATTTCCTGGATTTTCCAAGCAAGTATTCAGATAGTTGTATTGAGAAAAAAATGCCCATTTCAGATGGGTAAATTCCATATGCTTTTCAGTCATCGTCATAAAGAACAACAGCACAGAAACAGGCCCTTGGGTCCATAGTCTATGCCGATCTATTAATCTGCCTCGTCCCATCAAACTGCACTGGACCGTAACCCTCCATACCCCTCCCATCCATGTAATTATCCAAACTTCTCTTAAATGTTGAAATCAAACCTGAATTCACCTCTTCCGCTGGCAGCTCGTTCCACACACTCACCACCCTCTCAGTGAACAAGTTCTCCCTAATAGTCCCCTTAAACATTTCACCTTTCACATTTAACCCATGATTTTTAGTTTTCATCTCACCCATACTCAGTGGAAAAAGCCTGCCTGCATTTACCCTATCTATATCCCTCAAAAGTTTTGTATAATTCTATCGAATCTCCACTCATTTTCCCACATTCTGGGGAATAAAATCCAAACCTATTCCGCCTTTTCCTATAACTCAAGTCCTCAAGTCCTGGCAACATCCTTTTAAAATTCTTCTGCACTCATTCAATCTTATTGATATCCTTTTTGTAGGTAAGTGACCAGATATGCACACAATACTCCAAATTTACATCCCAACTCCTGTACTCAGTACTTTGAGCACTGACATGCCACAAGCTCTCTTTATGACCCCATCTACTTGTGACACCACTTTTTAGGAATAATGGACCTATATTCCCAAATCCTTCTGTTCCACTGCAATAAGCTTTAAACTCTAATTGCTTTAAGCTTTCTTTCCTTCAGATTAATTGTGAGCCTTTTGTGAATTTTACATTAATGCAAATGCTTTCCAGCTTGAGACTAATATATCTCTGCCTGAATTTATGATATAGTGAATGCAGCAAGGAAAATTAACTTGAAACAATACATCTGAGTGGGCTGAGAAAGCAGGAGTGAAGCCATGTGTCCCAAGTGCGTGGAGTAAGTTAGCAGGAATATGGCTTTGCACGGGAGGTGATTAACAGCTGCGAATGGTTTGCAGATCAAGTTGCTAACACACACACACACACACACACACACACACACACACACACACACACACACACACACACACACACACACACACACACACACACACACACACACACACACACACACACACACACACACACACACAAGAAACACCCAAGAATTGCATAGGAGATGGTTCTCTCTGGAGCCTCAGAGAAGGAAGGGCGACTTAATCTACAAAATTATGAGAGGTTTAAATGGGGTAGACTGTCACAATTCAGGACTCCACAGCTCATGTTCTCAATATTATTTATTACTTACTTATTAATAATATCATTATTTGTATTTGGATAGTCTGTCTTCTCATGCACATTGGTTATTTGTCTATCTTTGTTGGTTCATATTTTATAGTCACACTGCCCAACAACCCTGAAACAATAACCAATTAACTGACCAACTGGTGCATCTTTGGACTGTAGGAGGAAACCCGAGCACCCGGAGGAAACCCAGACATTCCACAGGAAAAACGTACAAACTGCGGCTGGAATTGAACCCGGGTCACCTATACCATAAAGCGTTGTGCTAACCACTATGCTACTGCACCACCCTGATTTTTCATTGATTCTACGGTGCTCCTTTGTATCCACTGCGAATGCCCACAAGAAAATGAATCTCAGGATAGTGTATGCCGAAATATATGTAGTTTCATAATGAACTTACTTTGATCGTTGGATCTTTTTATCAAGATAGAAATGCCCAAGTACTAGTGATTATTTTTTCCATTTCATTATGTACTCGCAGGGCAAGGGATATGCGGTCAGAATCTTTTAATACAATATACAGTCTTGTATATCGTTTGTACAGGGAAGTTGCCGAGACTTGTGGACTTGAGTTATCAGGAAAGGTTGAATATGTTAAGGCTTTATTCTCTGGAGCATAGGAGAATGAGGGGAGATTTGATGGAGGTATACACAGATATTAGAACTATAGATAGGGTAAATGCAAGCTGGATTTTTCCACCAAGGTTGTGTGAGACTGAAACAAGAGGTCATAATCTCAGTACATAATCTCCAGTTCTAGTCTATGAACATACTGAGTGTGTAGTGTGGTTTTCCGCTGCTGTATGTACATTCAGAGACTTCTGCACGCCACTGTTATTTGAGTTACTGTTACCTTCCTGTTGGCCGTTCCTCTCTGATCTCTCTCATTAACAAGCCATTTTCACCCGTGGAACTGCCTCTCACCGGCTGTTTATATTTTTTGTTTCTCACACCATTCTATGTAAACTTTAAAGACTTTTGTCTGTGAAAATCCCAGGAGATCAGCAGTTTCTGAGATACTCAAACCACCCTGTCTGGCACCAACAATCATTCCATGGTCAAAATCACTGAGATCACTTTGCTAAGGTAAGCATTGCTTCGATGGAAAATGACTCATTAGGAGAACTTATTGGACTGGGGGCTTGAATTATAAAGAGAGACTGGGACTGTTTCTACAGGAGTGAAGAAGGTTGAGGATTACTGAAGTTTATATAGTCATGAAGGGCTTGTGGATATGATGAATAGTCACAATCATTTACTCAGTGTAAGGCAGTAAGGGAGTCTAAAACTGTTCCTCTGTTTGAGAGAGTGTGATGATGTTGCCAGGGCTTGAGGACCTGACACAAAATTAATTTGGATAGTTTAGGACTTTGGGAATTCTTTGCCACTGAAGACAGTGGGGGCCAAGTCACTGGGTTTACTTAGACTGAGGTTGATTGGTTCTTGACTAGTCAGGAGTGGTCAAAGGTTACAAGGAGTAGGCAGGAGAATAGGACTGAGAGGATTAATAAATCAGATATGATGGAACAACAGAGAGGATTCGATGCGCCAAATGGCATAATTTAGCTCCTATATCTTAAGGGCGTATGGTCTTTATTCCCTGGTATGCAAAGGAATGAGGGAAGATCATATAGAGGTATACAAAGTTACGAAGAGTGTAAATAGAATGAATGCAAGCAGACTTTCTCATGTCAGGTTGGGAGGGACTAGAATTAGAGGTTTACTGTGATAGGTGATCTATGCAAAGGGGAGCTGAGGGGGAATTTTGTCATTCAGAGGGTGGTTCATGTGTGGAACATGTGTGACAGGCACTGGACTCTGCTGTTATCCATCATTTTCCATGATGCACTGGGGGAGTTCAGCCTTATTAGGGAGGAGAATTGATAACTCTCTGCTGGATAAGAGCTAAATTACTTCCATTCCCGAAACATCATTTGTATAGTTTCTTGGAATAAAATCACTGTTTATATCCATAAATTACCCACCCAACAGACATTTTGATTTGAGGGCTCGGAGGAAGTTAATATAAAATAAAACATTCTTGGCAATGAAATTGATTTGTTGTTGGGAATTGACTGAACTGAGGTCATAGAGTTGGAGCAGCAGCTTCGTGGATAATTACTTGATATATATGTTGTTCCTAGATGCATGAGGATGAGAGGTGAGTTGATAGAAGAGTACAAGATGAGAAGAGGCATAGATTGAGTGGACAGCCAGAAACTTCTCCCAGGGTGGAAATGGCTAGTACGTAATTTTAAGGTGATTGGAGGAAAGTATAAGGGGAAGATACTAGAAGTAGTTTTTTTTTTACACAGAGGATTGTAGGTGCATGGAATGCATTGCATAGAGTGGTGGTAGATGCAGATACCCCACCATACAGGCCATGCCCTCTTCTCTCTGCTTCCAGGAGCCTCAGGTCACACACCACCAGTTTCAGGAAAGGTTATAACCCCTCAACATTTCAGCCCTCTGGACCAGCATAGATAACTTCACTCACCTCAAGGTAATACACACAAAATGCTGGAGGAACTCAGCAGGCCAGGCAGCATCTACGGAAAAGAGTAAACGGTCAACGCTTCGGGCCGAGACCCTTCACTCGTCTCAACACTGATCGTTGAGCCCAGAACCAGTGGACTCACTTTCAAGGACTCTACAGCTCGTTCCTCAGTATTATTTATTTATTTATTTATTATTTGTTTCATTTTGTATTTGCACAGTTTGTCTTCTTTTGCACATCGGTTGTTTGTCAGTCTTAGTGTGTAGTTTTTCATTGATTCGATGCTACTTCTTTTACTTACTCTGAATGCCTGCAAGAAAATAAATCTCAGGGTCACGTTTATTGATCTTACACACTTTATAATACATTTGCTGTGAACTTGGAACTTTGAGATACATTTGGGACGTTTAAGAATATCTCAGATTGGGACATAGATGGTAGAAAGGATGGTTATGAAGGAGGGAAGGTTTAGATCTTAGAGTAGGTCAAAAGGTGGGCATAGTATTGTGGGCTGAAGGGCCTGTGTTGTGCTGTAATATTGTATGCTCCTTGTATTAGAAATGCAGTACTGTGAAAAAGTCTTAGGCACCCTAGGATTTTTTATATATAGTTTCAGATGGTATAGCTTCCATGGAGTCCTGATTTCAACATCATCAAGGGCGTCTGGGATCACCTGGAGAGACGGAAGCAAGCAAGACAGCAAAAGTCTACAGAAGAACTGTGGTAAGTTCTCCAAGATGCTTGGATCAACCTACCAGCTGATTTTCTTATAAAACTGCCATCACAGTGTACCTGAGAGAATCGATGCAGTCTTAAAGGAGAAGGGTGGTCATAACAAATATAGATTGGATTTAGTTTTTTTTTACTGTTTGCTGCTCTTTTCAGTAATTCTTTTTGATATTTAGAAACATTTCATTTCATTATTTCTGAAAGCATCTTCACTTTACAGAGTTTTATATGTGACTAAGACTTCTGCACTGTATTGTATCAGATATGGATTAATATCTATATTAAATTGTCAGAATCAGCTCGTAATTCCTTCCATCAAATCTGATCACTGAATGAGGCTTCCGTTCTGCTGAGTGTCAGAGGTTGAGAATTGATATAATTGACATCTTCTAGATGATTGAAGGGATGAATGAGTAAAAGAGGTAGTTTTTCTAGATTTGAGATTGGAAGTGAATAAACAGCGTTTGAACTGATTCCGATTCAGATTTATTGATCACACTTACATTAAAACATACAGTGAAGTGCATCATTTGTGTTAACGGCCAACGCAACCTAGGGATGTGCAGGGGGCAGCCTGCGAGTATCACCACACGTTCTGGTGCTGACATAACATACCCACAATGCTCAGCAGGACAATATAGGACATAATAAGCAACAAAACAACAACAGCAAAACAAGTTCCCATTCCTCCCTCCCAAACACAGACAGTTCACAAGACGCTGCAGCGGATAGTGAGGTCAGCTGAGAAGATCATTGGGGTCTCTCTTCCAGCCTTCACGGACATTTACACTACACGCTGCTTCTGCAAAGGAAACAGCATTATGAAGGACCCCATGCACCCCTCATACAATCTCTTCTCCCTCCTGCCGTCTGGGAAAAGGCTCCGAAGCATTCGGGCTCTCATGGCCAGACTATGTAACAGTTTCTTCCCCCAAGCTATCAGACTCCTGAATACCCGAAGCCTGGACTGACACCATGCCCTACTGTCCTGTTTATTATTTATTGTAAATGCCTGCACTGTTTTGTGCACTTTATGCAGTCCTGTGTAGGTCTGTAGTCTAGTGTAACTTTTACTGTGTTGTTTTTTTATTACATAGTTCAGTCTAGTTTTTTGTACTGTGTCATGTCACACCGTGGTCCTGACAAACATTGTCTCATTTTCACTATGCACTGTACCAGCAGTTATGGTCGAAATGACAATTAAAGTGACTTGACCTGAGTTCCCCAACTCCAGGACAGGCCCCAGCCTCCAGTCTCCAGGTTTCAGCCATCAGTTTTCGTCAATCGTACTTCTGATTGACCTGCAGGCTCTGGGTTTCGGTACCGACCCCTAGACTGTTCGATCATGGAACTGGCTGGTCTATTGGTGAAAGGAAGAGCATCAATGTCAGAAAATTCTAGAAGCATTCTGCAGGTCTGAGGAGAGAGAAATTGTATTTTCAGTCTGCGACTCATCAACAGAGCCAGGAAAGAGAGACATGAAAGTTTGAAGGTTTGGAGAGGGGGAATAGTGAAAGAGAGGGAATTATTGTGATAGGACAAGTTGAAACGCTCGTCAGAACAACACAAAACACAACAAGCAACAAAATAACAAGAGGTAAACAAACCCCGTTCCTCCATCCCATCAACCCGTGCACATACACAGACCTCTAACTCCAGATAGGCCGTTTCGACCTCCAGCCTCCAGTGGACTTGTAAATTGGACCTTCGACTCCTCCAGCAGACATGCAGAGATTCGTAGTCTCGGGGCTCTGGCCTTCGGGCCTCAAACTCTGGACTTCAGATCGACCTTTGGGATTCAGTCTGGGCTTCCTAGCAACCTTCACCATCACTGCCTATCGTCAGTGTCATCGTTGCTGAGATGTGGACGCCCAGGAACTTCCAGCTGATGGGTGTTGTGACTATAATCTAAATTACCGGACAGACACTGAAGCTGGTGATATAGACAGAAGTCTTTATTCATCACACAAGTAAACATTCTTCCGGAGACTCTTTCAGTAGAATCCAACAAACAGACAGTACATCGTATTCTTACACCCTTAAAGTCAAAGTACAACAGGAGATTCAGTACGTTTACTTCAATTTTTTTGTGTCTGACAAGCGGTTCCTTTGAGGTGCGTATTTACACTGGAAGGACGTAAGATAAAGGAGCAAAATTAGAGGATTTGCCCATCAAGTCTGCTCTGCCTTTTCACAGATCCACTACTCTCTGGCGACAGAAATTCTCCTCAGCTTCATTCTACAGATTGCCCCTCTATTCTGAGGCTGTGTCCTCTGGTCTTGGACTTCCCTCATCAGAGAAAGCATGCCCTCTACATCCATTCTGTTGAGACCTTAGGTTTCAATGAAATCTGCCCTCATTCTTCTGAATTCCAGTGAGTATAGGCCCAGAGCCATCAAGCACTCCTCATTTGATAAGCCTTTCGATCCCGGAATCAGTTTTGTCAATCTCCTTTGGACCGTCTATAATGTCAACACATCCTTTTTTTTCGGATAAGAGGCCCAAAACTGCTCACAATGTTCAAAGTGTGGCCTCGTCAGTGCCTCACAAATCCTCAACGCTGAAATTGATAAGACACCACTGAAGGTTCAAACGACTTCGCTGGAGAAAATCATTCACACAGGTCGTCTAAAGAATTCTGAGGACAGAGAGCCAGATGCCCATGTTGGTGTTGTGAGGGCTGATCTCTCTGTGTACACAAATCTCTCAACTACTGATAGATCAGCTATCTGATGTGCTCAGTGATAGTATCAGTCTTGTCTGCAGGCTTCCTTGAACTTGTAGCACTAACTCAGCCAACTGCTGCCTGGTTTGATGCAGGCCAATTAACATAAAACAGTTGGCTGATGAACGAGAGTGCCTCATTCTCACCTCACTTTGCAAACTGTATCCTTTACCAGCCAACCCCCTTCTGTGGGCCATCCTGAGCTCCACAGACCAGACTGGTGTCCCTTTAACTTCAAACTGATTACTGCTTGCAATTTACATCAAGAACTGAAAACTGGTTCTTGCTTGAGTTAATAACTGATATATTCACATGATTCCATAACTCCTCAAAAGGTGTATAAGATGATGGGAGGCGTTGATCGTGTGGATAGTCAGAGGCTGTTTCCCAGGGCTGAAATGGCTAACACGAGAGGGCACAGTTTTAAGGTATTTGGAAGTAGGTACAGAGGGGATGGCGGGGGTAAGTTTTTTACTCAGAGAGTGGTGAGTGCATGGAATGGGCTGCCGGCAACGGTGGTGGTGGAGGCGGATATGATAGGGTCTTTTAAGAGACTCTTGGATAGGTACATGGAGCTTAGAAAAATAGAGGGCTATGGGTAACCCTAGGTAATTTCTAAAGTAAGTACATGTTCAGCACAGCATTGTGGGCCGAAGGTTTTCTATGTTTCTATATTTCCAATTCTGAACAATGAGGAGTGCAGAAACTTGAGTGGAAACTTTTTTAACAAAGAAGATCATAGCAATGTGGAACAAAATGCCGAAGGAAGCTATTGGGGCAGGTACAGTAACAAGACTATTCCGTAGGTGCATGGATTGGGAAGACTTACAAAGTCATAGGTCAAACGCAGGCAAATGGGACATGCTTGGGATGGGCCAATTGAGCATAAGGGGCAGGCTTCCAAGTTGTAAAACTCCATGACTACGGCTCCCAACTTCAGCCTTAACTCCAAAATCATACCTTCTGGGCTGAAAAGAATTTGTCGGTTAGAGGGAATCTGAGCTAGCAAACTCCCAGGGGATGGGATTGCCCCAATATTGTATCGAAATTGGAAATCCAACAATGGCCATCACAAAATTTACCAAAGCTTGCAGGGAATTCCAGCAGCAGGAAGTCAAATGTAGTGCGAAATGAGCATCGTTTGTAAATAAAGCATGTGCCCTTTCACCCATTGGTCACTGTAACTACAGGGTTCACAGGTGAGCAAGGTATGAGAGAAGGAGATAGATATATCAGTTAATGCTGATGGCTCTGTGATGGAAAGTGGGTAAACACCTAGATTATGTGAGGAGAGAGCTCAGCCCAGACAGAAAGATTCCCCTTTGGAACAGAGATGAGGAGGTGACTCTGTGGAATTCATTGCCACACCCAGCTGTGGAGGCCAAATCACTGGGTATATTTACAGCAGAGGCTGATAGGTTCTTGATTAATAAGGGCATCAAAGGCTTCAGGGAGTAGGCAAAATAATGGGGTTGAGAGGGATAATAAATCAGTTATGATCAAATGTGAGATCATGAAGAGAAGGAGAAAGGGGGGGAGAGAGGGAGATGGAGAGGAGAGAGGGAGAAAGGGAGGGAGAAGGAGAGAGAAAGTGCAGAGAGAGAGAGTGAGAGAGGAGACACACACGCATACATGCATGCACTCATGCATATCCACAAAGACGCACTTGCATGGAGGAGTAAAAAGGAAAGTGAAGAATGATGTAAAGTGGAGGTACGCACGGCTCAGCAAAGACCCCTATCTGATTTCCTCTCTTTGGCTCCTGTCACAGTGGCGAAGCAAGTAGAGCCGTTGCCTCGCAGTTCGATCCTGACCACCAGTACTGCCTGCGTGGAGATTGCACATTGTCCCTGTGGCAGCTTGGCTCTCCCCAGGAGCTCGGGCTCCTGTGCGGATGTGCAGGTTGTTGCTTTAGGGATGATTGATAAGTTCGTGGCCTCAGGTAGAAGGAGTCAATTTTAGAAAACCTAGCACATTTATTTTTCACCCTCCCCTAGTGTTGCCACCATGTCCTCGTGGTCCTCCTCGGGTGATAAGCCCTTGAGACGAAGGTAGCGGATGACTGCACGAAGGCCGATGTTGTCCATTTTCTCAGACAGTGCTTACTTGCAATTTTCAATTATCTGGAACAGAAATACCACAAAAGTTATTAACTTCAAACTTTCTGCGTAATCACTCAAAGAGTTGAACTGCACGTGCATGTAATGAGAGCTGTATAACTCATCTCCTTCTACCTTCGGCCATGAACTAATCAATCACCCCTGCTGTGGACACTTTCTGGAGGTCCAAGACACCGACTTCTACAAAGAAGGGATCCGTATGCTCCACAACCGCTGGACTAAGTGTGTACATGTAGGGGGGGACTATGTTGAAAAATAAATGTGCTAGGTTTTCTAAGATTGACTCCTTCTACCTTAGGCCAGAAACTTATCAATATCCACTTGTACACAGGTGAGTGTTAGAATCGGGGGGGGGGGGGGGGGGTGGGGGAGAGGTGAGGTAAGGAGAGTGAAATAGAATTGGATTGGACGATTTGTGTTAGTAGGTGATTCATGGTCCAGAGTGGAGTTCATGGGTCTGAAGACGCATTTCCGTGCTGTATGATGCTGGCACTCAATATGACCCTCTGACAGAGAGGCCTTGGTGAATAACTGCAACATTTCTAATTTATTTTATAGCTGTGGGCACCAGCCACTGCTCTGAGCAGGGAAAGTTTGACATGGCCTGAACATTGCAGGTGCGCTTTAATATTAACATTATATAAAGGAAAATTCCTGCTGCCTGGCCGCAAATGCTACTTGTGTGGGAGCCGCGCAGCTTAGAGGGAACAGTAACACACACAAAATGCTGGAGGAACTCGGCAGGCCAGGCAGCATCTATGGAAAAGAGTGCAGTCGACATTTCAGTCCTGCCAAAGGGCTTCAGCCCAAAACGTCCACTGCCCTCTTTTCCATAGGTGCTGCCTGGCCTGCAGAGTCACGCCAGCATTTTGCGTGTGTTGCTTGGAATTCCAGCATCTTCAGATTTTCTCTTGTTTTGGAGGGAACAGTGATTGGTGTTGGTATTAGTGTTGTCACATGTACCGAGAAACCTTTCTTGCATGCTTTTCATACAGATCAAATCATTACACCGTGTGTTGAGGTAGAACAAGGCATGACAACAAGAATGCAGAATAAAGTGTAACGGCTACAGAGAAAGTACAGTGCAGGAAGACGATAAGGTGCAAGATTGTACTGAGGTAGATTGTGAGGTCAGGAGTCCATCTTATTGTTCAAGAGATCTATTTAGGAGTCTGGCAGCAGTGGGATAGAGGACGTCTTTCAGCTTGGTGGTATGAGTACCCATAAAGGGCAAGAAGTCTCTATAATGGCAAGTCAAAGCTGCTCAATGCCTCACCAGCACCAGCCTACCCACTGGAAAAGGGCCAGTAACATCATGAAGGATCCCACTCGCCTTGCTCATGGACCGTTTGCCCAGGCTGCATAACATCCATGCCAGGACCACCAAACTCAAAGACAGTTACTTACCCCAAGCAGTAAGGCTGATCAACACCTCCACCCACTAACCCAATGCTACTTTATAATTATCTTTATTACTTATTCTTAATTTATCTTCATTACTTATCACTATTATGATTATTATTATTATCCTGTCAGTTACCTTATGTACAGCCTAGTCTCATTTTATGGACACATAGCCAATCTACATATATATAAGTTATCTTATGTATTTATATTGATTGCTTTTTAATTATTATCGTGTTCTTTATCTTACATTTTTCTGTGCTGTGTCAGATCTGGAGTAACGATTATTTCATTCTCATTTACACTCGTCTACTGGAAATGACATTAAACAATCTTGAGTACAGGACGGGATCAGGTCATTCAACCCAAGTGATCCATGTTGATCAAGATGCCGCTCCCAAGCTGTCTGCTTCTGGCCCATAACCATTCCAAGCCACGTACCTGCCCAACTGTCTTAAATGTTGTTAATGTACCTGCATCAGACTACTTTCTCTGGGATTCCATCCCACACACATACCACCCTCTATGTAAAATATTTCCCCTTGAGCTCTCATCTCAAACCTCTGCCCTCTGGGTTTTGATTCCACAACCCTGTGGAAAAGACTAAGTTCATTCAATCTATATTGACTGTCTGGTTCCTATGAAATCTCTCCCAACACACATTAAATCCACACCCTCTCATTCTTGATTCAATCTGCCTATGTCCCCTGTGAATTTACACATTTCTATAAGGTCAGCTCTCAGTCTCCTATTCCCCAAGAAAACAATTCCTCGCTTGTCCACCCACCTCCTTTAATCCAGACATCTCACCGCGACAGCACCCCACCAAACCAGCCATCTCTACCACCAAGGAAAGCAACCACATGTTTATCTATGGCCTCATCAACCAAACTCGGGTTGGAGGAGGAGCACCTCATATTCCATCTGGGTAGCCCCCAATCTGATGGCATGAACATCTCTCCTCCCCCATTGTTTTTCCATTCTCTTTCCCATCCCCATTCCGGTTCCACTTTCATCCCTTCTCTTCTCCCCTCACCTGCCTATCACCTCCCTCTGGTGGCCCTCCTCCTCCTCCTTTTCCCATGCTCCACTCTCTTCTCCTATCAAGTTCCTTCTTCTTCAGCCCTTTACCCTTTTCGCCTATCACCTCCCAGTTTCTTACTTCATCCACCCTCCTCCACTCATCTACCTCCCCCCTCACCTGCTCATTTGTACTCCTTCCCCTCTCCCCTGACTTCCTTATTCTGGCTGCTGCCCCCTTCCTTTTCAGTCCTGCTGGGAGGTCTCAGCCTGAAACACCAACTGTTCACGCTTTTCCTGACCTGCTGAGTTCCTCCAGCATTGTGTGTGTGTTGCTTTGGATTGCCAGCATCTGCAGATTTTCTCTTGTCTGTATTCTCATGAATATGATTGCTGACCCCTTTCAGCTGCTCTCCTGTGAGGGCACCCAGACTCCGTGCTTGTGACAAAGATGGCTTAAATACACAGACTGATTGTACGTCCATACGAGCCGTTAAGTACGGGTATTTACGCTCTCCCACCCCCCCCCCCCACCATCAGTACCTGCTCCCACCCTAACCACCCAATCAGACACATCACATTTGCACATCCAAAGCTTGTGTTTATTTGCACTTTTACAATGACAAATGGGATCTGAAAGCAAATGCTTTCACTGAATTTGAAATACATCAACACTTCAGAAGGGAAACCGCAACGAGCTGAGGGAAGACACAGAAGACTGCAATAAATAAATATTTACAAGAGTAACCAGATTACAATCAGCAAATAGAAGGCAAGGGTGTGGTGGAAAGACATAACGTGGGAAAAACACAACATCATATAAAAAATATAAATGCACTGTACTACACAGTAGTAATGTCTAAACTTAACAAAACATTCAGCTAACACGATGATTGTCAAATTAATATTTGCAACAAGACTAGTTTGTGGAATCTAAAATCTTGGGCTGCTAAGTTCACGTATTTCCAACATAATTATTTTCTAAATAAATATGTTAGAGAATGGGGTTGAGAGGGATAATAAATCAGCCATGGTGAAATGGCAGAGCAGCCTTAATGGGCCGAATGGCCTAATTCTACTCCTGTGTCTTATAGTCTAAAAACAATCAAATTCACAGCACATATAAGAGAAAAAATGTGTTTTTGTAGCATTAGAATGGAAAAGGGGGAAAAGTGAGGTATTGTAATTGCTTCTGCAAAGTACACTTGGCGCCTGTGACCGGGAATGTCAAGACGGTGGATCCAGCTTGCCCCGTTCTTACAGAGGAGGTGTGTTTAAGTGTCACATGTGCACTTGCAGACATGTCAAAGCAAGTTTTATCAGTGAGCTGACATGAAGGAACAGGCTGGGAGATTTGTATTTAATATACAAATGCCATGTCACAGAAATCACCCTAGGGTGTACCACAAGCTGTCAGCTTTCGCAAATATTTCCCAATCAGCAGTCTTTCAAGGCATGAACGGAAGGCAACACAGAAAGCCAGCGTTAGCTGCGCTGTAATCTCGTGTCCAAAGTCGGACAATGCTGCATCCCAATTTACTTCAAGTTCATTGTTTTTACGCACGTAATTCTGACTGACAATTATTTTGTGTTTTGACTAATAATGGTGTCTGACACATGTACCATGGTGAGAACTAACACATTGGCGGCCTTTCTGTGCCAGACTGGAAGCTCGGCATTCCTGTTCTCCTGGGTGTAACCTACAGGTGGTATTCAGAGAGGACCTGCAATACCAGGCTGTCTCCAAGAGGTGGCAGTGGTGCGCGTATGGCGAGTGGGGTGACCATCAGCTCCCAGTTCATCACTGCCGCCACCAGGTGGATGTTGGTATTGCAGGACAAAGAGGACAGGGAACTTGGAACAAATGTGTTTGCAAATTTTAGTCACAGTTTCAAGGTATTTTCTATTTTTTAAACGGATGGCAGGGATATTCAGAGGAAAAGGGAGTGACTGTAGCAACATGGGCCCACTGAGAATTGGCTCCAGTGAGACGAAGGACTGCCTGCAACATTCTGAAGTGCTTCACAGCCAAGGCACTGACTTTGTTGTCTACCTGTTTTAGTTGGGTACAGTGGGCTCCAAGAAACAACCAGCTACTCTCAGTTTAATAGTTGTTCATGAGAGGGGCTGGGGGTTGAAAACAGAGCAGTGGGGAAAATACATATGCAGGCTTTTTCCACTGATCTTGGGTGAGACAAGATCTAGAGGTCATGGGTTAAGGGTGAAAGGTGAAATATTTAAGGGCACCTTCTTCACTCAGAGGGTGGTGAGAGTGTGGAATAAGCTGCCAGCAAAAGTGGTGGTAGGAGTCTGATTTCAACATTCAACAGAAATTCGGATAGGTGTATGAATGGGAGGGGTACAGAGTGCTACGGTCTGGGTGCAGGTCCAGACTAGTAGTCCAGTACAGACTAGATGGGCTGAAAGGTCTGTTTCTGTGCTGTAGTGTTCTATGACTTTATGTGTACCGTAGTCTGAAAATGCTGAGAGTGGCATGCTTTATAGTGGCAATGACCTGTGTTCATTGGACATTGTATGTTCTCCCTGTGACCA
The DNA here is from genome assembly GCF_048418815.1 of Hemitrygon akajei. Taxonomy (NCBI): domain Eukaryota; kingdom Metazoa; phylum Chordata; class Chondrichthyes; order Myliobatiformes; family Dasyatidae; genus Hemitrygon; species Hemitrygon akajei. The sequence continues at coordinate 16,934,696 of NC_133130.1, forward strand.
CATGAGCACAGCTTCCTCCCACATTCCAAAGACCTACAGGTTAGTAGGTTGTGGCCAAGCTACGCTAGTGCTCTGGACCCATCAGGCAGCAGGTCCACTCACTACACTACTGAGCCACCTCTCTGCCTCTATGCACTACCCTTGGGAAGCCCTCAGCCTCTGCCTGTGGTCCAGCATTCAACTGCCAGTGATTGGGCTTCGATTCCGTTACGGTGAGTCAAAGCAATCTGCGCCTAGCGGTCTGCTGAAACCAGTCCCAGGCTGACTTTCACTGATTGGTCGTTGTCGCAATCAAGGACTCTATCCTCCTGTCGTCGTATTGGGGAGTGTGAATTTGAGTTGCGTTCTGCGTTCTGCGTCTGAACAAAGGGTCATTTTGAGGAAAAAAAGTGCCTGAAGCAACACTTGCGGGGTGCTCCCAGTACATCTCGGACTGTGCTGTTTGTTGAGGAAATGACGCATTTCACTGCACGTTTCACAGCTTCAATGCACAAGTGACAAATAGAGCCAATTATCATCTCCATAAAGAGCTGAAGATGGTGGAATCTGATAGGAGAGGAAGGTGGCTCCCAGAATTAAGTGAGGGACTATGCTGCAGCTTTAACAAGAACCTAGTTAGGCCACATCTGGAGTATTGTGTTCAGTTCTAGTTGCCCCACTACACAAAGGATGTTGGGGCTAGAGAGAGGGGCAGAAGAGGTTTATCAGGATGCTGCCTGGTTTAGAGGGCACGTGCTATCACGAGAGGCTGGGTAAACTTGGGTCATTTTCTCTGGAACAGCAGAGACTGAGGGGAGATCTGGTAGAGGTTTATAAAATTATGAGAGGCATAGATGGAGTAGACATGGAGTATCTGTTTCCCAGGGTTGAAATGAGGGCATGCATTGAAGGTGAGAGAGGGTAGATTCAGGGTGGAAGTGAGGGGTAATTTTTTTTACTCAGAGAGTGGTCGATGCCTGGAATGCGTTGCCTGCTATCACAGGAGAGGCAAATACATTAGAGGCTTTTAAGAGAGGTTTAGATAGGCTCAAGGATGTGAGGAAGATGGACAGATTTCGACATGGTGCAGGTAGGAGGGATTAGTATCTGGGTGCTTTTGAATTCCTTTTTAGCCGGTTTGGCACAGCATCATAGGGCGAAGGGCCTGTTCCAATGCTGTACAGTTCTCTGTTCTATGTTATATGAGGGAGTTGTGGAGGGCCGAGGGGAATACAGGGTGCAGGGACGTATGGGTGATGGGCAGTGGTAGTGGGTGGAACTGATCGATGAGGGAGGCACTCTGCCGGCCCGTTGGGCCACGTTGCCAAGCACCCCCCACCCAACCAACTGGTACATCGTTGGACTGTGAGAGGAAACCGGAGCACCCGGAGGGAACCCACGCAGTCACGGGGAGAACGTACAAACTCCTGACAGCGGTGGGAGTTGAACCCTAGTCGCCTGCACCGATAAAGCTTTGTGCTAGCCGCTACGCTACCATGCTGGAGGAGCTCAGGAGGCAGCAATGAAGGAGGAGAATACATATTAGAAGGGGACTGGGTTGGGTGTAGGAGGAACGGGGGAGATCAGGAGGAGAAAGAATGGGACGGGAGGTTAGAGAATTCAGTGAAATTTTTCATTGATCTTGTTTACTCTATCTGATGAAGACACATAATGTCATAGAAAAGCACAGCACAGAAACAGGCCCTTCAGCCCATCTAGTCCATGCCAAATCATTTACGCTGCCTACTCCCATCAATCTGCACTGGGACCATAGCCCTCCATACACCTACCTTCGATGTACCTACCCAAACTTCTCAGGCATTGCAATCGAGCTTGCATCACCACTTGCGTTGGCCTTTCACTCCACACTCGCACAACACTCTGAGTGAAGAGGTTTCTCCTCATGTTCCCCATAAACTTTTCACCTTTCACCCTTAACCCATGATCTCTGGTTGTAGTCCCACCCAACCTCAGTGGAAAAAGCCACAAAGGGGAACGTGAAGGAAAATAGACAACAGCTGATCTGGAGCTGGCTACCTGGAGGCTGGTGGGAAACAAGATAAATCAGGGCATTTGAGAGTGATTCAGTTGGAATTCTGAGGGAAGGTCATCTCCAGGCAAGGACTACGAGGCTGATGGAGCCAGTATGGATTCAGTGGGCTGGAGGACTCGGTCTGAGTCAGAACCATTCCCTGATTTCCACAACCCATCCATGACGAAATCCTTTTTATACTTCCAGACGTGTCGAACAAAAACATGTTTAATAAATAGACTAGAGGGCACAGCCTCAGAGTACAGGGACGTCCCTTTAGAACAGAGATGAGGAGGAATTTCTTTAGCCAGAGGGCGGTGAATCTGTGGAATTCATTGCCACAGACGGCTGTGGAGGCCAAATCATTGGGTATATTTACAGTGGAGGTTGATAGGTTCTTGATTAATATGGGTGTCAAGGGTTATGGGAAGAAGGCAGAAGAGTGATGTTAAAAGGGGTAATAAATCAGCCATGATGGAATGGTGGAGCAGACTTGATGGACCGAATGGCCTACTTCTACTCCTATGCGTTAAAGTCTTATGATGTTGCTAATGGAATGTACACACTGGATGGGATGTACAAACCAATGGCCCCTGTGTGCTCTAGTTTAGTGGCCTGGCCCATCTTCCTTCCAATCCCGGGCCTTTATTAGTGGATTCTGTCCCCATTGGGATGAGGCACCCCTCCCCCCATTCAGGGGTCTCTCGTGCCTGCGTCAGGCAGGTACAGCGAGCAAAGGGACAACCTCTCCCACCGAGGGAGGTTCCCACGGCAAACAACACAAAGACACCCCCAGTGTAACATCATTGAAGCCCTCTCCAGTCCATGCGCTCCACAAGTATCACTCACCCAAAACTTCCACCTTCTGTCAACTTCTCAAGGGTGGGAGGAAGTGGGTGGTGCTGGGTGGCACCCAAGTGTGGGAGGAGGACTCATTCCACTGCTGGATCTGGCTGATTTGAACCCAGGTCAATCTCTCGCCCCTGCCCTCTCTGAGTGCAGGAAATGGCCCACTGTGATGGAAACGTTGGTGAAAGAGAGTGGATAGAAGATGATAATCTGCAGAGTTTAGCTGATGTCCATTAACCAACTGACCAGGACACAGTCACCTGAACTCTATGATTAAATCTCTGGTCTTTCATTCACTCCCTCCCCCAACCAGTGACCATTCCCCAACCCGCCACACCCTTCCCCTGTCCCGTATCAGAATGGCCGGCACTTTCACAAGACTCCCCTCCGCCTCTTTCCAGAACGTCCCTACCAGCGGGCGTGAGGCGTCAGAACTTGGTGCTATGGCTGAAATTATCAGACATCATGATGTTCTTGTAGAAGTTGTCAGAGTGGGTCGGGTAGAAGCTGGTCACCTTGTCCAGGACATTGTGAACAGGAACAACAGGCTCCTGGCAGGCGTCCAATTGGCCGAATTTCGATGAGGTCACAGCTGCTAAGAGGCCACCTGGTGTGGAGAAAGGAACAGGTACGGTTAATCCTGCAACTGAACTGGCAAGCACAAGAATCATCAAAGACCCCACCCTCCCTGGACGGGTCTCCTCTCCCCTCTCCCATCGGGTAGAAGATACAAAAGCCCGAAAGCATGTGCCACCAAGTTCAAGTACAGCTTCTATCCCACCGTTATCAGGCCCTTGGATGCACCTCTGGTACAAGAGGGGCTCTTGGCTTCACAATTTACCTCATTACGAACTTGCACCTTATTGTCTGCCTGCACTGCACTTCCTCTGGAACTGTACTCTGGTTTGTTATTGTTTCATTCTGTTCCAGCTCAGTGCACTGGGTAATGATCGGATCTGTATGAGCAGTGTGTAAGGTAAGTTTTTCACTGCATCCCGGTACATGACAATAGTAAACCTACTCAGACCCAGGAAGATCTCACGGACAGCAGTAATTAAGCAGGGGATCTTTGTTTAGTTACATTGAGGGAGGTTTAAATACTGGCCTCTGGACACCACCAATGACTCTCGGGGGGCAGCCCCTGCCTGCATTTTAGCCTATTTCCTCTCAGTGGCCGTATCATGTACACCTCCTCATTAACATAAATATCTGATCAGCCAATCATGCGGCAGCAACTCAATGCATAAAAACATGCAGAAATGGTCTAGAGGTTCAGTTGTTATTCAGACCAAATGTCAGAGTGGGAAAGAAATGTAGTCTAGGTGACTTTGACCATGGAATGACTGTTGGTGCCAGATGGGGTGGTTTGAGTATCTCAGAAACTGCCAATATCCTGGGATTTTTTTTTTACACACACAACAATCTCTAGAGTTTACAGAGACGGTGCGGAAAACAAAAAAAAAAACATCCAGTGAGTGGCAGTTCTGTGAGTGAAGATGCTTTGTTAAAGAAAGAGGTCAGAGGAGAATGGCCAGACTGGAAGGTGACGGCAACAGAGATAGCCACACATTACAACAGTGGTGTGTAGAAGAGCATCTCTGAATACACAACACACTGAACCTTGAAGTGGATGGGCTACGGCAGAGGAGAACATGAACATACAGTTAGTGACCACTTTATTAGAGTGGTAGAGTATATACGCGGCCATCCAGTCAGAAGGAGCCAAGGAGGGAGAGGATGTCCAAGTAAACGTGCTCCTGGAGCAGGCAAAGATGGCTATCTATGTGTCCTGGGCATGGGTAGCAGAGGGTTCCGCCAGGGTGCACTGTCTGGTGATGTTCTGGGGGTATTTCCATGACTGGGTAACCATGGAGGGGGAACATGCAGTGTCCACAGGTACCATGGAGGTGTTGCAGGGATGGTTCTGAACCAAAGGGGATAAACGTCATCCTGGACAGGGATGGGAGCATTTTAATTCACGTTAGTGTTCGTATCAGTCACTGTTATTGAAAGCAATTTGTAATAAAGGTGTTTTTGTTAAAGGAAGGAAAAAAGAGATCAAATTGAGGAGTGTGACTTGATCCACAACTTGCTGATTTAGGCATGAGAGCCCACCCACTGAGCCAGTACCATTCATTACACTGGAAAGGGAAGAAAAGCCCACAGATGCCAGAAACCTGAAACAAAATCAGACCATGCCAGAAATGCTCACCAGGTCAGGAAGCATCCAGACGGAGTGAAGCAGAGAGAACATTTCAGACTAATAACCTTTCACCTGGACCAGACAGTGTCAGGAAACCAGCATTTTCTAAGTTGTGGAGAAGGGAGGGGGTGTATGAGGAGAGGTTGGACATCCCTGCGTTGTTTTATACATTGTTTTAGGCTGACCTAGTAGAGGGTTCAAAAGTTATGAGAGACATAGACAAGGTAGACAGTCAAATTATTTTACCCAGTGCTGAAATGCCAAATGCTAGAGGGCATATGCTTAAGGTGAGAAGGGGAAGTGTCTACAGGTGATGTACAGAGAACACACACAAAATGCTGGAGGAATTCCACAGGTCAGACAGCATCTATGGAGGGGAATAAACAGACAATATTTAGGGCCAAGACATGTTCTCAGTGTGGTAGCAGAGGGACTCACAATCCAGATGAAGAATTTAAGCATGAAACATCAACTGCTTATTCCATTCCACAGATGCTGCCTGACCTGCTGAGTTTCTCCAGCATTTTGTCTGTGTTGCTCAGGATTTCCAGCATCGGCAGAATCTCTTGTGTTTGTGTAGGTGATGCTGGAGGGCAGGGATTTCTTTTCTGAAGCAGTGGCGGGTGCCTGGAACACACTATCAGCGAAGGAGGTGGAAGCAGACATAACAGTAATATTTAAGAGGCTTTTAGACAGGGACGTGAATAAAGAGGGAATTGAGGGAGGTAGACCATGTACAGCTAGATATGATTAGTCAGACTGGAATCATCATCAGCTCAAGCTAGATGGGCAGCAAGTTGTAAACTCAGGCAGCTCCACCATGGGTAATAGCCCCTCCAGCACTGAGGATGCTTTCAAAAGGCGATGCCTCAAAAAGGCAGCATCCATCATTAAGGACCCCCATCACCCAGGTCGTGCCCTCTTCTCACTGCTACCGTTACAGGAGCCTGAAGAGACAGATTTGATGTTTCAGAAGTTTTTCCCCTCTGCCATCAGATTTCTACACGGACAGTGAACCCATGAACACTACCTCACTACTTTTTTCTCTTTTTTTTTTTGCTCTCATTGCACTACTTACCTACTTGATATTTTATATATATTCCTGATTGTAGATTGTAGTTTTTTATTATCATGTACTGCTGCTGACAAACAACAAATTTCATGACATATGCCAGGGATACTAAACCCGATTCTGATTCTGTTCCCGTTCCTGCTTCATGGCCCATGTCCTACGTCCTAAGTTATCTCAAATGCCAAACAGGAGCATTGACGGAGAATGTCAAGGCCAAATGGCCTCTTCCTGGCTCTATGTTCTGTGGCTCCCTGCTTCCTGGAGTACACGGCCTAGGAAGCTCACCAGTGGGTCTGCTTCCCCGGGAGAATGCAGCACATCGTTTTGACCCTCATCGGTGCCCCACAGAAGGCGTCCGGATCCTGACGCAGCATGGGTCGGTATGGCGACTTTTCTGCCCGATTGGAGGGAACGGCACAGATTTGTGGGTTCAGCTCGGCAATTCATGGAAACCGTTCTCCCATTCCATGGATCCCATCTTCTCACTGTCAACATCATCAGACTCCCCCCACCCCAGACGTTCTTTCTTCTCCCCCCCACCCCCCGCCATCCAACAGAAGATACAAAAACATAGAAGCAGGTACCACCAGGCTCAGGGACAGTTTCTAACCAGCCGTTACAAGACCCCAGTACAATAAGATGGGCATTTGGCTTCTCAGTCTACCTCAATTTGGCCCTTGCATCTTATAGTAAGACCATAAGAAATTAATTTATTTAATTATTGAGATACAGCGTGCAATAGGCCCTTTGGGCACTTTGAGCCTCACCTCCCAGCAACCCCTAATTGAACTCTAGCCTAATCATAGGACAACTTACAATGACCAATTAACCTCCTAACCAATACGCCTTTGGACTGGAGGAAAATGGAACACCCGGAGGAAACTCACACAGTCAGAGAGGAACATGATTGTGAGGAAAATGGAATGATTTGAACATTGTGTAGGCAGAGGGGAATTCTAAGGTTGCCCATTTAATTGGATTGGCACAACGTTGCAGGCTGTAGGGCCTGTCCCTGTGCTGTTCTACTCTACGTATTCTATTTGTGATAATGCTACTTTATGTATCGTGTGTGAGCTATATGTACTGTGTTGTGCACCTTGGTCCAGATGAACATTGTTTCGTTTGGTGGTATACATGTATACCACTGAATGTCAATGAGCTTGAACTTGGTGAGCAGAAACCTTTGGTTAATTGCTCTTTCCTGAACATGACTACATTATATCCAAGAGTAGAATGTTTGAAGGAAGGTTTGCATTGTCCCAGTGCGCAGCAGAGGAACAAAACCCTCTTTGCCACCCAACTCCATGAGCAGTGACCCTAGTAAAACATCGAACCTCCACGACACATGCAGCGACCAAGAACACCCTGGCAAGAAGGACCCAAAGCCAGTCAAGGTTCCAAGATGTAAGAAAAGGGAGAGTGCACAGAGGTGGGATAGAGAAAGGCACGCTACGAAAGAGACCTGAACCATGCACGGCAACACACACAAAACGCCGGAGGAACTCAGCAGGTCAGGCAGCATCTGAGGAAGGGAATAAAGAATGAGGTTCTTCATCAGGACTGATCAAATCAATACACAGTGCATGAGAAAGACCAACAATGACAATAACTTCTTCCCCCTTCTTCTCCAGTCCTGATGAAGGGTACCAAAGTGAAACACCAACTGTTTATTCCTCTCCATAGATGCTGCCTGCCCTTCTGAGCTCCTCTGGAAACCTTGTGTGTGCTGCTCTGGATTTCCAGCACCTGAAGAACCTCTTGCATTTATGAAGCATGCACAGAACCCGAACTCCTCGAACCCTCGGTCGTCGAGCATGCACGCGGCCAATCAGCGGCGGCCAGCTCGGCGCAGAAGCGGCTTCAGGCAGAAGGCTGGAAGTGCAACATCTCCACACCACCACGCCGGGAGGGAAGTGGCCTCCCAGCTACGGATGCACCAAGCCAAGCAAGAGCACAGAACCTCAACCAACAGCGTAGGGGAATGTCTCCCACTTGCACCCATCTACCGGCTGCGTGCAATGGTCATTTGCCGTGGGCCAGAGCAACTGGACACCCCATCAACGCAAGATGACTGCAGCCATTGGTGACCAAGCAATGGTGGTTACGCAACATGTTTTACCTTTGAAGGGGAACTCATCTCTGCACAGGGACAAATTCTCAGAAGGCCTCATCCTGTTCCAGAAACACATCAATAGATGTTATTCAGAATGGCGTGACAGCATACAGAGCACCCGTGTCCTTCAAAAACAGACATGCATTCATGCAGCGTCAGTTGGTTTGCAGCTTAGCGAAGGCGCGGTCACTGCGGTACCGTGCAGAGAACAATAGCTTATTCACGCACCGCCAACTCCCACCTGCAGCAGCAACCAAACAATCTGGAAGCATTGAGAGACTGAACAGAATCAGGCTCTTTGGCCCATCAAATCCCTGCTCACTGTCCATCCTGCTCTGAAGTAATGCACACAGAATGCTGATGGTGTCATCACCGATTAACTGGGCTCTGACAACTCTGACAACCTGCTTTTGTTTCTTAACCACACTCTATTCTACTTGTGCACATGGAGAACGGCGTGCCCTCTGTATCCAGAATGTTTTGGTGTCTGGACAGAGAAATGCCATTTTTATACAGAATTGATCAGCAGTTATGGATATTGCCCATCGATAACCTTGTGCATGTTCAAATTCCTCATTTTCAAGATTAATTGCCATTCACAATACAGGTGCTAGAAATCAATAGAAACAATGTTGTTGTTCAGTCGTTAAGTCGAGTCTGATTCTTCGTGACCTCATGGACCATAGGGTTTTCATGGCAAGATGCAGAAGGAGACTGCCAGGCCTTTCTTCCCCACAGATACTGCTGCTGCCCAGGCTGGGAGCCAGCCAGTCTTGAACTCAGGACCATCTGCCTTGGAGTCCAATGTTGATGCCACTACACTACCAGCTGACCCAATAGAAACTACAAGCTACCAATTAGTAAAACAATTGTCCCTCAGTTGGCGTGTGTGCCCTTTGCATCTCTCTGCTACATTGTCATCTGGTCTTGGTAAGCCTGATGGCTCCGGTTTGCTGCTGTGCAAAGGGAAACGATGTTCTTCAAAGATCTTTCTTGCCTGGACTGTCTGCACTCTATGCTTGCCTAGACATTAATTAACACTTACCTTACCATGCCTTCCACGGACGAATGCAGTAAGTCAGGCAGCATCAGTGGAGAGGAATAAACAGTTGACATTTTGGGCCGAGATCCTTCATCAGGACTGCCTGACCTGTGGAGTTCCTTTGGCATTTTGTGTTATTCTGGATTTCCCTCATCTGCAGAACTCTTGTGTTAACCTTCTTTCTCTAACCCTGCTCTGGCCCCGATTCACCTCCCCACATTTTCCAATCAGCTCCCTCCCAGGTTCTACCGCTCACCGACAATTTGCAGTGATCGATGAACCTCCCGAACCGCAAGCCTTTGGACAAAACTGGTGCCTCCAGAGGTCAGAGAGAGAACGTGCAAAGCCCACACAGACAAAACTGGAGGGCAGAGGCCAGAATGAGAAGTTGTGGGGAGGCGGAGGAGTACAATCTGGTAGGTTTCTTCCCCGCTTCCTTTTTTCCGGACCTGGTGAAGGGTCTCAGCCAATAAGTCGACTTTTATTCTCCTGCATAGATGCTGCCTGGCCTGCTGAGTTCTTCCAACAGTTTGTGTGTGTTGCTCTGGATTTCCAGCATCTGCAGAATCCCTTGTGTCTATCGTTCATCTCGTCTTTTAATCTTGGCTGCTATCCACAAAGACAGCAGGAAATTGCAAAGAGTTGTGGACACAGCCCAGTCTGTCACGAAAACCAAACCTCTCCTATATTGTAACACAAATAAAATGCTGGAAGAACTCAGCCGGTCTCAACTCCCACTGAGTTCCTCCAACATTTTGAGCACATTGCTTAAAATTTCCAGTATCTGCAGAATCTCTTGTTTTCTTAAGATCTGCCTCCCCTCAGTTGATTCCGTCCACCACTTCCTGCTGCCCTGGGAAAACAGTCAACATCATTAAGAACCCCTCCCAACCCACTCATTCTCTCTTCTCCCCCCTCGCATCAGGCAGGAGATACCAATTCCTGAAAGTACATACTACTCGGCTCAAGGGACAGCACGTATCCTCAAGTTATTAAACGCTTGAATGGATCTCTTATATGATAAAAATGAATATTTAATCCTTCAACCTACCTCATCGTGGCCCTTTACCTTATTGTCTACCCACACTGCAGTTTCTCTGTAACACTATATTCTGCTTTCTGTTTTCCCTTTCGTACTACCTCGATGTATGTATATATATGGAATGATCTGTCTCAATGGTAGGCCAACAGAAGGTCTTCTCTTTATCTCGGTACATGAAACCATAAGATACAGGATTTTTTTAACAGAAATGATTCCAGGATTGAATGGCTTGTCATATGAAGGGTGTTTGATGGCTCTGGGCCTGTATTCACCAGAATTCAGAGGAATGAAGCATGACTTCATTGAAACCTACCGAATGGTGAAAAGCTTTGATGGAGTGGATGTGGAGGGGATGCTTCCTATAGTGGGAGGGTCTAAGACCAGAGGACACAGCCTCAGAGTAGAGGGGCATCCTTTTAGAAAGGACGCGATGATGAAGTACTTTAGCCGGAGAGTAGTGAATCTGTGGAATTCTTTGCCACAGGCAGCTGTGGAGGCCAGGTCTTTATGTATATTTGAGGCAGGGGTTGATAGATTCGTGATTGTTCAGGGCATGAGGGATATGGGAGAAAGCAGGAGACTGGGGCTGAGAGGAAAAATGGATCAGCCATGATGAAATGGTGGAGCAGATTCAATGGGCCACATAGCCTGATTCTGCTTACATATCTTGTGATCTTATAGTCTTATTTGGCCCATCGAGTCAGCTCTGCCATTTCAGCATGGCTAGTCCATTTCACTCTCAGCTACGTTCCCCAATAAGATCTTATCTGTGAGAATAATAAACCAATTACCCATTAATCTGTACAGACCTTCACTCCTCTCCACACCCCCTCTCTCTTAAAACTCGCTGTGCCTGAGTATGGTACATCCCGTGCATTAAGGAGGGCTGCGTCCATAGGAAACCCTCCATATCACGACTTTCCGTAACCCTTTATAAGAATTAACAGATATAGTTGTTCCTTTTGCATTTTGTGTTTATTTTGTTTTTTTCACACATAAATTCAGTAAGAGAAAATTTTTATTCTCTCTCTCAGTTCTTTTGGAACTGAAATGTGAATTGTGTAACAGTGAACTTCCATTACAAGGAGCACAGTACACTGTAGTCACAGTTCAGGTGAAGGAACTTTGAACAAATACAATGGCTCTGTTTCTCCTTAAATAGGTACGGCTTGACTTACCGGGGGTTCGCGTTACATTCCAGAGCAAGGACGTCCCTGTCCAGGTTTTGGTCTGAGTTGAATAATCTTAAATGGTTCTGAGGTGGGGAAAGTTGGGTGTTGGGGGGGGGGGGGGGGTTTGCAAGCATCTACAGGAAGTACTGCCTCAAGAAGGTGGCATGTATTATCAGGATCCCACCTTTCAGGCCACGCCCTCTTCCTGTGGCTACCATCTGGCAGGAGGCATAAAAGCCCGAGGCCCTCCACCACCAGGTTCAGGGACTGCTAATGTGGGTCCTTGAACTGACCTGCAAAACCCTAACTTTACCTTAGCCTACGGACCACCTCTTGCACTGTTACATCCCTGAACCACAAACAGAAAATACTGGAGGGACTCTGCAGGTCAGGCAGCATCTATGGGCGGGAATAAACAGTCGATGTTTGGGGCCGAAACCCTTCATCAGGACTGGTGGCGTTTGCACTAAAGTCTTGTTTTATGCAGCCCTTTTCCCTCTTCACTGTCTTGTATAAATTATGGGAGATGTTGTACTTTGAGAGGACAGACCAGGTTAGAACTTGCACAGTGGACGGAAGGGTTCTGTGCAGAGCAACAGAACAAAGGGATCTGGGAATACTGATCCATAATTCCCTCAGCGTGGCCACACTGGCAGAGAGGGTCATGTGGAGAGCCGGACCTTCATAAATCAGACACTGAGCACAGGAGCTAGGATGTTGTGTTCAAGATGTATGAGACATTGGTGAGGCCAGATTTGGAGTATTGTGTGCAGTTTTGGTAACTTACCTAAAGGAAAAATATCCATCAGATTAAAAGAGTACAGAGAACATTTACAACCTACTCAAAGATTAATCTAACCCTTCGTTCCCACTTAGCCCTCCATTGTCTTTCTTCAATATGCCAATCTAAGAGTCCATTAAATGCCCCTGATGTATCTCCATCTGCCAGCGCATCTTGCAGCATGTTCCATGCACCCACCACTCTTTGTGTAAAAAATCTGCCGCTGACATCCCCCTATACTATATTTCAATTCCCTTAAAACTATGACCTTTCATATCAGCCACTTCAGCCCTGAGAAAAATTCCCTGGCTATCCACTCAATCTATGACTCTTATCACCTTGTACTTCTCTATCCGGTCACCTCTCATCTTTCTGAGCTCCAAAGAGAAAAGTCCTAGCTCATTCAACCTATCCTCAGAAAACATGCTCTCTAATTCAGGCAGCATCCTGGTAAATCTCTGCACCCTCACTAAAGCTTCCACATCCTTCCTATAATGAAACGTCCAGAAGTGAACTCCATATTTCAAGTGTGTTCGAACCAGGGTTTAACAGAGCTGCAACACTAACTCGTGGCTCTTGAGTTCAGCCCACCAGCTAATGCAGGCCAACACACCGTATGGCTTCTCAACGCCCTACATAAGCTGGAAAGAGAAAGAAGATATGCCCTTTTCTCATTACTACCACCAGGGAGGAGGCACAGGTGCCTGAAGACACACACTCAATGTGTTAGGAATATCTTCTTCCCCTTCATCATCAGATTTCTGAATGGTCCATGAACCCATGAATATTTTCCCTCTTATTTTGCACTAATTTTTACAGTGTACGTACATATACATACATGGCGGATTTCAGTTAATTTAGCTTTGGTTATTCAGGGCAGCTGCTAATTTGGGACAACTCTTAAAGAACAAAAATTAATTGAGAAAACAGCCGGGATTCCCTGTGTTTACTTGAGACTCTATGCCTCTTAATTAGGACAGGAGACGGTTCAGGAAACATTTCGAGCTCGTGTCTGTTGCGTATACTGTCTGGCCATTAGACACTCCACTGTGCTTGGAATGAACAGTTTTTAAATAGCGTCTTTTGTGTGTGTTTGTGTTACGTTAACTGCTTGGGCTGATGGATGTCAAATACAAAAGTTTAAAAGCTATTAGATGGATGGCTTCTACTTGTAGGGTAACCTTTTCGGCTAGCGTCAAATCTTTTCGTGGCATCTTGGCAAGGGTCCAAATTAAAAACAAATGATCACAAATCCACCAAACACCACTCATTGTCAGCTGCCAGAGATAACTGGTGTGCTGATACATCAGCAAGATATAATACAAAAATTCCCAAAAATGAGAACATGAAAACAGCCAGGTGTTGAAGAGGACCTCAGTCAATGGTTTTCCATTGTACCTGGATGAGATGTGCATATCAGTGGACCAAGGTTAAACAAAAACAAGTCAGATGAGCTAGATAAGAAGCTGGGACATGAAGATTTGGTTAGTTGTCTCGATGGGAGTGTTGGCACCACATTAAATTCAAAAAAGCACAAGGCGAGAAAGATAGAGCTTATGCTGTAAGCGCAGAAACACAAAAATCTACAAAACTCCCCGACTTGCTTCAAAACGTTTGCACATGCAGATGGTATCTACAATGCCGATGAAACAGGACTTTCTTTTATCATGCCACACTGAGTGGTTCCTTGGCTACAAACATGCAATATGATCGGGTTCAAACAAAGCAATGGATCACGTAATGGATCAATTTTCTGCACTGATTTTCTTCATTTCCAATTAATCAACGGAACGCAGCCGCATACACTGTATGAATTTGTCCATTGATAAATTTTAGGAACTAACACACAGTTTTATAGTACGATAGTAGTATTGCTTCTGTTCTATTTCATTTAAATACTTAACTTGTTTTTTTAACTATCTCCATGAAACTGACTAATAAGGGCAGACGTTTAATTGCACCATGATGTACTGGTCCCAATGTGACCCAACTAACTCGAATCCACTATATTTCTTATTCTGATCTACTGTTTATTTAATGTCTTGCTCTGTACTGCTGCCACAAAACAATAAATTTCACACATGCGTCAGTGATAATAAACTCGATTCTTAATCTGGTTCTGAACCTAGTCTGATGTACTGCATGCCAGACATTTGAATTTAATAATATTACGAGAGTTCATTCTTATGTAGGAGGGTCCATAAATTGGGCGTTCATAACCCAGACAACCTGTATTTGGCAGAGGACAAATAACGACAGAGGCAGTGTTCCTGACGAGCTGAAGGAAGAAATGAAGAAGCTGAATCTTTGATGTGAAAGGAATGAACTAAGATTCAAAATTCAAGATTCAAATTTATTTATCACATTTACATCAAAACATACAATGAAATGTGTTGCTTGCTTTAACAATCAACACACATGAGACTGTGCCAGGGACTGCCCACAATGCCACCAGACATTCAGGTGCCAACATAGTGTACCCACAATGTTCAGCAGAACAACACAGAATACAATAAGATAAAACACAACAAACAACAAAACAACAACAGCAAAACAAGCCCGGTTTTTTCCCTTCCACCCGTGCACACACACAACTTCAACCCGAGGGCAGGGTTCAGGCCGCGGACTTGGACTCACAGACATTGGACCTCAGACTTCCCCAGCAGTCCCGTAGCGATTCACAGATTAAGTTTCCCGCCAGTGCACTTCAAATTCCGGATTTCCGATTCGACCCTCGGGCGTCGTCCTCAGCAGCCCTCGTTGACAATGGACTTCCAGCCCGACACCTAAGTCTGGATGTCCCACGTCTGCATCGCTGGCTTCTGAATGTGGACCAGAAGCTTACACTCTGGCCTGGCCTTCTAATTCCACCCCCTCCCTCCTCCCCTCCACATCCCTGTCTCTAAACCCTAATCTCAAAGTTCAAAGTAAATTTATTATCAAAGCACATGTCTGTACCCACGTACAACCCTGAGATTCATTTTCTTGTGGGCACGCTGAAGCTGTCCACGAAAGAATATTAACCATAATAGAATCAGTGAAAGACCACACCAACATGGGCAAAAGGCAAAAAATTGTGCAAACACAAAACCAAATAATTAATAATAACAATAAATAAAAAAGCAATAAATATCAAGAAAATGAGATGAAGAGACCTTGAAAGGGAGTTCAGAGTTTGCGGGAACATTTCGATAATGGGGCAAGTGAGGTTGAGTGAAGTTATCCCTTCTGGTTCAAGACCCTGATAGTTGCGGGTTAATAACTGTTCCCGAACCTGGTGGTGTGAGTCCTGCAGTTCCTGCACCTTCTTCCTGCTGGCACCCGCAAGGGTCCCTGATGATGGATACTGCTTTCCTGCATCTACGTTTCATGCAGACGTGCTCAGTGGGGGGAGGGATTTACCTGAGATGGACAGGGCTGAGTCCATTACTTTTTGTAGGATTTCCTGTTCAAGGCCATTGGTGCTTCCAAACCAGGCTGTGATGCAACCAGTCAATATTCTCTCCCTTCACATCAGACCATAAGACCACAGGAGCAGAACTTGGCCATTTGGCCCATCGAGTCTGCTCTGCCATTCCATCATTGCTGATCCTGGATCCCACTCAGTCCCATACACTGGCCGTCTCGCCACATCTCTGGAAGTTTATCAAACTTTTAGAAGTCATACTGAATCTTCGTAAATTCCTAAGGAAGTAGAGGTGTTGCTGTGCTTTCTTCACAACACACGTGCAAGACGCATGATAGGTCCTCCAAAGTAATAGCACCGAGGAATTTCAAGTTGCTGACCCTCTCCACTTCTGATCCTCTGATGAGGAGTGCCTCACGGGCCTCTGGTTTCCATCTCCTGAAGAAAATAATCCTGCTGTGTTAGTGCTCTGACACCACTCCGCCAGATTTCAATCTCCCTCCGATACGCTGATTCATCACCACCTTTGATTTGGCCCACAGCAGTGGTGTCATCAGCTAACTTGAACATGGCATTCGAGCTGTGCTTAGCCACACAGTCACAACTATAAGGCAAGTAGAGCAGGGGTCTAAGCACACAGCCCTGTGCTGATGGAGATCGCGGAGGAGATGTTTTTACCAATCGAAACTGACTGGGGTCTGCAAGTGAGGAGATTGAGAATACGGCTCAAGCGGGGACTGAAGCTAAGGCCTTGGAGCTTATTGATTAGTTTTGAGGGGGTGACAGTATTGAATGCTGGGCTGCATTCGATAACGAGCATCTTGATGCATGCATCAGGACTCAGTCGCATCAAGGACTTGGCTTCATGCCGTCCGTCGGCTTGCCTGCTCTGGCAGTCCAGGAGAGGAGACACTGATATAGCATGGTGTCCATGCTCGGCTGGGAGCAGGCCTCTCCCATCAGTGCTGCCCTCCAGTGTTCGCTCAGTGGAATGACAGGCTGGAGACGTGCCTAGGTTTGAGTGCTTGCTATTTGAATCTGCTATTTATGCTTTGCACCCTCGCCCTGGAAGAATACTGTTTCATTCGGCTGTATTCATATATGGTTGAATGATAATTAAGCTGGAATTTGATTTGATTTGATCATTGCTGTCCAGATGATGCAGAGTTGTGAAGAGCCAATGAAAAGTGAAGGAGCCTGACCCCTAACCCCCACCCTCTCTGTCCCCAAAGCCATCCCTACAAACTTTAAAAAAGCAAACTAAAATAATAATAATAATAATAAACACAGATAATGTACAGAAATCAATAATTGAAAAGCACCAGAAATATGCTGAATTAAAAGAGGAAATTTTAAGACTATGGGACATGAACAGGGTAATATCTGCAACTGGGTATTACCCCAAAGTCACTACACAATAGTATTAAACAATTAGGCTGACACAGCAATATCTATGTAAATCTTCAGAAAGGCACAATTCTAAACACGACTAGAATAGTTGAAAAGTTCCTGGCGATTGAGAAGTGAGTGTGCTTAGCTATGCCAGCACCTCAGGTTTCACCAGCTTGAGCTGAGAAAAAATAAAAATACAATAATAATAATAATAATAATATCTTATTTATAGAGCACTTGTCATACAGATGATGTAGTTCAAAGTGCTTTACAATCAGATAAAGTGCAAACGTGAAAATAAAACAAAGTGAACATGAAAATATAAGACAAAAAGTTGTTAGTTAAAGCAAGGTTAAAAAAATAGGTATTGAGCTGGCTTTTAAAAGCGTCAACAGCGTCTTCATCTCTTAAAAGTTTTAGATATTGATTTTCACAGTTTTGGAGTACATTACAAAAAAAGCTGACCCGCCAATTATCTTTTGAGGGAGACTGTTGAAATTTAAAAGACTGGTGAAAGAAGACCAGAGAGCTCGAGCAAGATTATAAAATGAAAATGGTTTTGCGACGTACTCTGATCCGAGAGCAACTAAACAACAACCTCGACTGGGGCCACAGCTCAGCACCATCTTGGAAAAGAGACAAAGGTCGGGGTAAGGATTAGTCAGTAAGATCCAGGTGTTAGGCAAGGAGCTCATGTCCCTCACCCTTGCCGCTGCTTTTGAAGATGCTGGAGCCGGACTTGAACTTGCTGGCCCAGCTGGTGGAGCTGGAGCCGATGGAGCTGCTGGAAAGGGACTTGCCCAGGTTGTCGGAGCTCACTTTCTTCGTGTTGTTAGTGATTGTTCGGCTCCACTCTGGAAGAGAAGATAGGAAAGAATATGTAACCCAACGTTCCTCTCGTGAAGGAAGGTCACCCATGCTATTTCTCATATTTGCCACAAAGGGGGTCATTCAGTCCATTAAATCAGTGCCAGCTCATGGCATAATCTCATCGGTTTCCCTGCTACCTGTTCTCTGTTATCATTCGCAGGAGTGATAAAGGCCCTTTGGCCCAACTCTTCCATGCTGACCAACATTCCCATTTACCCATGTTTGGCCTATATCCCTCTAAAACAGGTGTCCCCAACCTTTTTTATGCTACAGACCAACACCATTAAACAAGGGGTCCATGGACCTCAGGTTGGGAACCTTCGCTCCAAACCTTTCCTATCCATGTACCTGTCTAATTGTCTTAAATGTTGTAATTGTACCCACCTCTACCACTTCCCCTGGCTCTTCATTCTCTATATCCACAGATGCCTTGTGCGTAAAATTTTACTCTGGTGGTCGCCTGTAAACTCACCCCCCCCCCCCCACCCCACTTCACCTTCAACCTGGCCTATCTTGTGTTTGATTCCCTCTCCTGGGGTAAAAGACTGACGACTCACCTCTGTACTCCTCATGATTTTTACAAACCGTTATAAGGCACCCTTCAACCTGCTATACCCCGGGGAAAATCATAAGATTATAAGACATAGAAGTAGAATTAGGCCATTTGGCCCATCTAGTCTGAACTGACATTCAATCATGGTTGATTTATTACCCCTCTCAACCCCATTTTCTTGCCTTCTTCCCATAATCTTTGACATTCTTTGCATCTTCAGTCTTTACAACATTGTCAACCTATCCAATCTCTGAAGCCCTCCAGTCCTAAAGCCCAACTCCCAGTCCTGACGATAATCCTTATGAAATCCCAGACACTGGAATAACAGATAACAGATTAGTGGAGGTTGTCAAAGCACTTGCATCTTCCCTGACACAGGGGGCAAAAGTGGAAGGTGTCTTTGGCACATACCTGAGTTTTCTGGAAGTCTGA
Source organism: Hemitrygon akajei (assembly GCF_048418815.1). Lineage (NCBI taxonomy): Eukaryota > Metazoa > Chordata > Chondrichthyes > Myliobatiformes > Dasyatidae > Hemitrygon > Hemitrygon akajei. Next base: position 16,953,634 of record NC_133130.1, read on the forward strand.
ATCTACCACAGCACAGGTATCTTCTCCATTGCTTCTGCACATTTTCCTTCATAGCACAGTGGAAGACGAAGATGAAGAAGCCTGCGTTCGATAAGATGAGAACATGAGTTTTAAAAACTGAATCTGAGCAGGTGTCTTGTCACCCTGGAGAAAGAACCGCATGTTAATCCCATTGTCATAATTTTGTAATCACGTCCCACCAGGCTCAGGGGCAGCATGGCAGCACAGCACATCTGCGCAATGCCATTACAGCAGCAGCAGTCAGCAGTTGGGGTTCAATTCCTGCCGCCGTCTGTAAAGAGCTGTCTACATTCTCCCGGAGACCACGTGGGTTTCCTGCGGGCGGCCCTGTGACGCCTAGCAACCCCTGATGTAACCCTGGCCTGATCACAGGACAATTTACAATGACCGACTGAGGGAGGGAGCTGGAGCATCTGGAGGAAAATGTCGTGGTCACAGGGAGAACATATAGACAAGCTCCTTACAGGCAGGAGTGAGAATTGAACTGTGAAGCATTATTCTAGCCACTATGCCACCCCGAATAGTCTTATGGTCTTTCAAAAGCACTGGATGATCATTTGAAATGTTTTGCTTGAGATGATGATGCAGAGCTACAGAAAGACCATAAGACATTGGAGCAGAATTTGGCCATTTGGCCCATCGAGTCTGCTCTGACATTCCATCATCCTGATTTATTTTCCCTCTCAACGCCATTCTCCTGCCTTCTCCCCATAACCTTTGACACCCTTCCTAATGAAGAAACTATCAACTTCTGCTTTAAATGCACCCAATATCTCAGCCTCCACAACCGTCTGTGGCAATGAATTCCACAGGTTCACCACCCTCTGGCTAAGCAAATCCCTCCTCGTCTCTGTTCTAAATGGATGTTCTTCTTCTCAGTTCGTTAAACGTACATTTGCTCTACTCCTCTGGGAAGGTAAAAGGGAATTCTTCACAAATACCTTGCAAAGAGTTGAAGATTGCAAAGAGGTACATGAAGGTGAGGTTCACTGGGCCCCAGGCAAAGAATGCAAAGCCCCACGTCATTCCCAAGAGGAAGGTCAGGCTGGTGACGCTTCGGAGATTGCGCAGGATCTCCTCCCTCAGGTTCCGGTTGCTCTTCTTCCCGTTCCTTCCACAAATCTGTATCAACACCACGATGAACATGGAGATGTTCATCAGAAAGAGGATAGCAAAGTAGCAGACGCAGGTCACGTAGAAGACGATGTCATCAGCGATCCAGCAGCTGTAAGAGAGCGAGAGATCAGGAGGCTAAAGAAATCTGAATGTCCCCTTTGAATCTCACCAATTTTTATCAATGCACTGAAGTGTCCTATCCCGATGCCTCACGGCAACCGCTCTGCACGTAAACGGCAAGGAGTTGCAGAACCAGCTCCACTCACTACAAAGCCAGCCTCCCCCTCCGTTGACTCTGTGTATACTTGCTGTCTTGCTAAAGCAGCCAGCATACTCAAAGTCTCCACCCACCTTGGGTATTTTCTCCTCTCCCATCGGGCAGAAGATACAAGAGCCTGAGAGCTGTCCTCTGCCACTAGGCTCAAGGACAGCTTCTATCCCACTATTGCATGGATTTCTAGTACAATCAGGTGAATTTAGAATCAGAATTGGGTTTATTATCACTGAGACGTGTTGTGAAAAATGTTGCAGCGACAGTATAGTGTAATACATAAATATACTCTAAATAACAATGAGACATACTGTTAGTTCATTATGTGCCTTATCATATGACATGAGCAGTCATGGTCTTTCCATGACCAAGAATGTCCTTGGCAAATTTTTCTACGGAAGTGCTTCTTCTGGGCAGTGTCTTGACAAGACAGGTGACCCCAGACATTATCAAAACTCTTCAGAGATTGCCCTACTGTCCTGTTTATTATTTATTGTAATCCCTGCACTGTTTTTGTGTACTTTATGTAGTCCTGTGTAGGTCTGTAGTCTAGTGTAGCTTTCTCTGTGTTTTTTTAATTACGTAGTTCAGTCTAATTTTTTGTATTGTGTCATGTAAACCATGGTCCTGAAAATTGTTGTCTGATTTTTACTATGCACTGTACCAGCAGTTATGGTCGAAATGACAATAAAAGTTGACTTGACTTGACTTGACATGTCACCATATGCTACCCTGGGATTTGTTTTCTTGCAGGCATTCACAGCAAACAAGGAAATACAATAGAATCAATGAAACACTGCACGCAGGCAACAATATTGATATGGTGCACAGTCCTTTTGTCAGGGTAGAAATGTCAAATACGAGGAGACATCAATTTTAGATACAGGTCCGGGTATCTGATGTGAGTTACAACCCAAACATTAAAATTCACCATCCCAGACGTGCCCTCTTCATGTTACTACCATCAGGGAGGGGTTACAGGAACCCACAGACCCCCACTCAACATTAGAAGAACTGATTTTTTCCCTCGCTATCAGATTTATGAACGATCCACGAACCCACAAAAACTACCTCACTATTCGTCTTTTACATTATTTATTTATTTCTGTAACTTTATTTAGAGACACAACACGGTAACAGACCTTCCTAGCCCAACGAGCCTGTGCCGCACGATTACGCCATTCTAACCAATTGACCTGTCTTTGGAATGAGGAAAGCAGGAGTAACCAGAGGAAGTCCACGTGTTCAAGGGGAAAACGTGCAGTCTCCTTACAGACAGGGGCAGGAATTGAACCCGGGTTGCTGGCTCTGTAACAGCATTCCACTAACCACTAGGTTACTGTGCTGCCCCCTAGTGTATAGTGATTTTTATGTCTGTCACTGTAGAGCAAGTTTCACCTCAGACCTCAGTGCCAATAAGCCCGCTTCTGAAGCTGCCTGACCCACCAGCAGTGGTGTGTTATTCCCCCCCACACTGGACGCGCCGGCCTCCCCACACGCCCGCAGAACCACAACAGAAGCAAATAAAACCAACGGAGAGGAGGTACTCACAACTCTGAGGAACCGGAGCCTTTGTCATCCTTGCCGTACAGCAACAGGCCGTAGAAGCTCCTTCTGATCGCTAGGACAATGACCACAACCAGTGCCGGCAGCCCTGTAAACACACAATGTGCAGGACATATGGAATCCCTGGGCAGCACCACGATGGTTATGGGACATAGGTGCAGAATGAATAACCACATCAACAGCAGATAGAACGTAGAACAGCACAGCATGTTCCAGTCCCTTTGGCTCACTACATTGTACTGACTTTTTAACTTACATTAAGGTCAATCTAACCCTTCCCTCCTACATTTTTGTTTCATCCATCTGCTTACCTATGAGAAGGTTCCTCTCTTACACTGATTTAGGTGTTGTTTATTATTCCCAGGATATCAGTGTTGCTGAGAAGGCCAGCATTTAATACACATCCCCTCTTGCCCTTGACAAGGAGGTGGTGATCCACTGTCCAGAACGACTGCCCTTTGCGAGGTGTTCTCTGGAGATTTCATGGATGTAGAGATCAAATGAGGACAGTACGTGATGGCGTGTGATGTTGACCAATGGTGTGTGGTGGTGTGTATTGGTGTGATAGTTTCTGACAGTATGATGGCATATGAAAGGGTGATATTTTGTCATGGTGTGTGACGGGTTGTGATGACGTGTGAAGGTTCGTGATGTATGTGAGCTTGTCATGGTGTGAGATGGTTTGTAATGGTGTGTGATGATTTATCATGGTGTGTGATGGTTTATCATGGTGAATGACGGTTTGTGATGGTGTGTGATGTTGTCATTATGTGAGACGGTTTGTCATGGTGTGTGACAGTTTGTGATATGTGACAGTTTGTGATATGTGACAGTTTGTGATGGTGTGTGATGGTTTGTCATGATGTGTGTATTGTGTCATTTTCTGGGTGTAATGGTGTGATGCTGTATGAAGGTGTAATAGCTTCCAATGGTGTGTTGGTATGACTGTTTCTTATGGTGTGATGGCATATGAAGATGTGATAGTTTGTGATGGTGTGACAATTTATGAAGAATGGGTAGAACAAAGAAAGAAGCAAACATGAAACAACTAGAACAAAGGAACAAGTGAAACAAAAGAGACTGGCAAAACAGAACAAATTCTTGATTGGTCAGGGCATGAAGGGATACAGGGAGAAAGCAGGGGACTGGGGCAGAGAGGAAAATTGGATCAGCCATGATGAAATGGTGGAGCAGATTCAATGAGCCAAATGGCTGAATTCTGCTTTATATCTTATGGTCTCAACTACAGGCGGAATAATGAAACAGGGGAACAGGTGAACCATGGGAAGAGGGAATCAAGGGAACAGGTGAAACAAGGGAACGGGGAAATGAGGGAAGAGGGAATCAAGGGAACAGGTGAAACAAGGGAACGGGGAAATGAGGGAAGAGGGAATCAAGGGAACAGGTGAAACAAGGGACCAGGCAAACAAGAGAATAGCGAGATGAGAGAAGAGGGAAATAAGGAAAGGGAGAAATGAGGGAAGTGGGAACAAGGGAAGAGGGAAGCAAGGGAACGGGGAACTAGGGAACTGGGAATCAAGGGAAGAGGTGAAATAAGGGAACAGGGAAATAAGGAATGGGGAATCAAGGGGACAGGTGAAGCAGACCAAAGAAAGAAACAGGCAAAGCAGAGGAAAGTTGAGCAGAAAGAGGTGAAACAAAGGACCAGGTGAGACTGAGGAACTTCTCAGAGAACTGCTGAGTTTCACAAGTGTGGTGAATTTTCTGGAGGAGACAGCACAGCAGATAGTTTCTCTTTTACTTCAGCATTTCCTTCCTGTCTGGTGCAGGCAGAATAAAAGGAACGCCCAGAACAACGAAACAAGGTGGAACAAAATGAGCACCAATGAATCAGGAGCAACAGGGAACCCCAACGAGAGAGATGACCCGACTTACCCCACCCAACGATGCAGAACTTGAGCATGTACTTCCTGATGTAGGTGTTGAAGACCTTGACCAGGGCGATGTACATGTGGACGGCCTCTAGTCCCATCCAGGTGAAGGAGGCCAGCAGGAAGAAGTGGAGCAATGCCGCCACAGTGACGCACAGCCCGTCAATTCTGAATGAGGCCAGCCAGCCGTCGATCAAGAAGATGAAGTTCAGGAAGAAGAGCGAGGCACTGAGATTCATCAGGATCTTCGAGGGGTAGTCGCGACGCAGTTTCCTGGAGGAGAATTCACCTGTTACTCCAGACGCTTCAAAGATAACAATAAAATCAACTTGAAGAAATTCAACATCATATCTAAAAACTGAGAAGACATTGCTCTGAATGGGGCACCATAGGAGTGTAGAAGTTAGCACAATGTTATTATAGCTCAGTGTGTCAGAGTTCGGAGTTCAATTCCAGCACTGTCTGTAAGGAGCTTGTCTGTTTCCCATGTGACTATGTGTGTTTCCTCCCACAGTCCAGAGATGTACAGATTAGCAGGTTAATTGGTCATTATAAATTGTCCTGTGATAAGAATAGTGCTGCACAGCTTGCTAGGCCGGAAGGGTCTGTTCTGCACTTACTAAATAAATAAAACAACAGCACAAGTCCCTAAGAGGCCTGGCCTGTAACTTGATGGTGCGTGGAATGTTGTCCTGGAGCCATGTTACCCTTAAACATGAGTCCCTAACTCTCAACTCATGTCCTCTTGCTTGAATCTCCCCTACTCTCAATGGAAAAAGCCTATCCACGTCAACTCTATCTATCCCCCTCGTAATTTTAAGTACCTCTATCAAGTCCCCCCTCCCACAACCTTCTATGCTCCAAAGAATAAAGAACTAACTTGTTCAACCTTTCTCTGTAACTTAGGTAACATTCTAGTAAATCTGCCCTGTACTCTCTCTATTTTGTTGACATCTTTCCTATAATTTGGTGACCAGAACTGTACACAATACTCCAAATTTGGCCTTACCAATGCCTTGTACAATTTTAACATTACATCCCAACTCCTATACTTCTATAGGAGCAGAATTAGGCCATTCTTGCGGTGTTTTTTCGTGTTAATATTACAGCTTCATGTTAGGCCATGTCTGATGTAGTCAATTCTGGTCACCCCATTACAGGAAGGATGTGAGGCGACGATGCAGAAGAGGTTCAGCAGGATGCTGCCTGGATTAGAGAGCAGCAGGTCAAGCAGTATCCGTGGGGATGAGGGAGGAAAAGGAATTGTTGATGTTTCGGGTTAAAACCCCACATCAGGACCCCAAAACATCAACAATTCCTTCTCCATCCTCCCACCCCCACCCCCGCCAACAGATGCTGCTCAATCCACTGAGTTCCCTCAGCAGGTTGTTTGTAGATCCCGATTCTGCTGCCTACACCACCTCCATTACTCACTCAAAGGCCACGTATGTAAGAAGTGTAGTCGCTGAGAAGATAGCTGAGATCCCACATCCGATGTGAGTGATGAAGGTCAGGATCTTCCTGTTAAGCGGATCGATCTGTTGGGCTGTTCCCGAGATGTCCTGTAAGTGGAGAAAACCCGTGATAAGTGCAGGTCAGTAGCAGGGCGTCACGGTCGCATAGCAGTTAACACAACGCTTCACAGCGCCGATGAGCAGGGTTCAATTCCCGCCACGTCCGTACATTTTCCCTGTGACCACGTAGAGTTCCTGCGGGTACTACGGTCTCCTCCAGGCACTACAGTCTCCTCCCACAGTTCAAAGGCGCACTAACGGTTAGTGTCAGTAAGTTGTAGGGACAATGTGTTGTCACCAGAGGTGTGGTGACACTTGCAATCTGCTCCCCACACACCCTCGGACTGCGTTGCTCATTAATGTAAAATATGCACTTCACTGTACGCATGATAAACAAAGGAAACCTCTTCAGTTTTAGAACATCTCGCTGTCACTAATCCTACACTGTACCCAGTTACTGGAGTTGGTAAATCGGTTTAGTATCGTCGCACGTACCAAGGTACAGTGAAAAACTTCACTTTGCAAAAGCCATCTGACTGAACAGGCTGTTTGATTACAACAGAACGTCGAGGAAGAACAAGGGAAAACAATAGCGGAGCGCAGAATAAAGTGTTACACTTACAGAGAAAGAGCAGTGCAGGTTGGCAGCAAGGTACAAGGTCACAGGTGTGAGGCCAAGGGTCTTTTTTTTAAATCGCCCTAGGGGACTATTCAATAGCCTTATAACAGCAGGATCAAATCTGTCCTTCAGCCCGGTGGCAAGTACTTCCAGTATGCTGAGCTTGTGTAGAACACTTATCATGATGTGGGTTACTAGAGGGCCGCTGGACTCTGACGTTTCAACCAAAGGTTCTTTTGGAAGTCAGGAAAGAGGCACAGAACCTGCTGCTTCACGGTGGTTTTATAATGTGTTGATAGAAGAAAGGAAAATTGAAACAAACAGTATTGCAAGCAGAAGCTAGTAGCAGAAGAGTTAGCGAGTTGTGGGCGTGCTGTGAGAAGCACAGCGGCATTGCAGGCTGACCTCAGCACATCCTCGGACTCTGGTGGCTGTTGACACAGAAGATGCACTTCACTGTATACTTCAATGTTTCGATGTACACGTGACAAATAAAGCTAATTTTTAATCTTTATCTAATCTTTCATCTTTTCACATTTTGGGCCACGACTCTTCATCAGGACTGGAAAGGAAGGGGGCAGAAGACAGAATAAAAAGGTGGGGGCGGGGGATGAGTACATGTTGGCAGGTAATAGGGGAGACCAGGTGAGAGGTGAAAGGAGAGTAGGTAGCGGAGCAGGCATAGTAAGAGAAGCTGGACGCTTCTAAGGCTATTTGCCCCATTCCAACTATGCTAGCCCATTATTCTGCTCTTACCATCACCCTGCAGACAACGCCCAAGCATCCCGACATTTCCCCCACCCTGAGTAAAAAAAGGGTTCTTACCAGCAATATTCCAAAGTGGGTCAGATGATTGCACAGGCAGATGGTTTCATTGGCATTGGACCCTGGATCAGCCTCACACCCTTGGGTGCTCCATCCACCACTCTCATCTGCAAAGGAGGAGTTACAGGGCGATGAATTGACACTGAACCCCTGCTAGACTCAACAGGTTGGGCACAAGGAGTTATTTCCTTCAGCTAACATGTCTAGGGTTACTCTCACAGATAAAGGATAGAACTACAAGGCCACAAGATAAAGGAACGGAATCAGGCCATTTGGCCCATTGACTCTGCTCCACCACGCTATCATGCTTGATCTTAGATTCTTTCAACCTCATTCTCCCACCTCCTCCCCATTACCAATCAACAATCTATTAACCTTTGTCTGAAGTATACTGGGTGACTTGGCCTCCACTGCCTACCATGGCAACAGATTCCACAGATTCACCACCCGGTAGCTGGTATATTTCGTCCTCATCTCAGTTTTAGGTGGACATCCCTTTACTCTGAGGCTGTGCTATCAGATCCTAGGCTCTCCTACCGATGGACACATCCTCTCCTTGTCTACTCTGTCTAGGCCTTTAGTATCTTGTAGGTTTCAATGAGATCCCTCCATTATCCTTCAGAACTCCATTGAGTGTGGCCCAGACACATTAAACACTCCTCATTTGCTAAGCTTTTCATCCCTGGGATGACATGATTTGAGAGTTAGGGGGCAAAAGTTTAAGGGTAACATGAGGGGGAATTTCTTTACTCAGAGAGTGGTAGCTGTGTGGAATGAGCTTCCAGTAGAAGTGGTAGAGGCAGGTTCGGTATTGTCATTTAAAGTAAAATTGGATAGGTATATTGGACAGGAAAGGAATGGAGGGTTATGGGCTAAGTGCAGGTCGGTGAGACTAGGTGAGAGTAAGTGTTCGGCATGGACTAGAAGGGGCAAGATGGCCTGTTTCCATGCTGTAATTGTTATATGGTTATATCAGATCAATCTTGTGAACCCCCTTGGGACCTTCTCTAGGGCCAGCACATTGCTCCTTAAGTATGAGGCTAAAGTTGCTCCAGCTGCAGAGATTCCAAATGGGACTGAGATGAGGAGAAATTCCTTCACTCAGAGGAAGAAAGCCTCTCAAAGTCTAACCCTACATCCCTGTCATGAGAGACGAAAGCGGGTAAGGCCAGCCAACAGGGCTCTGGTGAGGTTGGATAAGACAGTCTCCTGTACAGTGGGTGCAATAGATTGCAGAAGCATTGATGAACTCCAACCAGACCATCGACATCGATGGAGATGGCAGGTCATCGATGGTCTATGCTCCCCTGGGAGCTAAGGGCCCAAGAAAAAATAAGTAAGAGGACACAAACTCGAGGACTGTTCTATCCCTAGAGGATAGCATCACTTATTGTATTGAAGAAGTACTGTAGGTGGACAGATTTCTAGACAGAAAAGGTGTTAAGGTGCAGAGATGGGATGGTAGTATTGTGATTAGTGCAACGCTTTACGGTGCCAGGGATCCAGACACAGTTCCCTCCACTGCGTGTAAGGAGTTTGCACATTTCCTCCGTGACCATGGGGGTTTCCTCTGGGTGCTCCAGTTTCTTCCCACATTCCAAATGCATACAGGTTAGGGTTAGCACGTTGTGGGCATGCTCTGTTAGTGCCCGAAGTGTGAGGACATTTGTGGGCTGCCTCAGGATCAGTGCAAACCGTCACTGCACTGTATGCTTTGGATGTTTTGATGTACCTACGACAAATAAAGCTAATCTTTAAAAGGGTTTCAAGGACAAACCCAATCATCCTTCCGAACAGGCCCTGAGACATTAAGACCACAAGATATAGGAGCCGAATTAGGCCATTTGGCCCATCGAGTCTGCTCGGCTATTTCATCATGGCTGATCCATTCTCTCTCTCTCTCTCAGCCTCAGTCTCCTGCCTTCTCCTGCAACCCTTCATTCCCCAACTAATCATGAATCTATCACCCTGAAATATAAACGCTGGGATCATCCTTGTGAACCTTCTCTGTATCTTCTCCAAGGCCAGCACACTGTTCCTTAGAAACAAAGCCCAAACCTGGTCCTCCAGCTGCTGAGCGCAATGGGACTGAGCTGAGGAGAAATTCCTTCAATCAGAGGAATGGAAACCTGTGGAATTCTCTATTCCAGGAGGTGGGCATCAATGGATATATTAAAGGAGAGGGCGGATAGATTTTTAGACACCCAGAAGATGGTAAGGTGCATGGGCAAAGAGTGGGAGTATGGTATGGCAATGGAGGACCATCTATGATCATATTGTATAGTGGATCAGTCTTGAAGCAGTAATAATTAATGGCTACTATCTACTATCACTGCAGAATTTCAATGGACACATGTGACCTGACAGTTTGCTGTAGTTTTCATCTATTGTGAGAAGATGCTGCATGCACCAAACCAGACAGAAAATGGCTGACATGAGGATGCTCTCAATCATGCCAGTGTAAAATTGCACCAGTATGTTCCGGCAAGGATGGAATTTTACCAACTGTCGCAAAAAGTACAGAATATAATGTTACATCTATGATCCTATTGTTTGATTGATGGAACAGTCTCAAAGGGCTGAATGGCCTCTCCTGTACCATCACATCCATCAGACGCTCTTCATACGTTAGGTCGGAAAATGACAAATACTTACTGTTCAGTGTCAAGTCCCAGAAGGCGCAGAGTGGCTTAAAATTCTCCTGTTAAAGAGACAAGAAGCAAGTTCTCACTACATTACAACTTAGAATATGACATTCAACTCACATTAACGCGGTGCCATCTGTGAATTTCAAGTGTGTTAACAGCAAGTGAAGTACACATTGTTGGATATGAAAGACATGACAGATGATTTCAGAAGTAGGAGAGTTTCAGAGCTGGAATATAGCTACAAGATACTAATAGGATCAAAGATCACAGCCTCAGAAAAAAAGAGCGTCCCTGTAGAACAGAGATAAGGAGGAATTTCTTCAGCCAGAGACTTGTGACCCTGCAGAACTGTTGCCACAGAGGTCTCTAGAGTTCAAGTACCTGATATATTTAAGGCAGAGATGATAGGTTCTTGATTGGTAATGAAGGCGAGAGAATGGTGTTGGCTACATTTCATTAGGAGTTTGAGGAGATCTGGTATGTCACGAAAGGCTCTATTAAATTTCTACGGGTATACACTGGGGAGCATTCTAACTGGTTGCATCACTATCTGGTATGGAGACTCCAATGCACAGGAACAGAAAAAGCTGCAGAGGGTCGCAAACTCAGCCGGCTGCACCACGAGCACGGGCCTCCACATCGCTGAGGACATCTTCAAAAGCCGATATCTCATGAAGGTGGCATCCGTTATTAGGTGCCATCACCTTTCAGGAAATGCCTCTCCTCATCAGGAGAAGGTACTGGAAACTCAAGACCCACACTGAAGATGTTAGGGACAGCTTCTTTCCCTCCACCATCAGATGAACCCATGAACACTACATTGTTTTTTTTTGCACTGTTTATTTATTTACGTAACTTTATTTAGGGATAGAGCACAGTAACAGGGCCTTCTGTCCTGACAAGCCTGTGATGCCCAATTACACCCAAATTACATCTTTGGAATATGGGAGGAAACCACAGCACCCAGAGGAAACTCACATGCTTTCGGTAGCTTTGTTCTTATATTACACTATTCATTTGATTTTTTATATATTTCATATTATAACTTATAGTATTTTTTATGTATTGCACTGTACTGTTGGTGTAAATCGGCAAATTTCACGACATACTGAATGCCAGTGATAATAAACCTGATCCTGATTCAGCATGAAGATTCCGAAATTAAGTGTTGCAGCACTATCACTTACCTGCAGAGGGCAGAGGTGAGCTGTGCCTCTTTACCTATGACTGCAGTGCCACCCACTGGTATTTACTGGTATTGAATACCAGACAAACCAGAACCAGTGGAGAAAGCTGGGTGTTCAATAACTAGGCCAGTGAGAGGTTTGTGACAGCTGGTTTACCCGACAAGCTGCCTGGTGGAGACACAAGGGACTGCAGATGCCAGAATCTGAGCAAAAAGCAAACTGCTGGAGGCACTCAGGGTGTCGACCAGCGCCTGTGGATGCTGAATCGATGATTCAGGTCCTTATCAAATGTCTTGACGCAAGACATCGACCTCCCCTCTCTCTCTCTCCACAGAGGCTGCCTGACCTGCTGAGTCCTTCCAGTACTTTGTGTTTAAACTGAAGGGGAATGAGAGGTGATTTAATAGAAATGCTTAAGGTGATAAGAGGCATAAATCAAGTGGAGAGCCAGAGCCTTTCTTCAAGGAGGAAATGGCTAATACAGGAGGGCATAATTTAAAGGTGATTTGAGGAAAGCATAGGGGCAGATGTCAGAGGGAGTGGTGGGTGCCTGGAATGTCCTGACAGGTGGAGTGGTAGAGGCAGATGCACTAGGGACTTTTAAGAAGCTCCAAGATCAGCACATGGATGATAGAAAAATGAAGGGCTAAGTAGGAGGGAAGGGTTAGATAGATATTGAAGTAGGTTAAAGGTCAGCGTAACCTTATGGAACTCTTTGCTACAGACGCCCGTGGAGGCCAAGGCGATGGATATATTTAAAGAAGAGATTTATAGGTTCTTGATTCGTAAGGGTGTCAGATGTTATGAGGAGAAGGCAGGAGAATGAGGTTGAGAGGGATAATAATGAGCCATGATGGAATAGGAGAGCAGACTCAATGGGCTGAATAGCCTAATTCTGCTCCTATGTCTTATAGCAGGGGGTCACAAACTTTCTTATGCCATGGACTTCTACCATTAACCAAGGTATATTAAAGAGTTTCTTCGGATACATAAAGTGTAAAAGAGAAGTAAGAGTGGATATTGGACAACTGGAAATGATGCTGGAGATAGTATTGGGGACGAAGAAATGGCAGATGAACTGAGTAAGTATTTTGCATTGGTCTTCATCGTAGAAGACACTACTAGTGTGGTAGAAGCTCTCGGTGTCAGGGGTCATGAAATGTGTGAAGCTAACATTACTAGGCAGAAGGTTCTTGAGAAACTGAAAGGTCTGAAGGTAGATAAGTCACCTGGACCAGACGGTGTACACCCCAGAGTTCTAAAAGAAGTGGCTGAAGAGATCATGGAGGCATTAGTAATGATCTTTCAAGAATCACTGGATTCTGGAATGGTTCCGGAAGACTGTAAAATTACGAATGTCACTCCACTCTTCAGAAGGGGAGAGAGGCAGAAGAAAGGAACCTAGTCTAGCCTCAGTGGCTGGGAAGATATTGGAGTCAATTGTTAGGGATGTGGTTTCAGGGTACTTTGAGGCACATGATAAAATAGGCTGTAGTCAGCATGGTTTCCCCAAGGGAAAATCTTGCCGAAGAAATCTGTTGGAATTCTTTGAAGAAATAACAAACAGGATAGACAAAGAAGAATCGGTTGATGTTGTATGTTTGGATTTTCATAACGCCTTTGAAAAGGTGCCACATATGAGGTTGCTCCACAAACTACAAGCCCATGGTACTACAGGAAAGATTCTGGCATGGAGAAAGCAGTGTGTGACTGGCAGGAGACAAAGTGTCCAAATAAAGGGAGCCCTTTCTGGTTGGCTGCAGGTGACTAGTGGTGTTCCACGGGGGGGGGGAACCGGTTGTGTTGCAACCGATTCTTTTTACATTATATGTCAATGATTTGGATGATTGAATTGATGACTTTGTTGCACAGTTTGCAGACAATACAAAGATAGGTGGAGGGGCAGGTAGTTTTGAGGCTACAGAAGGACTTACACAGATTGGGAGAATGGGCTAAGAAGTGGCAGATGAAGTACAGTGTCGGGAAGTGTATGGTCATGCACTTTGGTACAAGAAATGAAATGGTTATTTTTTAAATAGAGAAAAGATAGAAAAATCTGAAGCGCAAAGGGGCTTGGGAGTCCTTGCACAGGATTCCCTAAAAGGTTAATTTGCAGTCGAGTCCATGGTGAGGAAGGCAAATGAGATGTTAGCATTCATTTCAAGATGACTAGAATATAATGTAGAGAGTTCATAAAGCACCAGCGAGGCCTCACTTGGGATGCTGTGAGCAGTCTGGCTCCCTTATCTTAGGAAGCATGTGCTGAAACTGGAGAGGTTTCAAAGGAGGTTCACAAAAATAATTCCAGGTTTGAACGGCTGGGATATGAGGAGTGTTTGATGGCTCTGGGCCTGTATTCACTGGAATTCAGAAGAATGAGGGGAGGCCTCATTGAAACCTATCGAATGGTGAAAGGTCTTGATAGGGTGGGTGCAGAGAAGATGTTTCCTACGGCAGGAGAGTCTAAGACCAGAGGACAGAGCTTCAGAATAGAGGGGCATCCTTTTAGAACGGAGGTGAGGAGGAATTTCTTTAGACAGAGAGTTGTGAATCTGTGGAATTCTTTTCCAAAGGCAGCTGTGGTGGCCATGTCTCTGTGTATATTCAAGGCAGATGTTGATAGATTCTTGATTGGTCAGGACATGAAGGGATACAGGGGAAAGGCTGGAAATTGGGGCTGAGAGGAAAACAGATCAGCCTAATTCTGCTCCCATTTATTATGGCCTTATGGGTCTGTGGACCCCAGGTTGGGAGCCATGAGGTCTTAGGGTCTCATGGAAATTATCTGCCTCTACCACCTAAGTGTGATTCCCTCCAGCAGTATATTGTGCAGGGTGGCTTAAGTATTATTTTGTCTTGACTACTGATTTATTCATCATTTTTCTTTCTCTCTATTTTATTATTTATATAACTCTAATAAAGTAATTCCTTATAACCTTTAACATGTGCACAGTCCCTCATTTGTTTCCGGATACATCTTGCTGCCAAAGCAGAAAAGAACAAGGAAAGGATTTTAAAAATATTTTCCATACAATGACTCTGTGACTCTCGGCAAAGGATACCAGCAGGTGATGGGAATGAGGAATGATGGTTACAATCAAATCAGTTATAATCTACTTCAATTAAGGGCATGGATGTAAAGCTGAGGCTTTATAAGGCATTGCTCGGACCACACTTTGTGTATTATGAGTAGTTTTGGGCCCCTTATCTAAGAAAAAATGGGCCGGCATTGAAGAGGGCCCAGAGGAGGTTCATGAGAATGATCCTGGGAAAGAAAGGGTTAACGTATTAGGACCGTTTGACAACTCTGGGCCTGTACTCGCTGGAGTTTGGAAGAATGAGGGGGATCAATAAATCCTATTGAATATTGAAAGGCCTAGACAGAGTGGACATTGAAAAGGTGTTTCCTGTAGTGGGGGAGTCTAGGACCAGAGGGCACTGGCTCGGAAAAGAGAGTCTTCCATCGAGAACAGGAGCAAGCAGGAATTCCTTTTGCCGGAGTGTGGTGAATCTGTGGAAGGCCATGTCATCGGGTATACTTAAAGCACAGGTTGACGGGCTCTTGATTAGCTTCAGGGTGTCAAAGCTTACAGTGAGAAAGCAGGAGAATGGGGCTGAGAGGGATAATAAAGCAGCCATGATGGAATGGGAGAGCAGACTCAATGGGCTGAATGGCCTAAATCTACTCCTGTGTCTTATGGTCTTATA
Source organism: Hemitrygon akajei (assembly GCF_048418815.1). Taxonomy (NCBI): domain Eukaryota; kingdom Metazoa; phylum Chordata; class Chondrichthyes; order Myliobatiformes; family Dasyatidae; genus Hemitrygon; species Hemitrygon akajei. The sequence goes on from NC_133130.1 coordinate 16,969,001, forward strand.
ATGAAGAGGTGTGAGAGGCTGACTGGTACGTATGTTGAGAAGGAATCTGTTTATGCACTGCTGAAGAAGCCTGGAGGGTGGGAGGGACAGGGGACACGTGCAAACTGTGGGGCTCAGTAACAGCAACAAAAAGCAAGGAGAGCATTAACACTGAAATCAAAAGGATCGGCACCACTGATATCTGAGCAATGAACAGAGAAACCTGTAACGAGCTGACTGCCACAGGCCGGCCATACCTTAGGGTTCCTGTGTTTGATGCGGATCCTGACGGATTCGGAGAGGTTCCTGATGGTTATGTTCCCCACGCTACTCGCCACCACGAAGCTTTGCAGGGAGAATTCACGCGGGTCCTATCAAAGCACAGATATCCCTGTTAAATAGGCAGCGTGACACAGGCCTCAGAGAGGTGTCAGTGAGGCTCCAGGCACGAGACTCGTGTGTCCGGTGAATGAGGGGGGGTGGGAAAAACACAAAGGCAGTGAGAGATGCGGAGGAATAGAGGCAGACTCGGGAAGAGAGGAAGATGGAAACAGGCTTAGAGAAGGGGCAGAGAAGGAGAGAGGGAAGAAGGGTGAGAGACAGAGGGAAGCAGGGAGAGGTGAAGAGAAAAAGAGGGAGAGGGGAGAGACAGATAAAGAAAGAGAAGGGGAGAGAGATAGAAAGAGGGGGGAGAAAGAGAGAGGAGGAAAGAGGCAGAGGGAGAGAAAGAGAGAGGAGGAAAGAGGCAGAGAGTGATGAGGGAAGAGAGAGGGAAAAAAGAGAGAGCAAGAAAGAAGAAAAAGTGTGGAGAGACAGACAGAAAGAGGAAGGGGAGGGGAAGAGGGGAAGGCAACAGAGAAAGAGAGGAGGGCAATAGCAAGATAGAGACAGTGAGACAGGGAAACGGAGAGAGTGGGAGAGAGGGAGAAAGTGAAGGGAGAGGGGATGATTATGAGAAAGAGGGTGATAAAAAGGAGAGGGGATGAGAAAGAAGAAAGAGAAGGACAGGGAGAGGAGGATGTAAAGAGAAAGCTAAAGGCAGGAAGTGTTAGAGAACTAAGAGAGAAACTGAAAATAGGGGAAGAGGAAAGAGAAATAGAGAGAAGGAATGGGACAGGGAAAATGTTAGAGAGAATGGGAATAGGAAAGCCATATTAAAGAGGAAGCAAGAGGTGGTACTATTGGATCATCCTCGTCACTTTTCAAACCTATCTCCTGCTTTCTCTATTCATGTCCTTCTGTCTCTTTCATTTTCTCCTTTAACCCACTCTATCACTCTCTCCCTCCTGTGGCGCCCAATTACACTCAAGTGACCAATTGACTTACCAATCAGTACGTCTTTGGAGTATGGAAGGAAGGTGGAGCACCTGGAGGAAACCCACACAGTCACAGAGAGAACGTGCAAGTTCATTACAGACTGCTTTGGGAATCGAACCCGGGTCGATCGCACTGTCATAATGTCACACTAACCACAATGCTACTGTGCACCCCTTGAGACAACTGGAGCAAATGCCTATGAATTGTTTCTTTTCACATTTTTGAGCTCATTACAAAAGAATGCAAGACCCACAACCTCAGCCCCAGCCTCTTTGCTTGTTCCTTCGGGATCAGGGTGAACCAAATCTTGGGAGAGTTCCCTACATTGCGGTTACTTTAAAGCATGTTCAGAACGATCGACTAGGATACATTTCAAAGCAAGTGTTCTTTTTGCCCCATCTGCTGCATATTCCAGTGGGAACATGGAAGGAATGATTGACAGAATGGATGTAGAGAGGATGTTTCCTACAGTGGGGATCACAGGGCACAGCCTCAGAGGACAAAATGTCCATTTAGAACAGAAATGTGGAGGAATTACTTTAGCCAGACAGTGGTGGAATTGATTGCCACGGGCAGCTGTGGAGGCCAAGTCATTGTGTATATTTAAAGCAGACACTGACAGGTTCATGATTAGTCAGAGTGTCAATCGTTATGGAGAGAAAGCAGGGGAATGGGATTGAAAAGGACAATAAATCAGCCATGATGGAATAGTACAGCAGACTCGATGGGCTGGATGGCCTAGTTCTGCTCCTACGAATAAGGATATGGGATTTGAGTAAATGTGTTGCTGATGGATTCAGTGGGCCAAATGGCTTGTTTTTGTGGGCCTAGGACTGACAGATGGGCTGCCATGGAGCAAAAGTTGTGTGACTGGGTTAATAGAAGAGAGGAGAATTAGATTCTACACCATCTGGAAAATGGGGCTCTGTCCACACTTCTCGCTACCTCAGCAAAGCAGTGAGTATAATCATAGCCCCCCCCCCCCCCCCACCGCCCCCCATCGGGCAGAACATACAAAAGCCTGAAACCACAATCAACTGGGCTCAAGGAAAGCTGCTATAAGATACTGGACGGCCCTCTAACACAGTAAGATGTACTCCTGACCTCACAATCTACCTTGTTATGATCGTGAACTTTACTTTTCTGCCTGCACTGCTCTTTGTCACCGTAACACTTTATTCTGCATTCTGTTACCGTTTTCCCTTCAACTACCTCAATGCACCATAACCACCAAAGAGCTGCGGATACAGCCCAGCACCTCACAGCAACCGGCCTCCCCTCCACGGAGCCCGTCTACATTTCCCACTGCCTCAGTAAGACAGCCAGCCCACACATTCTGTCATCTCCCTCCTCCCGTCGGGCAGGAGCTACAAAACCCTTAAAGCACGTACCACTAGACAGCCTCTGCATGGCCACTTGCACTTCGCCCTAGTTGTGCTCTAATATTCTACAGTACACGCTGTGAATTTCTGATTTTCTTGCTGCGTCTCTGATGCCACGTGCCTGTGCAGATGCTGCAAGCAAGATTTTACTTCCATCTGTTCATACGTATTCTGTGCATGTGACAATGAACTTGACTTTGACTTTGGTTCTGGTGTCCACTACGGAGGAGGAGGTCATTCCCAGCTCCATCAAACCCAATCCTAATGAAGAGAGACATCAGCAGGCAGGAGGCGAGAGGGTGGAAACTGGTCTGGGGAAGAGTGGGGATGAAACAGCCCATGAGGGTAGTGGATGTAGACATTCAAATGTCCGGTGCTTACCTGGAACAACCCTGTCCTACTGAAGAAGGCAAACTGGGCCCTGGAGACCTCACTGATCTCTTCTGCTGTCAACTGCTCAAAGACACTAAGAGGGAGCTCGATTTCAGCTAGGGGGTCGCTCAGCGGTTTCCCATCTAAAGCAACCTGTGGGCCAGAGAGAGAGAGACATCAATCATATCATGACAACAGAGCAGAGAGGCAATATCTCTAGAACACGCCTTGATCCAACAAACTCATCCATCTTCCAAACCATTCCCCTCATCAATCAAGACTCACCTGCATTGCTTCATTAAGCAGGGAATTTTACCTTCAGGGTAAAAATTAATCCTTCTGCACTCTGGGTTTGTACTCAACAGAGTTCAGGAGGATGCAGGGGATCTCATTGAAACTTACCAATTACTGAAAGGTCTGCATAGAGTAGACGTGGAAAGGATGTTCCCGTCAGTAGGAGACCCTGGGATCCGAGGACACAGGCTTCAAATAAAGGGACTTGAGTTTAGAACAGAGATGGAGGAATTTCTACTGCCAGACAGAGGAGCATCTGTTGAATTTGCTGCCACGTGTGGCTGTGGAGGCCAAGCCATTGGGTATATTTAAGGCAGAGTTTGATCTGTTCTTGATTGGTGAGAGGATTAAGAGTTATAGGATATTCTGTCCTCTCTAGCCCTTTACCTTTGCAACTCACCTGGCTTCACGTATCGCCTTCTAGCTATCCTCCTTCCCCTCCCCCCCCCCCATTTTATTCTGGCATTTTCCCCCTTTTCTTTCCAGTCCCAAAGAGGGGCTTCGGCCTGAAACAGCGATGGTTTATTAACTTCCACTGATGATGCCTGATCTGCTGAGTTCCTCCAGCATTCTGTGTGTGTTGCTTTGCAGACTTTCTCATGTTTATGAGGAAGAGATCAGCCATGGAACAGAGTCGATGGGCTGAATGGCCTAATTCTACTTCTGTGTCTTTTGGGCTTATGGGAGTATACTGCAGCTGCTGAAGATGTTTCAGCTTGCCAGTACAACCATTGTGTTTCTATTTAAGTAGGGAGATTGATCGGGGAAGATCAGGAGAATCAGAATCGGGTTTAATATCACTTGCATCTGTTGTGAAATTTGTTGTTTTGCAGCAGCAGTACAGTGATAATAACAGCTAAATTACTGTAACACACACACAAAAACCTGGAGGAGCTCAGAAGCTCAGGCAGCAATTGTGGAAAAGAGTTAACAGTCAACATTTTGGGCCGAGACCCTTCATCAGGAAGAAAGGGGCAAGATGCTGGAATAGAAAGGTAGGGAGAGGGGAAGGAATCTGATAGAAGAGGAGCGTAGACCATAGGAGAAAGGGAAGGAGGGGGGGACCCCGGGGAAGGTGATAAGAGGTAAAAGGCCAGAGTGGGGGAATAGAAGATGAGGGGAGGGGAAGAGAGAAACAATATTACCAGGAGAAGAAATCAATATTCATGCCATCAGATTGGAGGCTCCCCAGATGGAATATAAGATGTTGCTCCTCCACCCTGAGTGTGGTCTCATTACCGCACAAGAGGAGGCCATGGACTGACTTGTTGGAACGGGAATGGAAATCGGAATTAAAATGTTTGACCACAGTGAAGTTCCACTTTTGGTGGATGGAGAGGAGGCGCTCAACCAGTATATTTACTTTTTTCTAAAGTCAAATTAAGTAAGTAGTGGGAAAAGAGAAAAAAAGTAGTGAGGAGAAGTGAACATTTAAAGCAAAACTGCTGATAATGGAGTTCTAAAACTAAAAAAAAAGAAAATTGAGTGGAGACTCTCAGCAGGTCAGGCATGATGGACGCATCAAATGACTTTTTGGTGGCCAATTCACCGGGTATATTCAAAGTGTAGGGTAATAGGTCCTTGATTAATCAGAGCTTCAAAGGTTCCAGGGAGAAGGCAGGAGAATGGCATTGAGAGAGACAATAAATCAGCCATGACTAAATGGTGGAACAGACTTGATGGGCTGAATGGCCTAATCCATCTCCTGTGAATTATGGTCTTATAAATGCTTTCCCAAAGTCCATGTAGACAACCTCCAGTGCCCTACCCTCTTCTATCTCCAACTTAATTCCAGAAAGGGTAATATTTCTGTTGCTGTCCTTGAATTCAGGGTTTGGCCTCGGGTGGCCCTGTGGACTCGATTCCTTGCTGGTGTCACCAACTGAAGCGTCGCGGGAAATCAGAACATCAAGACAACGAGTGCAGCTGTCGGAGGCCTCGGCACTCAAGTAATTTCTCTCTCTCTCTCTCTCTCACACACACACACACGCACACGCACACGCACACGCACACACTCACACTCACGCTCACACACACACACACTCACACACACTCACACTCACACACACTCACACACACACACACACACACACTCACACACACACACACACACACTCACACACACACACACACACACACTCACACTCACACACACACACACACTCACACACAGACACACACACACACTCACACTCACACACACACACACACACACAGACACACACACACACACACACACACTCACACACACACACACACACACACACACACACACACACACACGGGATGAGTCTAGGGTTTCTCAAGTCAGCTGAGCTTGAATAAACGTCACTTCAGACTGTGACATCGAAACAGTGATCTGTTCCTCTCCCCTCTCACAGTGGGAGGAGTGACACCTCTCTTTTCCCTGTTAGTGGGAGAGCGAGCCCGCGGCATGTTGGCTGAACAGTGGTTTCTGTTGGACTGCAGATCACGGTCTCTCTGCGGGCTTCGCTATCGCTTGCTTGGTGAGCGGTGGGTGCTGACGCTTCCTGCTGGAACAGGGAGGGGGAGAGGGGAGGGTTGATGCTTTGCTGCTGCTTGTGTGCATGGGGGAGGGAAAAGGGGGTCTTTGGGGCTCTAACGTTCATTCTCTGGGGTTTCTGTTTTATGGATATCTGCAGAAAGTAAGAATTTCAGATTGTATACTGTATATGTTCTCTGATATTAAATGGAACCATTGAATCATTGATGACCAGATAGATACTGTGTAAAAGTCTTAGGCGTGTGTACACACACATATTATATTTTTATTTATATATATAGATAGATAGACAGAGCTAGGGTGCCTAAGACTTTTGCATAGTATTTTAACTTCAATTTACAATTTCCATTAAAAACTGAAGGGTTTATTTTGCTCAAATGAAAATCTGCTATATTCACATAACTCCAGAATAGCGAGCATGAAGGACATTGAGCTCATCAGGGAGAGAATCTCATTGCCATATGCAGTACTGGTTACCCTAACTATCTGTGCCTAACACTTTTGCATGTAATAAGTGTCCATTGAACACCACTCCCCCCATGGGAAGCTCGTATACGGAGAATTTCAGCTCCTCCCACCTAGCCGCCGTTTAGCTGATGATATCATGGCGCCAGTAGAGATTAAATCTAGCGTGCAGAGACTCTTTTCACTTCCAGGTTGCTGTGGAGCGGGTAGACAAGGGTGCCACAGAAGCAGTAAACACAGGAGGTATTCTGCAGTAGGGTGCACACTTTAGGTAAGTATTTGCCACTCTGTGAATGTTTAGTGTCTGTTTGGTCCTGCCACTTTGGAAGGTCAGTTTAGCTAAGTGCCTGTGACCGAGTTTAGATTGAAGGGTTTAGTGCCTGTCTTGTCTTGTAAATAACTAGTTAACCTACTTACCGGTAGTGAGTGCCTTCTGTCCCCACGCATCGAACCCGCAAATCTGATTTCTCACAACATCGTCCCACCCCAGACAACTCACCTTTAGCTCGGACTCCTCTCCATCCTGGGACCCAACGCTGAAGGAGGTCCCATTGTACGTCTGAGAGTCGATGGCGGAGATCCCAATGGCCAGGTTGCGGGTGGTGATGCTCACCGATGGTCCGCTGAAGATCATCTTGGCGGTCAATGCGTCCACAGTCCTCAGGGCCCTGAGGGCAAGGAGGAGCAAGCAGGGTGTCAGCAGGCACAGGTCATTGGTTCTGAACCCAGCAGAGGTTAGAAATGCAATGCATCTCTTTAGGAATGAGGGGCAGATATTCCAGGGAAATGACAGGGTAGATGTCGACATGTTCCCACTTGTGGGACAGTCAAGGGCAAGAGGACATTTGGGTAAGTACATGGATAACAAGAGTTCATTTCGTTTAGAGATACAGCCCAGAACAGGCCCTACTGCAACCACAGGCCATGCTGCCCAGCAGCCCACCTATTTAACCCTAGCCTAATCACACAATGGTTTACAATGACCAATTAACCTACAAACCCTTACGTCTTTGGACTGTGAGAGGAAATCGGAACACCCAGAAGGATCCCATGTGGTCATGGTGAGAACGTACAAGCTCCTGACAGACATCAGAAATGAACTCCGAACTCGAACTCCCCAAGCTGTAACAGCGTCGCAATAACCACTACAGGACTGTAGGGCCCCACGTAGACAGAAATGGGCCAAACACAGGCAAATGGGGCTACTTCTGTGGGCATCTTGGTCTGCAAGATGGGCTGAAGGGCCTATTTATTCTTGGATAGGTGCATGGATGGGAGGGATATTGAGGGCTATGGTCCAGTTGCTGGTCGATGGGAATAGGGGGAATAATGGACTAGATGGGAGAAAGGGCCAGTTTCTGTGCAGTAGTGCTCTGTGACTCCATGCCTCAGAATTGGACCCATCTGCTGAGGGCCACTCACACTTGAGAGGATGTGGTGAGTGCGTTGTCCGAACTGGAGAGGATGTTGGACAGAACGATCAGCACAGTGTTTGCCAGAGACGAGTTGATCTCGGACACGATGACGATCTGATTCAGCTTCTCCACCATCTGATTCACCTCTTCCCGAGTCAGATCCTTGTCCGCAGAGAGGTCCAGGAGCTGGTTGGCCACTTCAGCTGCATTGTCTGCAGTAAGCAATGAGAAAGGGTGAAGTGTTACACTTGGGAAGATCAAACTTGCCAACTGAGTACAAGGCTAATGGCAGGACTCTCAGCAGTGTGGAGGAACAGGGGGATTCTAAATTGACAGAATGGTTAAGAAGGTGTTTAGGTGTACTGACCTTTATTAGTCCGGGGACTGAGTTCAAGAATCGTGGGATAATATTGCAGCTTTATAAAATGCTGGTTGGACCACACTGGAATATTCTGCTCATTTCTGGTCACCTCACTATAGGAAAGGTGTGAAAGCTTTAGAAAGGATGCAGAGATTTACTAGGATGCTGCCTGGATGAGAGAGCATATCTTATGAGGAGAGGTCGAGTGAGCTAAGGCTTTTCTCTTCGGGGTGAAGGTGGATGAGAGGTGAATTGACAGAGGTGTATAAGCTGACAGAAGGCGTTGATTGCAACACGCACAAAATGCTGGAGGAACTCAGCAGGCCAGGAAATGAATAAACCATCAATGTTTCAGGCCGAGACCCTTCTTCAGGTCCTGATGAAGAGTCACGGCTCAAAACGTTGACTGTTCTCTTTTGCATAGGTGCTGCCTGGCCTGCTGAGTTCCTCCAGCATTTTGCGTGTGTGTTGCTTGGATTTCCAGATCTGCAGATTTTCTTGTGTTTGAGAGGCACTGATGGAGTTGACAAACAAGAGACTTTTTCCCAGGGCAGAAATGGCTAATACTAGAGGGCATTGTTTTTAAGGTGACTGGAGGAAAGTACAGGGGGATGTCAGAGGTAAGCTCCTTTACACAGAGAATGGTGTGTGCATGTAAAGTCCGGCCAGGTTGTGGGTGATGGAGACAGATACACTGGGAACTTTTAAGAATCTCTCAGATAGGCACATGGGTGATAGAAGAATGGCGGGCTATGCGGGAGAAAAGATTGATCTTCGAGAAGGTTAAAATGACAGCACGACAGTGTGGAGCGAAAGGCCAATACTGTTCTATATGTTCCATGTTCCAAACAGGTTACATAGACTCGGGCCATGCAACATCACGGGAAACCAGGATGGGGTCCTCAGAGGGTTGGGGTGAGATCCTTGGGGCCCAGTTTACAGGATCACCATGGAATCATCGGTAATCAAAGGACCAACTAGTACAATCCTGTGCCCTGGTCAGTGCAAACCATCGATACTGCGATTTGCAGTAATGCAAGAACAGACAAAATTTATTATTTTTGTTTGCATTTTGAATTTAATTAGCTCTTTTTTTCCATAAGGCTGAATTGTTGATGCTTTGTAATGCCAGCCTTCATGGCTGAGAATCTGATCATAGCCAATCAGAGCAGATCCTTTAACTTATCACATGGGCGTGGAAACACACAGTGAAATGCGCCATTCGTGTTAACAGTCAACACAGCCTAAGGACGTGCTGGGACAGCCCGTAAGTGTCACCACACATTCCAACGTCAACTTAGCATTCTCCGATCAAGATTCTTAGTTCTTCTCCCCACCTGCCTATCACCTCCCCCTGGTGCCCGTTCTCCTTTTTCTCTGTCTCTCATGGTCCACTCTCCTCTCCTGTCAGATTTCTTCTTCTTCCGCACTTTACCTTTTCCACCTATCACCTCCCAACTTCTTACTTCATCCGTCTCCTCCGACTGCTTTCACCTATCACCTTCCCTTTCCCCCACCTTCTTATTCTGGCATCTTTCCACTTCCTTTCCAGTCCTGATGACGGGTCTCGAGCTGAAACATCGACTGTTTATTCATCTCCATAGATTCTGCCGGACATGTTGAGTTCCTCCAGCATTTTGTGTGTTGCCAAATTAGCAGGCACACAATGGTCAGCAGAACAATACAAGCAACAACAGGATAAGAACACACTTTCCTCCCTAACACACACAGACAGGTTCGATAGTCAGGAGAGGCTGGCTTCGGTCCTCCAGCTTCCAAACGCAGTACAGGCCTCCAACCATCATACCCAATATAGGTCACCTCCAGGCCTCGAGCTGCCAACCCTAGGATAGACCATCTTCCAGCCTCAGGCCTCCAAACCCAGTACAGGCCACCTCCAGGCCTCTAGCTGCCAACCCTAGGATAGACCATCTTCCAGCCTCAGGCCTCCAAACCCAGTACAGGCCACCTCCAGGCCTCTAGCTGCCAACCCTAGGATAGACCATCTTCCAGCCTCAGGCCTCCAAACCCAGTACAGGCCACCTCTGGGCTTCCAGTCTCCACATTAGGACAGGTTGCCTTTGGGCCTCCATCCTCCATCCCTAGGCCAGACCGCCTCTAGGCCTTCAGTTTCCAGACAACTTGATCACCTCTATTCAGCAGCATTGCTCTTTGAGTTAAATAAAAACTATAGGAATTTATGGGAATTACCTGCAGTCACCTCCGGGAGGTCACTAACATTGGAGATGCAGTTGCTCATGTCAGGTGGCTCCCAGTAAGACGTGTAATTCTGCGTGTTTAAAGCGCTGTTGAGGCAAGCAAAAGATTACAGTTAGAGCTACATGTCAGCCACAGAACAAACGTCCAGCTTCACGTTGGAGGATCTGTATAGAGTTGCAATGTATTTTTCTGAAGGTCAGGCAGTTTGGGAATGGAATAATTGCAGCTGTTTCCAGGTCCAACATATCGGGGTGGTCATTGGCTCTAGAAGGGCCTTGGGATTTTCTCACACTGTTTTCTTCTATAACTGTCTCTTAGAGTCATAGAGAAACAGGCCCGCCAGTCCATTGAGTCCATGCTGAACTGTTATTCTGCCCAGTCCCATCGAAATGCACCTGGACCATAGCCATCCATGTATGTATTCAAACTAGAATTAAAATCGAACCTTCATCCATCACTTCCACTGGCACACTCTCACCACCCTCTGAGTGAAGTCCCCCTCATGTTCCACTTAAACATTTCACCTTTCACCCTTAACCCATGACCTCTAATTCTAGTCTCATCCAGCCTCATTAGAAAAGGCCTGCTTGTATTTATCCTATCGATACCCCTCATAATTTTGTATACCTCTTATAATTATTATCATATTAACTTACTATTGTAATCTTATGTTTAAATGTTTAAAATGCATTTGGACAGGAACTAGAGTAAAGTTATTCAGGACTGAACTAGGCCCATCAACTTGTCCATACTGACCAAATTGTGTAACTGTGCCAGTCCCATTTGGCCCACATCACACTATACGTGTGCTTTCTCTACACCTGCCCATCTGTCTTGAGTGAATCCTGATCAAAGACCTTGGATATCTCTCATATCCCATCCCATGCACCATCAGCCTACAGGCCATGCCACTCAGGGACCTGAGCTAGTAATGTTTTATGCGACTATATGTGCTATCGTAACTATATGGACTGTGCGTGTCTGTGTTTTGCACCTTAGTCCTGGAGGAACAGCACTTCCTTCAGCTGTATACGTGGTTGAATTATAAACTAAGTTGAACTTGAACTTTAACTCTCCACGTAGATGCTGCCTGACTTGCTGAGTTCTTCCTGCATGTTGTCGTGTGCTATTCACAACATCGTATTTGTACCCACCTCTACCATTTCATCTGGCAGCTTATTCCATATACTCTGCAAGCTCTGTCTGAAAAGCTTGCTCCAAAAGGTTCCCTTAAATTGTTCCCCACTCACTTTTAGCCTATGATCTCCAGTTTGGAGACTCAGGTGTAAAGAATGTGGCTGTTCATGTGTCTCTCACAACTCAATAAACCCCTACAAAGTTAAGTCTCAGCCTCCTGTGATCCAGAGAAAAAATGTCACAACCTATCCAGCTCCTCCTTTTTGCTCAAGCCCAACAGTCCTGGGAACATCCCTTTCCAGTTTAATGACATAATGGGATTAAAATCATACAGGGTCCTCCAACAAAAACCAACTACTTCTTCTCTTGAGGGAAACAGCTTCAAGGGGGAATATTACCCTTGCTCTACACTCAGTGGCCAACTGCTCATTAATGCAAATATCTGATCAGCCAGTCATGTGGCAGTAACTCAATGTATAAAATCATGCAGGCATGGTCAAGAGGTTCAGTTAAATGGGCATACTATGCTTAATTATTCCTTATATCTTGTTGGAAAACATCACTCTGGGTTGTGTGGGTTTTGTCATCGTTATGAAACAATTGAGCACATTCTAATACAGTGTGAAGTGTATAAAGTTGAAAGAAATCAAATGCAGGCTACACAACTCTCGTTGGGGTTGATAGTTCTCTTTTAAATCTTTATTAACTTATGGGAGTGACTTTAGTCACAATATTGTCTTTCTTACAATCTATAGGGCTTTTGGGGCAATCTAGTTTCCATTTGATAAAGGACTAGTAAGAGTTTTATTTCCCAGTTCTCCACACCAGACTCCAGTCCAGTTGGTGGTGGTAATGCACCTTTAAGTTGAACTGCCAACAGCCATTAAAAGTTAGAGGAAGTTCAGTCGTTGTTCAGACCAAACATCAGAATGGGGGGAAAATGTGATTTAAATGATGAATAAACTCTTCTCAGGCTTCCAGCCAGGTACAGGTATCAAATATAACCAACATTTCGATGACAAACTTGTTAGGTCCAGTGGTATTTATAACCCATCATCCATTTCTCCTGATTGGTTAGCCCTCATCCAATAAGGTTTCCCTTGCTTACAATCGAATTCCAGTTCTTACTTAGAACAAGACCTTCAGCTTTGCTAAAATTATTTTCCTCTAGTTTTATTTCAATGGCTTCCTTTATCAGGCAGTCCCAAAACCCATTAGTTTTGTGCAGTGAAAGTCAATCCTATGGCCATTGCAAATGCAGTGTTCTGCTGCCACCAGTTTCTCCGAGTAACCCAGATGGTTACACCTCATATGCTCCTTGATGCTCGTTTCCACTGTGCCGATATACGCTGCTCCTTCCTCCCAAGGAGTCCTGTAAACACAAATCGGTCGGAGACCCAGGTCATCTCTGACCCGCATAAGCTGTGATTTGAGCTTCCTTATGGGTTTGTGGATGGTATTAATCACTGAGAAAGCATTAGATCCTTTCTTTACAGAGAATGTTGTGAAAAACAACAAAAAAACATCCAGTGCGCAGCAGTTCTGGGGGTGAAAAACCTTGTTACGAGAGAGGTGGGAGCAGAACATCCAGACTGGCTCAAGCTGACGGGAAAGTGACAATAACCCACATAGCCGTGCATTACAACAGTGGTGTGCAGAAAAGCATCTCTGAACACACAACACATTGAAACTTGAAGTGGATGGGCTACAGCAGCAGAAGACCACAAATATACACTCAGTGGCTACTTAATTGGGTACATGTGGTGTAAAGTGGCCATGAGTGCGTGATTCTATTGTACGTAGGACGTTGAAGGAGACTGTTCAGCCCATTGAGTCAATGCTGGCTCACTGAGCAATCCCATTAATCTCATTTCCTCTCTTATTGGTTGCTAGATTCACCAAATGATTCCAAGCATGAAGAGTACAGGTGGATAGGGTTGCAAAGAGATCTTTAGGCACATCGACCTTCATAATTCAGAGTACTGAGTATGGGGAGTTGGGATGTTACACTGAAGATTTTGCTGAGGCCTAATTTGGAGTATTGTTTGCAGTTTTTGTCACCTACCTGATGGAAAGAGATCAATGAGATTGAAGGAATACAGAAATAATTTACAAAAGTTGCCCGGACTGGAGGACCTGAGTTGTAGGGAAAGATTGAATAGGTTAGGACTTTATTCCCCCGAGCGTAGGAAAATCAGGGATGATTTGATAGAGGTACACAAAATTATGTGGGTATACATAGGATAAATGCAAGCTGGCTTTTTCCACTGAGGTTGGATGAGACTAGAACTAGAGGACATTGGTTTAAGGGTGAAAGGTGAAATGTTTAAGGAGAATCTTCACTCAGAGGGTGGTGCGAGTGTGGAACAAGCTGCCAGCCTAAGTAGTAGAATTAGGCTTGACTGCAACATTGAAGTTTTGATAAGCACATAGATGGGAGGGGTATGGAGAGCAATGGTCCAGGTGGGGTCGTTGCAACTAGACAGAATAATAGTCTGGCACAGTCTAGATGGGCTGAAGGGTCTGCTTCTGTTCTGTAGTGTTCTATGACTCCATGAAATGTTAGATTACCAAAACTAAAATGTTACCAAAATGTTAGATTGCCTGAATTCATTGAAGCGCAGAAATTCACAGGCAGTCAACACTTCTTTTCCATGCCAGCCTCCAAAGAGGTTATTGAAGTTATTGAGCAGTAAGAACAAGTATGTTCCAGTTTCAGGGTTACCTCTTGTAGATGCATCTTGTTTACATATGCGACATATGCACCATCAGTAACGTGGCTTGGCAGAATTAAATGTTTACATTTCAAATGTATTTATATTTTACAGAACTTTACTTGAAGCAATGAGATTGCAAAATAACTCAATTCAATACTAATGAGATAAATATGGTAACACGACTTAAAACACAAGAGCAACTCACACAAAATATGCAGGAGGAACTCAGTAGGCCAGCAGCATCTATAGAAAGATGGATTTCCAGCATCTGCAGATTTTCTCTTGTTTGTTAAAATTCAAGATATTCTGCAGATGTTGGAAATCCAGATTAACGCACATCAAATGCTTGTATGAATGATGCCAGTCAACAGTTTGGCTCCAGAGATAGAGACTGAGAGTTTGAAAAATGGGAGAGAGGTGTCTTCAATGGACCAAATGAAAGCTGGAGGCAATATTGATGAAATTGAGGAACTCAGGATTGGTGCATGAAGCGGCCAATGCAGTCATCAATGTAGCATAGGAAGAGTTGGGAAGCATTACCAGTGAAGACTTGGAACACAGACTTTTCTAACCACATTGCTACACCTTGGGTTTGGAGAATATTGGAAGAACTGAAAGAGAAATCGTTGTGTGTGGACCAGTTCCACCAAATAGCGAAGAGTGATGATGGAGCTGAATGTATAACACAACTCATTTTTCAGTTACTTTCAATTCAAAGCTTATGAGGGAAAGGTTGAGCATTTCTTATAATTAAAGTGGTTGCCTAATAATTGAAGACTTAAGAGAAGTTTGGATAAGTATATGGAGGGGTATAGTCCAAGTGTGAGTCAATGGGACTTGACAGAACAATGATTCCTTCTTGTACTGCTCGATGGCTCTATGACTCCAGTGCTCTAGAGCAGCAGTTCCCAACTTTTTTTTATGCCATGGGCTAATACCATTAAGCAGGAGGTCTATGGACCCCAGGTTGGAAATCCCTGCTCTAGATAGTGTTGTAGAACTGAGAACCCGAGGGGTACAGTTGCACAGACAGTTGTGAAGGCCAAATCATTGGGTATATTTAAACTGGAAGTTGATAGGTTCTTGATTAGTCAGGGCATCAAAGGTTATGGGAAGAAGGCAAGAGAATGGGTTAAGAGGGATAGTAAAGCAGCCATGATGGAATGGTGGAGTAGACTTGATGAGCCAGGTGGCCTAATTCTGCTCCTATGTCTTAAGGTCTACATATTTCCCTGAAAATGGCATTTGGAATGCATCCTTCACCATGATGATGTGACCACATGTAGAGTACTGTGTGCATTTCTGGGCCCTTTATCTAACAAAGGACATGCTGGCACTGGAGAGGGTCCAGAAGAGGTTCACAAGAATCAAAGGGTTAACGTAAGTACTGCAGTTCTGTCTCCCAGAATGTCCTGGTAATGAAAAGGTTAACACATACATGTCATATGCATGTCTTTCCATAAAGGCTAACAGAAATCAGGCCAAACAGCTTGTAAGACTGGTAGAGAACAGGCTATGTTAGATGGTCGTACAGTGAGCTTAGAGTCATTAGGTCATACAGCACAGAGAAGATAGATAAAGATTAAAGATTAGCTTTGATTGGCACACGCATATTGAAACATGCAGTGAAATGCGTCACCTGCATCAAACCAAATCAGTGAGGATTCTGCTGGGCAAGTTTCGCCATGTTTCTGGCACCAACATAGCATGCCCACAACTCACTAACACATGGGTATGTGTTTTTGGAATGTGGGAGGAAACTGGAGCACCTGGAGGAAACCCACGCGGTCACAGGGAGAACATACAGACGGCAGTGGGAATCGAACCCTGATCTTACAGCTGGTGCGTTAAATCATTAATTGTTATGCTATCATGTCACCTCGGTTAGAACGTAGCCACTTCAGCTCCACCAGACCATGCCGACCCAGATTCCCAGTTAAGCTAGTCCCATTTACCCATGCTTGGCCCATAAACATTTCCTACCCATGTATGCTTGTAGAATAGTTAGTTAAAAATGTTTGGAGGAGAGTTACCATTTCCTGCTTGCATACAGGCCTCGATTTAACTGGCAGAGCAGATACTGAGTGGCATTTGGTCTCGTCTCCGTCCACATGTATTGACTGGGGTTCTCATCAGAAGAGCAGTTCACTGTGGATAAAGAACACAGGAAACATGAGAGTAATATACACTTTAATGCAAGAGAGCCTAGTCCATCGGTGGATACAGTTCAATCCATCACAGGCAAAACCCTCCCCATTTATATGAAGCACGTCTACATGAAGAGCTGCTACGAAAATCAGCATCCATCACCAAGGACCACCACCATGCTCTCAACTCGCTGCTGGCATCGGGAAGGAGGCTTAGGACCCAGACGAACAGGCTCAAGAACAGCTATTACCCTTCAGCCATCCAGCTCCTGAACCAGCATGGATAATTTTACTCACAACTCTGAACTGATTCTACAAGCTACAGACTCACTTCAAAGATCTACATCTCATGTTCTCAGTATCTGTTCGTTCATTATTTGCCACGTCGTATGACTTGGGCGATTATGGTCTTTCCAAGACCATGATTGTTCTTGGCAAATTTTACTACAGAAGTGGTTTGTCATTGCCTTCTTCTGGGCAGTGACTTTACAAGACAGGTGACCCCGGCCACTATCAGTACTCTTCAGAGATTGACTGTCTGGCATTACTGTCACATAAGCAGGACTTGTGATGTGCACCAGCTGTTCATACAACCATCCACCACCTGCTCCCATGGCTTCACGTGACCCTGATGAGGGGCTAAGCAGGTGCCACACCTGACACAAGGGTGACTCGCAGGCTAGCAGAGGGAAAGACCACCTCACACTTGCCTTGGTAGAGACGCATCTCCACACCATCACCCTATACACTCAGTGGCCACTTTATTAGGTACACCTGTACACCCGCTCGTTAATGCAAATATCTAATCAGTCAACCGAGTGTCAGCAACTCATAAAAGAATGCAGACATAGTTCAGTTGCTGCTCAGACTAAAAATCAGAATGGGGAAGTAATGTGATCAAAGTGACTTTGACCATGGTATAATTGTTGGTGCCAGGCGGGGTGGTTTGAGTATCTTAGAAACTGCTGATCTCCTGGAATTTTCATGCACCATAGTTTCTAGAGCTTACAGAAAATTGTGAGAAAAAAAATCCAGTGAGCAGCAGTTCTGTGAGCGAAAAGACACTTTTTATGAGAGAGATCAGAGGGGAATGACCAGACTAGTCCAAGCTGACAGGAAGGTGACAGTAATTCAACCAACCACATGTTACAACAGTGATGTGCAGAAAAGCATCTCTGAATGCACAGCTCATTGTACCTTGAAGCAGATGGGCTACGGCAGCAGAAGATGGATGATCTCAGTGGATACATTATTAGGTACAGGAGGTAGCTAACAAAATGGCCACCAAATGTAACGTCTGAACTCATGTACTCAATGTCCTAACAGATGAGCACCAATGTGTTAACTGCCTTTTTCAGCATAAACGTTGCGCCATTTCCAACTTAAGTATTCAAACATCAGGTCTCCCACCACCATTCCTCCTACCTACCATGAATCTTCTCTCTGCTTAAGGAAGCAGCCCAAAATTGTTGTGGTTTTGAAGGAACTCAACTCAGTCTGTGTGTGCTGGTAAACCATTGCAAAAGACACAACTGTAATAATTCACTCACCAATGGGTTGAACTTTGATGTAATCAATGGACAGGTTGTTTCCAATGGCAGAAGATCTGCTCCTCAGTCTCTCCTGGACCACAAGTTCCTCCAGGTAAATATTTTTGGTGATGTTGTAATACAGAATGGCCTTGCAGACGTAACTAAGGACAGGAAATTATGTGAGAAATGATAATGTATTTCAGTTTGATTCAGTTCAGAACTGAAGTGTACGGAAGGAAAATCGGGAGTCTCAGCATGTCTCCTCCAGTAATTGGAAGAGAAGTCACAAAACTCATCCAAGAGGCTGGATGCAGGGAGGAGGTTTCCTTTGGCTGAGGGCTCACTGTCTCAGAAAAGCGGCAAGGAATTGAACTGGAATTGATTTATTATTGTCAAAGAACACAGGACATAGAATAGTACAGCACAGTACAGGACCTTCAGCCCATGGTGTTGTAATGATCACTTAACCTACTCCAAGATCAATCTAATTCTTCCATCCCATATAGATCTTTAGTTTTCTTTCACCCAAGTACCTATCTAAGTGTCCGTGCCTGTCCCTTCGGCCTACACAGTCTCCAGAACCTTCATTCTCTGCACATTCACGTGTCTATCTACGTGACTGTGTTGAGTGTAGTATTGTTCCTGCTGCAAACAAGCTATTTTTCATACGTTTGCCCATGGCAATAAATTTGAATTTTAACTCAAGCCAATCTATTGTGCAACCTTTATCAACATAGTGTTGTAGAAAGCTACAGCACAGTAACAGCCCTCTAGTTCATGCTAAGACATTTAAGCTGCCTACTCCCATTGACCTGCACGGGGTTCATAGCCCTCCATACCCCTCCTATCCATGTACCTATCCAAACTTCTCGTAAATGTTGAAATCAAGTCTGCAAGCTCCACTTGTGTTGGAAGCTCATTCCACACTCTCATAGCTCTCTGAGTGAAGAAGTTTCCCCTCATGTTCCCCTTTAACTTTTCACCTTTCACCCTTAAACCATGACCACTGGTTATAGTCCCATCCAACCAAAGAGGAAAAAGGCCTACTTGCAGTTATCCTATCTATACCCCTCATAATTTTGTATACCTCTATCAAATCTCCACTCAATCTTCTGCAATCTAGGGAATAAAGTTCTAACCTATTCAACTTTCCTTCTTACTCAGGTCCTCCAGACCCGACAACATCCTTGTAAATTTTCTTTGTACTCCTTCAACCTTACAGCGTTTACATCTTTCCTGTAGGTAAGTGACCAAAACAGCACACAATCTTCCATTTACCCAGAAAAGGAACGTGGAAAGTCTGGTCAAAAGTTAACTATTTCTTACCGCTTCGCTTCGATTGATCTTGCTACGATCCGGACTGGTGAGGTTGAGTTGCTCTCAATTATGCTGATCAATGACAGGAAAGAAATTTATTTTAGCATAAGAACACACAACAGCAGGAACACGTGCACCAGACAAGATGATTTTCTAAACACAACAGATTCTGCAGCTGTTGGAAATCCAGAGTAACACACACACAAAATGCTGAAGGAACTCAACAGATCAGGCAACATCAATGATGGAGGATTAAACAATTGATGTTTCATGCCAAGACTCTTCATCAGGACACTAACGCTGTTTATTCCTTTCCATAGAAGCTGTCTGACCTGTTTGAGTGTGTACAGCATTTTGTGTATTGCTCTAGATTTTCTAAATCAATTCAGAAACCTAGGGGAACACTTCTTAATGCTTACTGTCATTATTGGCTTAGAATGTGTGATGGGTGTATAAACAGGCACTGTTATAACAGAGCATCTGACAGCAGCTTTCAGAGTTGATAGATAAACTTGAATCTGGTCCATCGTGGGTAAAGACCTCCCAACCATTGAGCACATCTACATGAAACACTGTCGCAGGTAAGCAGCATCCATCATCAGGGACTCCCACCACCAAGACATGTTCTTTTCTCATTACTGCTCTTAGCGAGAAGGTACAGGAGCCTCATAACCCACAGCACTAGGTTCAGGAACAATTATTACCCTTTAATCATCAGGCTCTTATACCAGAGGGGTAACTTATTCAATTTCACTTGCACCATCATTGAACTGCTCCCATGCTTATGGATTCACTTTGAAGGACCCTTCATCTCAGGTTCTAGATATTTATTATTTAATTATTATTATTATTATTCATTTGTATTTGCACAGTTTGTTGTTATCTGCACTCAGGTTGAACATCCTAGTTGGGTAGTCTTTCACTGATTCTGTTATAGTTATTATTCTACAGATTTATTATGCCCAGGTAATGGGTAAGATTTCTATTGCTATGCTGTGAGGTATTTTTATTTTAGTATTTTTCCACAAAGCAGCATGTCCTAGGAATGTTTGACAGGTTTGGCCCATACTCACTGGAATTTAGAAAAATGCCAAGAGTTGGGGGGGGGGTGGAATCTCATTGAAACATACCAAATATTGAAAGGACCAGATAAGGTGGATGTAGAGAGGATATTTTCTATGATGGGGGTAACCAGAACTGCAGGGCACAGCCTTTGAATTGAGGGGTGACCCTTTAGAACAGAGGTAAGGAGGATTTTTTTTTGCCAGAGAGTAGTAAACCTGTGGGATGTTCTGCCACAGACAGCGGTGGAAGCTAAGTCCATGGGTGTATATAAAACGGAAGTTGAGTTTCCTGATAGGTCAGGGCATTACAGAAGGATATGGTGGGAAAGCAAATGTATAGGGTTGAGTAGGATCTGGGATCAGCCATGATGGAATGGCAGAGCAGATTTGATGGGCTGAATGGACTAATTCTGCTCCTTTGTCTTATGGTCTTATGTAGCCCAATTAGGAATGCTGTGTCAGCTAATCAGGACTGTCTGGATACTTGTTGTAACTTTCTGCCCAGTGGGATGTGAGCGAGTGTTCTAGACAGCTGGATGGGAAGAGATTTCTGAAGGTCACTGGTCTGGTTTGGGGTTTATTTGGTGGGAGGTGCAGAAGGAAGAGCATCAGAGAAAGTGCCTGCAGGACCCCATCCGAAGGGGAGATCCTATTGCAAGGAGTGCTTTACAAGACAAAGGATTCTAAGAAGGGAAGTTCTGCCTGCGGTTGACAATGTGGATTTAGCACTGTGAGTAAAATGAAACACTCAGCTACTACAGATATGAGCCTCGGTGAAAGGGTTATACCCATCAGAAAATGAACCTCAGGGTTGTACATAGTGACATATATGTACTTCGGTAATAAATTTACTTTGAACAGCAGAAATTCCTACTAATAATTCATTATTCCCTACTCCAGCTGTGGACATCTGGTGTATCAAATCGGCTCTCTGCCTTTGCATCTCCAGCGAAACAAAGCAAGTCTGTCCAGCTCAAACCCTCTAATCCAGAAAGCATTCTAGTAAACCTATACACCGATCCCCAAAGAACAGTTCAGGATCAAGCCTTGGCAAAACCCTTAGAGCAGCAACACCTCATATTCAGTCAGGTTAGTCTCCAACCTGAGGCACGAACATTGATTTCTCTAACTTCTGGTAACATCTCCCTCCTCCCATTCCTCTCTTTTACCATTCCCCGTTCTGACTTCCCTCTCACCACTTCTTTTCTCCTCACCTGCTTATCTTCTCCTTCTAGTGCCTCTCCTCCTTTACTTTCTCCCATTGTCCACTGTCCTGTCCCATCAGACTCCTTCTTCTTCAGTCCTTTACCTCTTTGACCTATCAACTTCCAGCTTCTTACTTCATAAACCCTCCCCGCCCAACTACCATCCCATTCACCTGGTCTCACCCATCACCTGCCAGCTTGTATTAATTCCCCACCCCTCCACCTTCTTATTTGGGATTCTTCCCCCTTCCTTTCCAGTCCTGATGAAGGCTCTCAGTCCAAAACATCAACAGCTTATTCCTCTCTATGAATGCTGCTGGGCCTGCAAGTTACTCCGGCACGTCGTGCATGTTAAATTTCCAAAGCCCCAATACCGTCCCATAATTGGGCAAACAGAATTGCACACAATACCCCAACTGCAGAACAATCAGTGGTTGATATTGTTGGAGCAACTCCTGAACTTGCAAAATACACAAAAGCTCCTCCCCCCCAGGATCAAGGACTTCAAACAGCAGCATGACAAAATTGTAGGAGGAGGAGCAGCACCTCCTATTCTGTTTAGGTAGCCTCCAACCTCATGACATGAACAGGGATTTCTCTAACCTGGTAATTCTGCCCTCTCCACCTTCTCTCTTTTTCCTTCCATATTCTGGCTTCCCTCTTACCCTTTCTCTTCTCCTCACCTGCCCACCACCTCCCTCTAGTGCCCCTCCTCCTTCCCTTTCTTCCATGGTCCAATATTTGACATTTCCACCCTAGGAAACATGTGACACACCTCTACCAAAGGAGGTGTGAGGTACTTCTTCCCTGTGCTAGACCGCAGGTCACCCTTGGGCAAGGTACTCAGCCCCCTGCCCCAATCAAGGTCACATGAAGCCATGGGAACAGGTGGTGGACGGTCATATGAGTGGCTGGTGCATATCACAAGTCCTGGTTATGTGACCACTGAAGCCAGGCAGACAATCTCTGAAGAGTATTGATAATGGCTGGGGTCACCTGTTTTGTAAAGACACTGCCTAGAAGAAGGCAATGGCAAACTACTTTGATAGAAAAATTTGCCAAGAACAGTCATGGCCATGGAGACCGTGATCAGCCACATCATACGACACAGCACATAACAATGACCACGATGACCCTGGGAAAGAAAAGTCTGACTGCCTACTCTGTCTGCAACTCTCATCCTTTAGCAAACTTCCATCATCAGGTCTCTCGTCAGCTTTTGCTGATCTAGAGTAAACCATCCATGTCAGCCTATCCTCTCCCGAAAGCTAGCACTCTCCAATCCAGGCCACATCCTGGTTGAGCATCTGCACCCTGTTAAGCCTCTGCATCCTTCCTGTAATGTGGCAAGCAGAACTGCACACAATAAACAACGGATGCAGGACGAACACCTATGAAAAGAGGACAAAGTATGGAAATGTTTGTATCCATAAGACCCACTGTACTGTGGAACACACCACCATGCCTGTGAGGCAGGGAGTGTAGATTTGGTGAGAAACAACTAGAAGATCTCTTTGGAAAATCAGTTGCCAATCCCTTAGCCTTATCCATAATGAAAGGTTAATCTCTTGGATTGAGTTTATTGGAAATTCCCATGAGAAGTTACATTTATCTACCAGTCTATCAAAGTCATGCCTGTTCTACTCAATCCCCTAACTTTTCTTTATGTCAGTTCCCCAAAGCCATGATTCCATGAATTTTTGAGTCACAGAGTCATGGAGCACCACAGCATAGACACAGGCGACTTGGCCCACGCGCTGAAATCATATTCAGTGTGGGTGGAGGGATGAACAGGCCTTGTTTTCCTTTGCTTGTGTTCTGTGTTGTCCTGCCGAGTGCTGTGGGCATGCTGTGTTGGTGCCAGATGAGTCGTCACACTTGCACATCCCTCGGATGTGTTAGTTGTTAACACAAAAGATGCATTTCACTGTATATGCCCAAGCTGGTGCCGACTTCCATTGATTCTGTTGTGGCTATTATTCCGTATGCCCATGAGAAGAGAAATCTTTGATAATAAATTTATTTTGAACTTTGAATCTGAATAAATGAATTAATCTAAATTCTAAGAATCCTGTCGTTTACTGAATCAGAATCAGTTTTACTATCACTGACATATATCGAAAAATTTGCTGTTCTGCGGCAGTACATAAAATATACTATAAATTACTATTTACTGTGTATATACTGTATATTATATATTGCAGTACATAAAATATACTCTATACATATAATCCTCAATGAAATATCCCTCCTCACCTGACAGACATGACGTGCACAGTGTAATTCCAATTCTGAAATGACGTGGTGAGCTGAAACACAATTGAAGACACTGGGATGAATGGGCGAACCATTAACAGTGCGCAATAGAAGCGAGAGTCACTTGAAGGTAAATTTAATTAAATTACAACTTCTCTTCAGATTCCTTATACAGAGCATTCCTTCTCTCTTCTTCCATTGCCCGCTCTGGTTCCCCTCTTACCTCTTCTCTCCTCACCTGTTTATCACTTCCCCCGGTACCCTTCCTCCTTCCCTTTCTCCCATGGTCCACACTCCTCTTCTATCAGATTCCTACTTGTTCAGCTCTCCTAACTCTTCACTGCATCCTTCCTCCCACACTCATCCACCTTCCTCCTCACCTGGCTTCACATATCACTTGCCAGCTTGTACTCCTTCCTCTTCATCATAGTATTATTCTGGCTTGTTAGCCCCTTCCTTTCCCATCCTGATGACAGGATTTGGCCCCAAAAGCTGACTCTATTTCTTTGCATAGATACTGCCTGACCTGCTGAGTTCCTCCAGCATTTTGTGTGTATCACTCCAGGGTATCTGCTTTTCAGGGAAGCTGAATGACAGGGAGGTTGTGAGGGTGAAAGTTCACAAGAGAAGACAGAAGTTATGCAACATTTTCAACAATAGGCTTTGTGACTTTTCTGAGGATGTGGACAAGTGGGTTACTATGTTGATGACGGTACAAAGGCTGGAGGATTATGCACAGTGTAGAACTTGTTGCAGGTTTCAACAGGACATGGATGGAATTCAGAGCTGGGCTGAGAAGTGGCAGATGGAGTTCCATCCTCGACCGGGTTGAAAGGCCTCCGACGAGTGGATGTGGAGAGGATGTTTCCTATGGTGGGGAGTCTAAAACTAAAGGACACATTCTCAGAATAGAAGGATGTCCATTTAGAACAAAGATGAGGAAGAATTTCTTTAGCTGGCTTTGGAGGCAAAGCCATTGAGTATATTTAAGGCACAGATTGATAGATTCTTGATTAGTCAGGGCATGAAGGGATACAGGCAGAAGGCAGGATATTGGGGCTGAGGGGGGAAAATGGAACAGCCATGGTGAAGTAGTGGAGCAGACTTGATGGGCCAAATGGCCTAATTTTGTTCCTATAACTTATGGTCTTATGGTTTCAATCTGGAAAAGTATGAAGTGATGAAAAGAAGGAATGACCTACAGGAAAGATAAAAGTAAGAATGAAAGAGTAATGAGAATGTTTAGAAGGATGTTGCCAGGACTGGAGGACCTGAATTATAAGGAAAGGTTGAATAGTTTAGGGTTTTATTCTCTGGAGTGTAGAGTGAAGATTGAAGGGAGGTTTGGTAGAGATATTCAAATTTATGAGGGGTACAGATAGGGTAAATACAAGCAGGCTTTTCAACTGAGATTGGGTACGACTACATCTAGAGATAATGGGTTAGGGTGAAATGTGAAATGTTTAAATGAGGGAAAACTTTTTCACTCAGAGAGTGTGGAACGAGCTCCCAGCACAAGTGTTAGGTATGATTTCGATTTTAACTTTCACGGGAAATTTGGATCGGTACATGGATGGGAGGGGTATGGAGGGCTGTGGTCCCAGTGCCGGTTGATGGGACCAGTCAGTTTAAATGCTACAGCATGGATTAGAAGGGCTGTAGGGCCTGTTTCTGTGCCTTGTCACTCAATGAAATAAAACAAATCGTCTCCAACGTTCTATGAGAGCCATTTTCCTCGGCTCACTTGCCATCCCCACGCACCCTCCCACCCCCGTAACTGTCGATCACGTTCTTTCTTCACTGTCTATTTTTTCCCAGCAGAATGTGGGAGACTCAGGCTCCAGCTCTATTGACAAGCAGGCATTGCGAATGAGACTCTGAAGTGCTGGCAGGCCAATAATGGACGGGAATGTCTTACCCACGTTAATACATGCTGCTTAAGGCGTGGAATGTCTGGATTTTCCCCGGACTGAGAGTACAGCATAAACTGCGTCCTGTAGAACACTCCACCTGTGAGGAGAGAGCAGTGCAGAGTTACCCTGTGGATTATCTACTCAGCCCACAAGAGGCCCTCCCATCACACTCACACCACAGTGATGAACATGGGATTTCTTCAGAGACATATCGATGCAATCAGAAAGAAGGTATGGCAGCGGCTATATTTCATATGGAGTTTGAGGAGATTTGGTGTGTCACCGAGACTCCAGCAAACTTCTACTGATGTACCGTGGAGAGTTTTCTGACTGGTTGCATCACCATCTGGTATGGAGAGACCACCATACAAGATCAGAAAAAGCAGCAGAGAGTTTTAAGCTCAGCCAGCTCCATCTTGGCATCTAGCCTCCCCAGCACTGAGAACATCTTCAAAATACTAAGACCAGCCTTTCCCACCTATCCCTTATATCCCCCTCTGAACTGAGTGTCTCCTCGTGCTTTGTGGAATGTCTGGAAGCAACCGTCCCCAAACCAGATAAGGATGCAGATTTCCGTTCCTGTGTAGGACGCTCAAGAGCCAAGAACCTAGGAGTGACTACGGTTGCGTAACAGTTAGCACAACCGATGACAGCTCAGGGCATCGGAGTTCCGACTTCAATCTCCCTGCAGCCTTCTGCATCCTCCCATGAGCGCGTGGGCTTCCTCTGGGTGCTGCAGTTTCTGCCCATGTTCCAAAGATATATGGGTTAGTAGGTTGTTTGCTAATTGTAAACTGTCCCACGATTAGTCTAGGGTTAAATCGGTGGGCTGTTGGACGGGAAAGGCTTGTTCCACGCCGTATCTCTAAATAAATAAAAGATAGCAAAAGACAAATGCTCGGCAGGCAAGTTAAAAAAGTTTCCTTTCTTAAATCAAAGGATATAAAAAAATATTCCAAGTCCAAGTCTATACCGGTGAACAGTCCATGTTCCAAGTCTATACTGGTATCCATCCCCCTCTTTTCCTTCACTACATCGACGACTGCATTGGCGCAGCCTCTTGCACGCATGCTGAGCTCGTTGACTTCATTAACTTTCCCTCTAACTTTCACCCTGCCCTCAAATTTACCTGGTCCATTTCCGACACCTCCTTCCCCTTTCTTGACCTTTCTGTCTCCATCTCTGGAGATGGCCTATCTACTATAAGCCTACAGACTCTCACAGCTACCTGGACTATTCCTCTTCCCACCCTGTCTCTTGCAAAAAGGTTATCCCCTTCTCACAATTCCTCCGTCTCCGCCGCATCTGCTCTCATTCTGAGGCTTTTCTTTCCAGGACGAAGGAGATATCTTCCTTTTTTAAACAAAGGGGCTTTCCTTCGTCCACCATCAACTCTGCTCTCAAACGCATCTCTCCCATTTCCCGCACATCTGCTCTCACCCCATCCACCCACCACCCCATTCGGGATAGGGTTCCCCTTGTCCTTACCTACCACCCCACCAGCCTCCAGGTCCAACGTATAATTCTCCGTAACTTCCGCCACCTCCAACGGGATCCCACTACCAAACACATTTTTCCCTCCCCCCCTCTTTCTGCTTTTCGCAGGGATCGCTCCCTACGCGACTCCCTTGTCCACTCATCCCCCCCATCCCTTCCTACCGATCTCCCTCCTGGCACTTATCCTTGTAAACTGAACAAGTGCTACACCTGCCCTTACACTTCCTCCCTCACTACCATTCAGGGCCCCAGACAGTCCTTCCAGGTGAGGCGACACTTCACCTGTGAGTCGGCTGGTGTGATATACTGCGTCCGGTGCTCCTGGTGTGGCCTTTTATATATTGGTGAGACCCAGCGCAGACTGGGAGACCGTTTCGCTGAACACCTACACTTGGTCCACCAGAAAAAGCAGGATCTCCCAGTGGCCACACATTTTAATTCCACGTCCCATTCCCATTCTGATATGTCTATCCATGGCCTCCTCTATTGTCAAAATGAATCTAAACTCAGGTTAGAGGAACAACACCTTATATACCGGCTGGGTAGCCTCCAACCTGATGGCATGAACATTGACCTCTAACTTCCATTAATGCCCCTCCTCCCCTTCTTACCCCATCCCTGACATATTTAGTAGTTTGCCTGTTCTCCATCTCCCTCTGGTGCTCCCCGCCTCCTCCTTTCTTTCTCCTGAGGCCTCCCGTCCCATGATCCTTTCCCTTCTCCAGCTCTGTATCACTTTCGTCAATCACCTTTCCAGCTCTTAGCTTCATCCCACCCCCTCCGGTCTTCTCCTATCATTTCGCATTTCCCCCTCCCCCCACTACTTTCAAATCTCTTACTATCTTTCCTTTCGTTTAGTCCTGATGAAGGGTCTCGGCCCGAAACGTCGACAGCGCTTCTCCCTATAGATGCTGCCTGGCCTGCTGTGTTCCACCAGCATTTTGTGTGTGTTATTAAAAAAATATTAACTGCCTTGATCTGCTGTGTTGTAATTCATATCAGATCAAAGCCTGGAAACACACTGTGTGTTCCGGCTCTCTCACAGGGTACAGTAATACACATAACTAATCACAACAGTAATGTTCTACTTGTGTTGAGCTTGCAGACTTCACTGAATGTCCTCTCAGAGTTTGCAAGAAATGATCCACTCTTCAGCACGACATGCACAAAATCCACACTTTGGAATTACATCAATTAGATCTTAAGTGTCCCTCCCACTTGGGAAACATCTGGGCCCTTGTAGAAATTCTGCACCAGATGTGAGGAATAAATTGGTGGAAAAATGACAGTCTGCACACTCGACACTAGGTGGCAACATCTTCCTAGCTACCAGGTGCTGTGTTAGTGACGATCAGAGGGATGTGTGTGTTAGTCGATGGTGTGACTGAAAATATAGAACATAAAACATTACAGCACAGCACAGGCCTGTCGGTTAGCCAACTTTTTAAACTACTCCAAGATCAATCTAACCGTTTCCTCCCACATAACCCTCCATTTTTCTCTCATCCATGTGCCTAAAAGTTTCTCTAATATCCCTAATGTACCTGCCTGTACCACCACCCCTTGTAGTGCATTCACGCATTCACCACTCTCTGTGTGTAAAAAATACTACTTCTGACTTTCCCCCAATCACCTTAAAATTATGTCCATCGTACTAGAAGAGAGAACAAAGTCATTTTCAAATATCAAATGCAGATGGGCCCAATTGTAGTCCTAAAGCAGACAACAGCTGCCAAAGTTCATATCAATTACATACTGCAAAATTTCTCTGCCATATCTCCCTCATAATACAGTGGATTTTGGTTAATCAGAAAGAATAAAAACTATATCGATAAAATTGCTGGGATTCCTTCATATATTTGGAATATGATGCCACTTAATTTGATGTGGGAGACTGTTGCCGAACTAACGTAATTTTGTTCATTTGCGGTCAATAAAAAGCATACAGCAGATGAATTCCTCCAGTGGTAACTATTAGGAAGTAGTACACAGTTTTATAGTACTATAGAGGTATTGGTAGTTATGTAATTTGTTCTGTATTTCATTTAGATACATACATTGTTACTCAGTTAAACAATAGTTTGCCTTTTTTTTATATCTTTTGACTATTTCCATGGAATTTTGGCTAATTAGGACAGCTGATTAATTGAGCCAAAATGTGCTGATCCCAATGTATCCCAATTAACCATAATCCACTGTATTTATTAACTAAATTTTCTCTGTAATTCAACTCAAATCAGAGTTGGTTTACACACCCAAAATGCTGGACAAACTCAGCAAGTCAGGCAGCATCTCTGGAAAAGAGTCAACACTTTGGGACTAGATCCTTCATCAGCCCTCTTCTCTTCACTTCACTTTCTTCTAGGACCCTGATTAAGGGTCTTAGCCTGAAACGATGACTGCTTCTTCCTTTCCATAGCTGCTGCCTGACCTGCTGAGTTCCTCCAGCAGTTTGTATGTGTCATTCCAAGACATCCATTTTCAGAGTTCGTTTATGATATTTCTCGAATCAAACTACATCTGACGGACTCGGCTGGTTAGTTATCATGCAAAGTTGATTATTTTCACACTCGTTTGCGAGCATGACCAAAAGCAAAGGCTCGTTGAAGCAATTGGTTCAGTTGCACGAAACCTACACATTCAACACAAGACTGACCCAACAGCAGGCGGCTTGATGGGCTGAAAGGCTTCATTCTGCTTCTGTGCCTTATGATCTTATAAACTAAACCTGTGCCTTTCTCTCTTCCGGGAAGGTCCTACTCTCCGATCTACTGATACACTTTGATCTGGTTGGGCCGCTACAGAGGTTTGTAAACTCAGTCATCGCCTTCATGGGCACTAGCCCCTTCACCAGCTAGGACATCACAGCATCACGGTAGTGTAGCGGTTAGCATGATGCTATTACAGTTCGTGTGTATTTTCTCCAGGGACTTCAGTTCCCTCCCACAGGCCAAAGACGTTCCAACTAGTAGGCTACTTGGTCATGGCAAATTGTCCCATGATTGGGCCGGGGTTAAATCAGGGGTTGTTACATGCGCAGCTCCAAGGACCAGAAAGGCCACGTTGCATCTCTAAAAAAATCTTCAAAAGACAATACCTCAAAAAGGTGGCATCCATCATTAAGGACCCGCACCACCCAGGGCAGATCCTCTTTTCAATGCTACCATCAGGGAGAGGGTGCTGCAGCCTGAAGACCCTAACACCACATTTCAGAACAGCTTCTTCCCCTCCACCATCAGATTTCTGAATGGACATTGAACCAACTAACGAGCACGACTTCACTGCTTTTGCACTCTTCTTACACTTAATTGATTTTATATTTATACAGCACTGGGGAAAAGTCTTAGCCACATGTAAAAAAAATTCTGTAAAGATGCTTTCAAAAGTAATGAATTTACTATAAAGAGCAGTAAACTGTAAAAACCTAAATCAAATCAATACTTGGTGTGATCGCCTTTTGCCTTTAAAACTGCATCAATTCTCTCAGCTACACTGTGGTGCAGTTTTAGAAGAAAATAAAACTCTCAGATAATCTCAGACAGCCTCAATGATGTTGAAATCAGGACTCTATGGGGGCCATACCATCTGAAACTATATAAAAAATCTGGGGTGCCTAAGACTTTTGCACAGCATTGTACATTTCTTATTAGAATTTATAACGTATTTTATGCATTATACTGTACTACTGCCTCCAAACAACAAATTTCACGACAGTGATAATAAACTGGATTCTGACTCTGATTCGGGTAAACTGGCTTCAGCTACAGTCAAGGAAAACTACACGGAACTCATCTGTCTCTCGGGTCGAACCAGTCACACCCACCCGAGGCTCATTGTTCAAAATAGCCACTGCATTTCCTCCTTCAACGCAATCAGCTTGGTCTCTCTTTCTGCAAAACCACCTCCAACCCTGATGGACGGACATCAAAAGAGGAATTTTGCTAATGTGACGTAGAATGAGCACGTACCTGCTTCTACGACTTCTACCGGCAGCTACTTCCATGTACCCATCACCTACCCGTGGAAAACCTGACCCACCACCCCCCCCCGTGTCCCCGTTAAATCTTTCCCTTCTCAACTTAAAATTATGTCCTCTAGCTTTGGACTCCCCTACCCTGTAGAGTCATATTGTCATACAGCATTACAGCACAGAAATAAGCCTTCGGGCCATCTAGTCCATACTAACCCGGCTTTCTGCCTACTCCCATCGACCTGCACCTGGACCATAGCCCACCATAGCTCTCCCATCCACGTACTTATCCAAACTTCTCTTCAACATTGCAATTGAGCCTTCATCAACCACTTGTACACTTCCAGCAACCTCTAAATGAAGAAGGTCCTTCTCAGGTTCTCCTTAAATATTTCTCCTTTCACGCTTAACCCTTGACCTTTAGTTCTAACCCAAGAGGGAAAGGCCTGCGTGCATTTACCATATCTATACCCCTCATAATTTTGCATGCCTCTATTCCCCGCTAGAGAGAATAAAGTCCTAATCTATTCAACATATTCCTGTAATTAAGGCCCTCAAGTCCCGGAAACATTCTCCTCTGATCCCTATCACTTAAATGGAAATGAAGTGTTACATATTTTTGCATTAAAAAATAACAACAGAATTGTTCTTGCTATTTGTTTATGTAATAATATGCAGAATTGTTTTTGCATATGTTACAATGTCAGAACCCAAACTCACAGTGGTCGGGGCGGCAGGGTAGCGTAATGGTTAGCACAGCGCTTTACACTGCCAGCGACTGAGTTGAATCCCCCCCCCCCCCCCCAACTGCCTGCAAGGAGTTTGAACATTCTCCCCATCACCGCGTGTGTTCCTCCGGGTGCTCCGGTTTCCTCTCACAGTCCAAAGACATACCGGTCGGTAGGTTAATTGGTTATTGTAAATAGCGCGGTGGTTAGACTAGGACTAAATCAGGGGGTTGCTGGCTGGCACAGCTCGAGGGGCCTGCTCCGTGCTGTATCTCAATGAATAAATAAATTAATTAATCAACACTGCTAAAACTACTTGATGAGTTTTACAAGTGATAGCGTTTAACTAATTTCTAACCTTTAACCAAGCAATCAATTGTGTCATACACCCTAAATTCTGCTAAATCTACATGTTCAGTCTAACCACTACCAACACCAGTGAGCTAGCTACTACAGTGATTTTTGGTGACTTTTCTTTAACTAGCTAAGACTACAGATTTCGGCAGACGTACGGTTAGCGATCAACATTCCACACAAGCAACTCCTGCCAGCCATGCCCTCACACAGACAGAGCAGAGAGGAGGCTTGGTTGGGGGAAACTGATGGTTCTGCGCTGCCCAGGCCGGAGTCGAAGGTCTTGCTGAATCCTGGAATGTCACGGGGGAGAGCTGGAGGTGATGGAAGCACAGTTGGTGAAGAGCTGAACTGAAGATTTGGTGAGTGTGTAGAGGAGGTCTGAGAGCCCTTCAGGAGCCATTCGTTTGTCACTACGCTCATCTTGAGTTCCCAGGCCAACTCACTCATGGAAGGTAGAGCAGGAAGACTCATCAGCAATGTGGGCAACAATACTGGCTCTGAGGATCCAACATTCAGCTGGAATGATGTTGCAAGCGCCATTTCTGATACCTGTTCACCTCGTGGCAAAGATTGCAGTTCCAGGTTATAAGTGGGTGTCTCTCTAGCATAAATTTTTGAGGTGTGGTCTTTCAGTGTCCTTATGTGCTGCTGATTTGTCGAAGCAGTGCTTAAGATTTGGCTGTCAGTTGATGTTTGCACTGATCTACTGACCAGTGTGAGTTCAGATTCTGACATTGTAAAAATGTCACTGTATTGTACATGTTTAGGTTCTTTTGATAGCAATGGAGTAGGTGTATTGAAAGATGGCACATGGGGTCCCAAGTGTACTGGTAACAAAGTCATTACCTGAGGACCTTCTGATCTTTCAGGTAATGCAGGACTCATGGAGACTTCCTCCACTGTTCCATCCAGGGATAAAGCCAACCAGGTCATCCAAACTTCCTTTTGAGCTTCCATTTCCGTTTGGGTAGCTGATATCATAAAGTCCTCTTGGGAGGAAGAACCAGCAATCATATCCAAGTGATTTGCCTGGAAAACACTCCACTTTTCCTGGAATGGTCCTGGATCTGTCAGTGAAAAGCCTGGAAAGTCAGTTACATTTATAGTTCCATGGGATGAATTCATTCTCAAGATTGGAATGCCATCGGATTTGGAGAGATGGTCAGGGTGAAGCAAATTTGTATGTCCTCTTCTTATGTTTTCATGGACATCCAAAGACTGGAACAAGACTGCTGCCTCTGGTCTCTGGTCTAAGGGTGCAGTCCACGGGCTCCAAACATCTGCCACTGAAGCAAGCAGTGAAGGCTTGAGGCTACCAACCACTGCTGAGGAGTCATTCCTTGGTGGAAGACCATTGGAATCATTCTTCCTTTGAAAAGTGTCAAAGGTTAAAGGGTTCTTCTCTGAATGAGGAGTGTCGGAGATGAAGGATTCGTTCCCTGGATTTGCAATGTCAGAAGTTAAGGATTCATTTCCTAAAGAATAAATGTCAAAAGCCAAGGTTTCATTCCCTGGATGTGGAGTGTCAGAGGTTATAGAATCATTCCCTCGATACAGAATTTTGGAAGTTAAGTATACATTCCCTGGATTTGGACTGTTGGAAGTTAAAGATTCATTCTTTGGATGCGGAATACTGGAAGTCAAGGATTTGTTCTCTGGATATCGAATGTTGGAGGTGAAGACTTTGTTCCCTAAAGCTGGTGTGTTCAACATTAAGGACTCATTCCCAGGATCTGGATTTACAGAGGTTAAGGATTTAATCTCCATATCAGAAGCACCAGAGGGTAAGGTGGATGCGGTGTGCAAGGAAACCCATGCATTTTTGGTCAACCATCCAGTATTTTTGTCCATCATCATCTCCCATGTGTTTTCTGTCACAATAGGTTCAGTGAGAATGCCTCGTGCGTTATGCAGTGTGACGGGAGTCAGCGAGACTTCGCTGAAGTCTTTATATACAAACAGTTTGCTGAGAGGAAGGAGAGAAGGTCTGGTTTCTATCATAGACAGACTCCACTGACTGACGTTAACTGGTGAAGCATTTTCCAGTTGCAATTCCAAGGCTCTTGTTGCTGCTGATGCCTGACTCTGTTGGTCACTTGTTCTTAAATCTAGCTGTAACATCGTGGTGCTGACGTCAACTGACTGCACTATCAGAGAATTGGAGAAATGGACGCTGTACTCAGCAGATCCCAGTGACAATTTCCCTGAGTTGGACTGCAGTTGAGTGAGATCCACAGGGAATTCAGAGTTGGTAAGACTCGGAGAAATATCCAAGAAATTATCTGGAATTGGAGAATGATTTACCATGTTCAACATTGTCAGGGGCGTAGAAACAAACATCAAAGTACTGGCATGGTTCATTTTTTTGTGCAGCCCACCTGATGTGCGGCAAAGGTCCTTATCCACATTTTTCACTGAACTAGGAGTGCCATACATTTGGCTCCTTTCCAAAAACTGTCCTGAAAGCGGTGTGAACACTTGGTATCTCCTTAATTGATTTGCTATCTGTTCAGTGTTAATAAGCAGCCTTTGTGTTGATGCCATAAGTTCTTGGCCCTTGATTGTGAGGTGGAGCAAATCAGCCTCTTGAATTAGTGGAGTGTCATTGACACCGTTCTGGCGCCTTTCCAAAGGCGGGCTAAAGATGATGGAAGCAAATTGCCCTGGATCAAGCAAAGAACTTGGCCAGCCTGTCAAGGGACTATTCTCCTCTAGTGAGGCAGTGCTAGAAGACTTGGAACTAGTAGGCTCAGTAGAGAACTTGGGTCCATGGGAGACTATTGAAGATTCAGCATTGCCATGAAGAGACTGTGTTGAAGTTTCTTTGATGAATAGATCCCCTAGAGGGTTCAATGGATTTATCAGCTGCATCATATTACTGGTGGGAGTCCAGAAGGAGCCATATAGGAGATGCCCAGTAGATGCAATGCTGTCTGCACTTAATTCAGGTAGGGACCCTGGTGGAGTGGGATTAATTGGATGGTACTGCACCAGGAAGGGTACTTGTGTTTGTATCTCTGATAAGTTTAACTCATCAGATGACCTTTGGCCAGAAATGTGTTGGTTAGATGACAGTACAGAAGTATTAGTTGTCTTTAAACTCAACATTTCCATCCTAGCATCAATACCAAGTCTGGTGATGGCCTCACGGGTTTCAGGAGCAGGAACTGTTATCTCAACAGTGTTTTCTGTAACATTAACTGTTGAGTTCTTGCTAGCAAACTTCAAGTCCCAGAACTGCCTCCCCACTTGTGGTAACCTAGTGAGGAATTCAGAAGTCAGTCCAGATGTATTGGCACTCTGATTGGTTGTGATGTTACCTCCAGTAAAGTTGGGAAAGATACTTGGAGGAAGATGTTTCATTACAGTGACATTACTAGCTGCCTTCTTCGAAGAATTTGACTCCTTGGTTACACGTGAGCTCTCGGTAATGGTCTTGGTGAAGACAATCGAAGCATTATGCACATGCGGGAATATTGGCTTCAAAGGGCTGGGTCTGGGTCTCAGGGGGAACCTCAGTGGTGTGGAGATGATCCCCAGCGGGTTTCTGATCCTCCCCGATCTCTGCTCCATCTGCCAATTTGATCCTTGACAGCACTCATTTGGCAGAACCTGGAACCTCTGTAAATCTAGTTTGTTAAAACTTCCAGCTGTTAGTGGAAAAATCGTTATTAGTCCATTGTGTTAACCTTCATTCTGAATCTTCGTACACATTGACATATCTTGCAGAACTACCTTCACTTCCTCCAATACATTATTAAGTGCAGGAAAATATAATTTAGTGGAGCAAAACTATAAGGGATGCAGACTCAGTTGACACTTTTAAACACCAAATCAAAACTTACTTACTTAACTTTGTTATTAACTAAAATATTTTGTCTTTTATTTTCATGTTTGCACTTTATCCCATTGTAAAGCAGTTTGAACTAGGTCTATATGAAAAGTGCTTTATAAATAAGTTCTTATTATTATTACATACCACCCCATCCACCCACCATCCTATCTATGACGACATTATTGGACTGAGCATCCAGTGACTTACTCAGCTCTGTGCTCTCCCGGGATCCAGGCGTGGTGACTTCAGTGTGCGGAGTATTTGTGCCTTTGTGACGTAATCAGATGCAAGATATTGATCACATAGCTGAATGAACTTCAAAGTGGTCTGAGTACTTCTCACTACTCCTCTGAACTTCCCTTTGTGAACCACCTGGGAATTCTCAGAAAATCCACTCAACGTGCCATAGAATTTTCTAAACTGGAATCTTCTCCAGTTCCCTACTGGAAGAAAATGTGCTTGCTGCAACAGGGAGAGACTGTGCAGCCCTTGTGTTGGCTTCTTGAGAGACTTTAAGAATCCAAAGACATACAAGGTAAGTTAATTGGTCTTTGTAAATTGTTCCATGGTTGAGTTAGGGGTAATTGTGGTTGTGGCTCTACCCCTAAATAAATATAAATAAATAAATAGTGAAAGGCTTAGACAGATAGACATGGAGGCAATGTTTCCTAGAGCGGGGGAGTCTATGACCAGAGGGCACAGTCACAGAATGCAAGGACATCCCATTAGAACAGAGAGAAGGAGGAATTTCCTTTGGTAGAGAGTGGTCAGTCTGTGGAATTCATTGCCAGAGATGGCAGTGGAGGCCAAGCTATTGGGTATCTTTAAAGTTCTTTTGATTAGTAAGGGTGTCACAGGTTATGTGCAGAAGGTAGAATAGTGGGGTTGAAAAGGAAAACGTATCAGCTATGATTGAATGATGGAGCAGACTCAATGGGCCAAATAGCCTAATTCTGCTCCAGAGTCTCATGGTCTTATGAATAGAACTGTGTGCAATGAGTGAATCATGTAATATATTGTTCATAATCTAACATTCAGCACAGTGCACCATGCCACCATTACTGAATATAAAGTCGAGATGGTTGACTGTCCATCATTGCATCTTTAAACCCGCTGACTTACATGATTTTTAGTGTATTGCACAGAACAGCTTACAATATACACCAGCATCAATATGCTGTTTGTGAACAGTGTGTGGAGGTTACCCGTTCCCATGTCATATGCTATAACGTGGATCCAGTGTATCGTGCACCAGGTCTTAATGAATAGGTATAGGGCAACTTTACACAAAGCAGAAGCATAATTAAAATTTACACCATATGGGATAGTAATGCCCTGAACAAACATGTTTGTTCTGCGGAGGAAGTTTGAAAGATGAAAATTGCATCAGTAGATGGGTGAATGATTGTTCTCATTGAAGTGTTTTCTACACTGTGATTGGTCAAATGTTTTACACACACACTTCACGTTTGTAATTTTCTTTAAACTCTGTTATATTCCAGGTCTTATATCATGACATACTACCCCTAAGGTAGCAGGTTAAGTCGGTGGTGAAGAAGGCAAATACAATCACAAACAAGAGAAAATCTGCAGATGCTGGAAATCTGAACAACACACACAAAATGCTGGAGGAACTCAACAGGCCAGGCAGCATCCGTGGAAAAGAGTACAGTCGACGTTTCGGGCTGAGACCCTTCAGCAGGACAAATGCAATGCTGACATTCATTTAGAAAGGACTAGATTATAAAAGCAAGGATGTAGTGCTGATCACAAACAAGAGAAAATCTGCAGATGGTGGAGATCCGAGCAACACACACAAAATGCTGGAGAAACTCAGCATGCCAAGCAGCATCTGTGGAAAAAACTGCACTCAACGTTTCGGGCCGAAACCCTTCACTGATGCTCCATTAGACAGTGATTGGAGTTCATGGAATATTGTGAGCAGTTTTGGGCTCCTTATCTATGAAAAGATCTGCCAGCATTGGAGAGAGTCCAGAGGAGCTTCACAAGAATGATTCTGTGAATGAAAAGGTTAACGTCCGAGGAGTGTTTGGTGGCCCTGTGCCTGTACTCACTGGAGCTTAGAGGAATGAATGGAAACCTATTGAATATTGAAAGGCCTAGACTGAGTGGATGTAGAGAAGATGTTTCTTATAGTTGGGGAGTCTAGGACCAGAGGGAACAGACTCAGAATAAAGGGCAATCCCCTTAGAACGGAGATGAGGAGAAATTTCTTTCGCCAGAGAGTGGTGAATCTGTGAAATTCATTGTGGAGGTGAAGTCATTGTGTATGTTTAAAGCAGAGGTTGATACACTCTTGATTTTTAATAGTATCAGAAGTAATGTGGAAAAGGCAGGAGAATGGGGTTGAGAGGGATAATAAATCTCACCCAGTGGGCTGAATGGTCTAATTCTGCTCCTAAGTCTTATGTCTTTAAGTAAAAATGAATGTACTCTAACACACTATAACAATCTATTGCAAAAAATATAATACTATATTTAGTTGCATTCATGTTCTGTATACAATACACAATACAAAATTCTAAAATGTATTATCACTAAGCTAATGCTTTACTGAAACTTAAACTATAATAAACAATCCTAGTAAAATAAGTTACAAGAGATGAAAGTTACAAATCATTCTTATATTTACAAATAGAATTCCTCTTTATTACTAAAAGCAATTATCCCCTGAAACTATCTGACACAGTAATTATAATAGGGCAGTTGGTGGGAGATTGCCAGCACACCGCCAAGCCTTCACACCAGCTGCCTCCGTTATAGTAAATTATATTAAAAATGAAAGGTACATTTGTCTTACCATCAGGCGAGGGGTCGACACTGTTAGTGGTGTGGATGTTAGTGGTGGGGGTGTTGGAGTTAGCTGGTGAGGCAGTTGCTAATAAGACAAGGAAGAGCAGGCAAGGTAACGTTATTACATCGTGCATTGGTTAGTCATTACATACAGTTACCGAACTCGGCATATGAACCAAATGTTGTTACAATGAATAATTCCCTGAAAATCTTCAATTTTACCATTCACCTATGACAAGAAAAGTGATAGAACCTCACCTCTAGATAACTTTGCCCTGTTTTTGCACTACAAGTTATTTCTTATTGTAATTTATAATGTTTTATGAAGGTATTGCAATATACTGCTGCTGCACAACAACATATTTTACAACGTATTCTGCATCACAGCCTGGAATAGAAGCAGCAATGCCTTTAAATGGAAAATCCTACAAAGTCTAATGGATTCAACCTAGTACATCACAGGTAAAGCCCTCCCAACCATTAAAATGATGTCGTAGGGAAGCAGGGCCCATCATCAGAGATCCCCACCACCCTGGCCATACTTTTTTCTCGCTACTGCCGTCAAGTAGAAGGTACAAGAGCCTCAGGACTTGCACCATCAGGGTTAAGAACAGCTATCGCCCCACAACCATCAAGCTTTTGAACAAAGGGAATAATTGCACTCACTTCCCCTTACTTTGAGGTGTTCCCACAACCAATAACCTCACTTTGACGACTCTTTATCTTGCTATCTCGTGCTCTCATTATTTATTGCTATTTATTTATATTTGCATTTGCAGAGTTTGTTGTCTTCTGCACTCCAGTTATAGTGATTCTCCAATTATAGTAACTCCAATTGATTCTGTTATAGTTACTATTCTATAGAGTTGCTGAGTATCCCTGCAGGAAAATGAATCCCAGGGTTGCATACAGTAACATATATGTACTTTGATAATGAATGTTACTTTGAACTTTGAATATTAAACGTGATTCTGATTCTGTGCTCCCCACCAGAGTGTAAGCACCTGGTATAACCACACACTCAGTCAGATAGTCGGGATACACTGTTAGTCCCATCTCTTCAACAACACATTAAACTGAGGCAGGGTATGTCAACAACCCTACTAAACTACACAGGGAGAGCAATATACTGAAGATCAGGCCCAATAATTCCACATTAACCACCCACTGACACTAATCCTACACAGACATGTTCTCTTTTATTAGAAAGAAGGAAGCTGCAGTAAGATTTTAAATCAATTACAGATGAGTTAACATAGAATATTACAGCACAGTACAGGCTATTCGGCCCACAATGCTGTGCCAACCTTTTAACCTATTTGAAGATCAATCTAACCCTACCCTCTCTAAAGCTTTCTTACTCACTGTCTCCCCACATTCCCACCAACTCCCCCCAGATTCTAACACTCATCTATCACCTACACAACAGGGGAAATTTACAGTGGACAATTAACCCATTAAACTACCTGTCTTTGGCATGTGGGAGGAAACCGGATTTTGCGGGGAAACCCCATGCATTCACAGGGCGAGCATGCAAACTCCTTGTGGTAGTGGTAGGTACACGAGGGATATTGAAGATACACTTGGAGAGGCACGTGGATGAAAGTAAAATGGAGGCCTGGGTAAGAAGGGTTAGTTTGATTTTAGAGTAGATTAAATGAGCAGCACAACATTGCGGGCCAAAGGGCCTGGGCTGCATAGTACTGTGATGTTCTATGTAACTCCACAAAGATAGCACCGGAGACTGGGATCAAACTGGGTCAGCGAAGCTGTGAGGTGGCAGTATTAACTTCTGTCTCAGGGTTTACAGAGAGAGAAACAAGGGAACAATTAGCTCTGGATACAGGGATATGAGTTACGGCCTAGGACCGAGACAATAGATCCAAGTGACTTTACTGATGAATAACAGATGGTGTCTTGCAAGTGTTGTCCCAGCCTGGCTGGAGAATAATGAGTGGGAGCTAAGGAGGGTTTGTGGACCACAGGAGTGATGGCACCTGCTGACGTTAAATCACCCAGAGAGGAGCTGGTGCAGAGCTTATCAGTTGCTTGCAAAGAGCCGCATCAAGTGAGTTAAGGTCTCTGGCACATGTCCAGCGTCTGCTGTATAGCAAGCAACCGCAACAGTAGCTGAGGTCATAGGTCAAAATGAAGAGGGGTGATGGTGTAGAATTCCAGGAGAAGACAGAAAGAAGCATACACCCCACACCCCACCCCAACTACAATGAATTCATGTTATCTTCAATGTCCTCATCCCAAGTACGAGGCACTTATCTATCCAGCTTTGCATCTGAAGACACCTGAGAATGAAGGGGCTGAAGCATTTTTCCCTGCAGTGAAGGAAGGTGAGAGATGACCTTTGTAAAATTATGAGGGGCATAGACAATGTGAATGCTCAGTCTTTTTCACAGGGTATCTATGGTCCCTTGAAAGAGGCATCATAGATAGACAGGGTCATAAAGAGAGCTTTCAGCATATTGGCCTTCATAAATCAGAGTACTGAGGTACAGGAATTGCAATGTGATGTTGAAGTGTAAGGCATTGATGGGACCGAATTTGGAGTATTTTGTGCAGTTCTGGCCACCTACCAACAGGAAAGATACCAATCAGATCAAGAGAGTTCAGAGAATATTTACAAGGATGTTGCCAGGACTTAAGCACCTGAGTTATAAGGAAAGATTGAATAGATGAGGACTTTGTTACCTGGAAGGAAGGAGAATGAGGGGAGAGTTGGTTGAGGTAGACAAAATTACGAGGGGTATAGATAGAGTAACTGCAAGCAGTCTTTTTCCCTTGGACTGGTTCAGACTAGAACTAGTGGTCACGGGTTTAGGATGAAAGGTGAAATATTTGGGGGAATGCAATGCAAGGGTAGTGAGAAAATGGAATGAGCTGCTAACGGAAATGGTAGATGCAGGTTTAATTGCAGCACTTAAGAGAAGGTTTGATAGGAGGGGTTTGGTGGGATAAAGTCCAGCGTCAGGTAGATAGGACTCGGCAGAAGGCCAACTTGGCACAGAATAGATGAGCTGAAGGGTTTGTTCCTATGCTGTAGTGTTGCTTGACTCTATATGGTCGGGAAATCCAAATCGAGTGAACATAGGTTTAAGGTGAGAGTGGAAAGATTTCAAGGGGACCTGACGGGCAAGCTTTTCACACAGAAGGCGTTGGGTATTTGGAACCAGCCACCAGAGAAGAGAGGCAGGTGGAATTACAATGTTTAAAAGACACTTGGACAGGTAGATGGATGGAAATGTGGGCGGAAACTGGAGCACCTGGAGGAAACCCGCATGGTCACGGGAGGATGTATAAATTCCTTACAGGCAGTGACGGGAATTGAACCTGGGTCACTGGTACTAACCACTACACTGCTGTGCCGCCATCCAGTCATAACCGTGTGACTGACTCTCATCTGACCTAATTTCTCCTGCAACAGAACATCCGTCGTCTGAGGATACTAACTCTAGAGGCGATATTCCCTGGCGATTAGAAGAATGTGTTGTGAACTTATTCAAAAATATCCCCATGGGGTGGATGCCGAGATATTTCCTCTGATGGACGGTCACAAACAAGACTAACTCTGAGGCTCGTCACTTAAGACTCAGATGCATGAAAGCCTCTTTTCCCTAAAGTAGATCTACTCATTACTTCTATTCTCTTCTTTTAGATCCAATTTTTATAACTCTAAGACACTTTATTCTGCTATTGTGTTTCCTTTGGACCACCATGGCATGCAAATGCGATGAAATGATCTGTATGGATGGTATGCAAAACAAAGATTTCACTGTACTCCAGAACCCGTGACAATAGTAATCTGGTTACTAATTAATTGGGGGAGTGGGGCTGATGGGATTGCCCTGAGAGCCAGCATACTAATGAATGCCACCACTTTGAAGCACAGCTTCCATTCTGCTGGTATAAGACTACTGAACCCTCCAGGAGGACCACAACCTTGGAGGCTTGCATGCTTCAATGGTCCAGAGAGCTCCTGTATGTTGGCTGGGACCAGGGCTTCATGCTTTGGCGCTTGGTAGTGTTGGCGCGTGGCCAAGTGGTTAAGGTGTTCGTCTAGTGATCTGAAGGTCGCTAGTTCAAGCCTTGGCTGAGGCTGCGTGTGTGTCCTTGAGCAAGGCACTTAACCACACATTGCTCTGCGATGACACCAGTGCCAAGCTGTATGGGTCTTAATGCCCTTCCCTTGGACAACATCAGCGATGTGGAGAGGGGAGACTTACAGCTTGGGCAACTGCCGGTCTTCCACAAAAAAAAATCCTTGCCCAGGCTTGCGCCCTGGAAACTTTCCAAGGTGCAAATCCATGGTCTATCGAGACTAACAGAGGCCTACATCAGGGTCACCCACGCCAAACAGGTCAAAGGCTAAGAGTGGTCCGCCGGTTCTCCAGGTTTGAGTGTTCAGCTCAGGGCTAACAACCGTGAATGGTAAAACAAAATTGTAGTGAAGAATACTTCAAGATCTGAGTGCGATGGTATTCCTGAGTCTCCACCCAGGACTTGCATGACTGACAGCAGTGAAAACCGAGAGGAAGCTACTGACACGATGAAGGAAGCCTTGAACACCATCAGAGATGGAGGACCTTCATTGCTGTGCTAAAAGCCAGTGGTGCAATGGACAGTAAGTAAGTAAGACTATTGAATCATCCTCTTTTAAAACAAGGTGGACGTTTGGCCACACAATTGACCTCATCGTCACCCTCGCACCTTGTTGTCTGCCTGCACTGCACTCTCTCTCTTACTCTAACACTATAGTCTGCATTCTGGTTTTTTAATATTTTTTGTAGTACCTTAATGTACACATGTTTGAAATTATCTGTATGGATGGCACGCAGTATATATTTGTTTTTCCTGTACATCATAGAGTGGTGGACTTTAGGAGATCTAGGCCTCATATGGAGCCAGTGATCATTAATGGAGAATGTGTGGAGCAGGTTAAGACCTACAAGTATCTGGGAGTACAGTTAGACGAGAAGCTAGACTGGACTGCCAACACAGATGCCTTGTGCAGGAAGGCACAGAGTCGACTGTACTTCCTTAGAAGGTTGGCGTCATTCAATGTCTGTAGTGAGATGCTGAAGATGTTCTATAGGTCAGTTGTGGAGAGCGCCCTCTTCTTTGTGGTGGCATGTTGGGGAGGAAGCATTAAGAAGAGGGATGCCTCACGTCTTAATAAGCTGGTAAGGAAGGCGGGCTCTGTCGTGGGCAAAGTACTGGAGGGTTTAACATCGGTAGCTGAGCGAAGGGCGCTGAGTAGGCTACGGTCAATTATGGATAACTCTGAACATCCTCTACCTAGCACCATCCAAAGACAGAGAAGCAGTTTCAGCGACAGGTTACTATCGATGCAATGCTCCTCAGACAGGATGAAGAGGTCTATACTCCCCAATGCCATTAGGCTTTACAATTCAACCGCCAGGACTTAAGAACTTTTTAAAAGCTATTATTAATGCTTTTTGAGATAGTGATTTAGATGCATATCATATTTTTTACTGAGTTAAGTATTGTATGTAATTAGTTTTGCTACAACAAGTGTATGGGACATTGGAAAAAAAAAGTTGAATTTCTCCATGGGGATGAATAAAGTATCTATCTATCTATCTATCTATTACAGCTCAGAAAGAGGCCCTTTGGTCCATCTACTCTGTGCTGAACTATCACTCTACTTAGGCCCAGTATGATAACAATGAACTAAGTTACCAATTTTGTGAATCACTGGAGTGGAGAAGGATGAATCACTGGATATATTCAAATCAGAGATAGATAAAGTTTTGAAAGATCAAGGATTTGAGGATTCTGACATAGCAGACCAGTTGGGACCAGCATAGATTGAATATATTGAATGGGAGGGCATGTTTGAGGGGCCAAGTGGCTTACTTCTGTTCCTATTTTCTCGCACTCTTGTGTGACACCTCGGCCCAGCCAAGTTGTCGGGAGAAGAAAGGGTATGGAGCTCGTTGCCTGGAGATGCATGCCTGCAAGTGTTT
Organism: Hemitrygon akajei; assembly: GCF_048418815.1. Classification (NCBI taxonomy): domain Eukaryota; kingdom Metazoa; phylum Chordata; class Chondrichthyes; order Myliobatiformes; family Dasyatidae; genus Hemitrygon; species Hemitrygon akajei. The sequence continues at coordinate 17,013,818 of NC_133130.1, forward strand.
GCTTAAAGAGGATCAAGCAAGGGAAACAGGAAGCAGGCAGGTGGCTGTGGTAAAATGTGCTTTGGAATTTAATTAACACGACAATTTCCTGGGATGGATGCCCAGGCTGCCTGAAGATAGGGAGTGTTTGAGGCTGGGGGGCACGGAAGGAGAGGGAGAAGCTTAAACCTGCTGAGTTTGGAGTTTCTTGCGTGTGTGTGTCCTGCGGGAAGCCTGTTCCTCCAAGAGTGTCTCAATATGATGCCTGCTGCTCATTTTTGTTGAAAAAAATACTACTATATCTACTAACTACAATGTTTCTCCGCTGACTTTGTTCACAATACAACACAGTTTGGTGGAGTTTAAGAGGCTTTTAGACAGTCACATGAATATGAAGGGAATGGAGGGATATGATTGATAGGCAGGAGAAGGTACCGTAATTTAGTATAAATTGCCACAAGATTGGTACAACAATGTGGGCTGAATGGTGCTGTATCATGCTAGACTCAATAGCTGCTTTATTAGATATACCTGTACACCTGCTCATTAATGCAAATATCTAATCAGCCAATCATGTGGCAGACATGGTTCAGTTGTTGTTCATACCAAACATCAGATTACAAACGTACACACAGTGGCCACTTTAATAGGTACAGGAAGTATCAAATAAAGTGGCCACTGAGTGTATATCTTAAGTTTTAATCGAAGGACAAATAATACTTTGGAGTCACATAGGAGCTAGCTCAGGCTTAGAAAGTCAGTTCCCATAAAAGGGTAAGAAAACCAGTTGGATATTTTAATTAGCCACCTTTAAAGATGTTAACATTTCTAGATTTAACTTCATTGACCGAATTTTAAATCAGCTATGTGGTGGAATTTACACTTGCCTCTCCCGCCATTAACCCAGGGTTGTCTGCCCAGTTACATAAATATGTATTTTCCTTGTTCTTAAGTTAGAGAAGAGAACATATTAGAGGCTGTGATGAAAAAGGTATGGATTGTTTGGAAAAACCGAACAGATGTAATATGGGCCAAATGGCCTCCTTTTGTAATTCAGTGAATTTTAATCCTGATTTTATGATTCTCGTCCCAAAGTTTTTTTCCAATGAGGAAAGCTCTCTCTGAATAACCAAGAGTCCAAAAACAAAACATGATGTATATTTATTTTGCTGTTTCTCCTGAGAGAGAGCCTGATTGGTATGTCTAAAACCTTCCAATGCTCTGTTGATACAGAAGTTCAAGTTCGGCAACAAACACTCGGCATGAATGAAACATGGAAACAAAAGTCAACATCACACAAACTGAGGGAACAGAGTCAAGCTTTGAACGGGAAAGGTTTGGCACCATTTGTGAAAAACCAGAAATCATTGACTATGAATCCAGGAAAATTTACATCCTACACTTTGTAAATATATTTCTGCCTTTCTCTCTTTCTCTGTCTCTTTTTCTATCTCTCTTTCTCTCTCTCACTCTCAAACTCTGTCTCTCTCCTCTTTATCCTGTCTCTCCCTCAAACTCTCACTCAAACTCTGTCCTTCTCTCTATCCTCTGTCTTGCTTTCTCTGTCTCTCCCTCAAATTCTCTATCCTTTCTTCTCTCTTCTCTCTCTCTCCTCTCTGTCTCTCTATCTCTATCTGTCTTTCTCCCTTCTCTATCTCTCTCCTCTGTCTCTCTATCTACCTCTCTCTATCTCTCTCTCCCCCTCTCTGTCTCTCTCTCCCCTCTCTCTCTTTCTCTATATCTCTCTTTTTCTCTCTCACTCTCAAACTCTGTCACTCTCCTCTTTATCCTGTCTCTCTCTCAAACACTCACTTAAACTCTGTCCTTCTCTCTATCTTCTCTGTCTTGCTGTCTGTCTCTCCCTCAAATTCTCTATCCTTTCTTCTCTCTTCTCTCTCTCTCTCCTCTCTGTCTCTCTATATATCTCTCTCTCCTCTCCGTCTCTCTCTCTCCCTATCATTTTTTAACTCTCTCTCTCTCTCTAATTCTCACATTCTTTTGCTCCCCTCCCAAACTCTCGGGGAATCCACTGAACAAAATATCAACCCCACACTCCCAGAGCCAGGAAATAAATGAATCATCGAACCTGATAGAATCTATCTATGAAACAGCACAGTGGGACCATCCCCTTTCACCCAGTGAGAGTGCAGTGCAAAAGGAAACAAATCAGAAAATCTTTGGCTCATTTCCTGACCTTCTCCCAATGAGGGTTGCTGGAAACCATCCGGAAGTGACCAATACTTAATTGGCCTTTCTCCTGGCCTAGCTCAGGGCAGCAGGTGCTGCTTAAATTAGACTCGTGGCTGGTAAAGTTTAGTTACTCTGGTAAAGAACTTGCACATGGAACAGAATGCACCAGTCAAAGACTGATCCTGTTAAAGACTGAAACTTTAAAACTGACCATTGTGGTCATGCCTATGCCATCCTTGGCCCTACCTTGACATGCCGATCTGAAGGATGAGCAGGTAGGTGCGATAGTCGGTGTAGCAGGCAGTTTGGAGGCTGAAAGGGAAGGAGAAACAAACATTACTTAGCTAGCAGCAGGGTGGTGCTGTCAGACTGGTGTGTGTGTGTGTGTGTGTGTGTGTGTGTGTGTGTGTGTGTGTGTGTGTGTGTGTGTGTGTGTGTGTGTGTGTGTGTGTGTGTGTGTGTGTGACAAAGAGAGAGAAAGACAGGGGGTGGTGACAGACAGACAAAGAAACAGAGAGAGAGAGGGGAGAGAAGCAGTGACAGAGAGAGAGACAGGGAGGGAGAAAGAGAGAGGGGAGAGAGGGAGAGGGAGACAGAGATGGAGAGAAAGATAGAGGGGAGAGAGAGGGAGAGAGAGAGGGGGGAGAGAGACAGGGAGAGATGGAGGTAGAGGGGCGTAGAGAGAGGGGGAAGGGAGAGACAAAGTGGGAGGGAGAGAGAGCGGAGAGAGACAAAAATAGTGGGAGAAACAGAGGGAGAGACAGACATAGGGGGAGAGAGAGTGGGGAGAAAATGTACAAGACGCTGATTTGTATGAAAACCTGTGAAAATATCCTCCCGGTGAGGCGGGTCTCATTCTCTCTATCTCCATCAGCTGCACAAAGGCTTCAAAGATGTAAGCCTCTCATCAGAGCCCTGAGCGCAAGCTCCTGGTTGCTTAACAATGCAGCGACGTACAAGTGCTGCACTGTTGAAGATACAGCCCTTCTAATGAGAATTATGCCACAGAGAATCCACACCATGCACAGAAATGAAGAGAATCAGAATCAGGATTCTTATTTTGTATTTTATTTAATGTAGAGATCCGGCACGGAATAGGCACATCTGGCCCAGTTACCCCTTGGTTTAACCTTGGCCTAATCACAGGACAATATATTATGATCAATTAACTGGTATGTCTTTGGACTGTGGGAGGAAACAGGAGCATCTGGAGAACCTGCTCACAATACTCCAAGTGAGGCCTCGCCAGTGCCTTATAAAGTTTCAACATTGCATCCTTGCATTTTTATTTTAGTCCTCATGAAATGAATGCTAACATTGCATATGCCTTCCTTGCCACAGGCTTATTCTGCAAATTAGCCTTTAGGGAATCCTGCAGAAGGACCCCCAAGTTCCCCTGCACCTCAGCTTTCAGTATATTCTCTGCATTTAGAAAACAGTCAGCCTTTTCATTTCATCTGCTGAAGTCGATGACCACACACTTCAGGACACTGTATTCCATTTGCCAATTCTTTGCCCGTTCTCCTAATCTGCCTAGATATTTCTATAGCCTAACTTTCTCAAAACTGCCTGCCCCTCCTATATTTATATCATCTGCAAACTTTGCCACAAAGCCATCAATTCCATCATTCAAGTCATTGACATACAGTTGTGGAACACCAATAGTCACCAGCAGCCAGCCAGAAAACACTTCCTTTATTCCCACACTTAGCCTCCGGCCAATCAGCCACTGTTTTATCCATGCTACAATTTTTAATACCATGGACTCAAAGCCTGTTAAACAGGCTTACATGCCTTTGACAAGGTGCCACAGGCCTTCTGAAAATCCAAGTATATAACATCAACTAATTCTCCTTTGTCTATCCTTGTTATTTCTTCAAAGAATTCCAGCAGATTTGTCAGGCAAGATCTTCCCTTGAGAAACCATGCTGACTAAGGACCAGCTTATCATGTGCCTCCAAATACCCTGAGACTTCATCCTTAATAATCGACTCCAACATCTTCCCATCTACTGAGGTCAGACTCACTGGCCTATAGTTTCCTTTCTTCTGCCTCTCTCCCTTCTTGAAGAGTGGAGTGACATTTTCACTTATCCAGTCTTCCAGAACCATTCCAGAATCTAGTGAATCTTGAAAGATCATTACTAATGCCTCCATGATCTCTTCAGCCACTTCTTTCAGAACCCTAGGGTGTACACCACCTGGTCCAGGTAATTTATCTACCTTTAGACCTTTCAGTTTCCCAAGAAACTTCTCTCTAGTTGTGGTAACTTCACACACTTCATGACCTCTGACACCTGGAACTTCCACCATACTGCTAGTGTCTTTCACAGTGAAGACTGATGCAAAATTCTTAATCAATTAATCCGAATGTTGTTGCCCCCCCCCCCCCCCATTACTATCTGTCCAGCATGTGTTTTCCAGTGGTCTGATATTCACACTCATCTCTCTTTTAAACTTTATGTATCTGAAGAAACTTTTGGTATCCACTTCAATATTATTGGCTAGCTTTCTTTCATAGTCCATCTTTACCTTCTTAATGACATTTTTAGTTGCCTTCAATTGGTATTTGAAAGCTTCCCAATCCTCTAACTTCACACTAATTTTTGCTGTATTATATGCCCTCTCTTTGGCTTTTTGTTGGCTTTGACTTCTCTCGTTAGCCATAGTTGTGTAATCCTGCCTTTGGAGTACTTCTTCCTCTTTGGGATGTGTGTATCCTATGCCTTCCAAATTGTTTCCAGAAATTCCAGCCATTGCTGCACTACCATCATCCCTGCCAGTGTCCTTTTCCAATCAATTCTGGCCAAATCCTCTCTCCTCCCTCTGTATTTCCCTTTGCTCCACTGTGATACTGACACATATGATTTCACCTTCTCCTCACATTTCAGGGCGAATTCAATCTTTTTATGATCACACTCCCCAAAGGGTTCATTTTACCTTAAGCTGTCTGATCATTTCTGGTTCATTGCACAACACCCAATCCCGAATAGCTGATCCCCCACTGGCCTCAACCTATGAGCTGCTCGGAAAAGCCATCTCATAGGCACTCTAGAAATTCCCCCTCCTGGAATCCAGCATATTGAAGTGCCCTATGACTATCGTAACATTGTCCTTTTGGCATGCACTTTTTATCTCTCATTGTAATTTGTAGGCCACATCCTTACTACTGTTTGAGGGACTGTATACAACTCCCGTCAGTTCCCTTGCAGTTCCTTAGTTCTACCTACAATGATTCAACACCTTCCGACCCTCTGTCACCTCTTTCTAATGACTTGATCTAATTTTTTACCAACAGCGCAATGCTGCCCCCTCTGCCTTCCTGCTTATCCTTCAATACAACGTATATCATTGGACATTAAGCTCCCAGATATGATCTTTCAGCCATGATTCAGTGATGCCTAGAACATCATACCTGCTTATCTGCAACTGTGCTGCAAGTTCATCTACCTTATTCGGTATCCTGCACACATTCAGATACAACACCTTCAGTCCTGTATTCACCCTTTTCGATTCTGTCTGCCTTCTCATTTCAACTCATCCTCCAAAATTGACTGCAATTTTGCCCAATCAGCAGCCTCCCCTCACTACATATTGCCTGTTTGTAAACTAGCTACATCTTCAGCATTATCATCTGCCTCTCCTAAGATATTTCTTGCATTGAAATATAAATTCAACCTCGCTCAAACTTTTCATTCCTAACTTTGTCTGAGCTCTTACTAATACCTGCCTCCACAACCTCTCCACTAACTGTTCTGGCACTCTGTTTCCCATCCCCCTGCAAATCTAGTTTAAACCCCACCATGCAGCATTGACAACCTTCCCACCAGGATATCAGTCCCCCGCTAGTTCAGATGCAAACCGTCCCTTCTGTACAGGTTCCACCCTCTCTGGAAGAGAATCCAATGACTCAAAAATCTGATGCCCTCCCTCCTACACCAACTCCTCAGCCACGTATTAAACTGTATAATCTTCCTAGTTCTGGCCTCACTAGCACATGGCACGGGTAGCAATCCTGAGATCACAACCCTGGAAATCCTGCCTTTAGCACCTCACTCCCTGAACTCCCAATGCAAAACCTTCCATCCTACCCATGTCATTGGTACCTACATGAGCCACAACTTCTGGCTGTTCACCCTCCCACTTAAGAATCCTCAGGACTCATTCTCACCCACAGAACCTCTTGTCCATCTCCCTAACCAACAAACCCCCTAACACTGCAGCAAGTTTCTCACACCCACTTCCCTTCCGAGTCCCAGAGGCAGGCTCAGTGCCAGAGATCTGATCACTGTGAATTTCCTCATTTAGGTCATCTCTCCTGACGGTATCCGAAGTCGTTGAGGGGGATGGCCACAAGGGTACTCGGCACTGGGGCCTTAACCCTTTCTCCTTCCTCACAGTTTCCTGTGTCCTGCACCTTGGGTGTAACTAGCTCTTTATATGTCCTATCTATTACCCATTTAGCCTCTCGAATGATACGGAGATCATCCAGTTCCAGATGCAACTCCCTAACGCAGTTTGTTAGAAGCTGCAGCCAGATGCACTTCTCACAGTTGTAATTGTCAGAGATACCCGAGGTCTCCCTGCCTACCCACATCCCACAAGAGGACCATTGCACTACCCTGCCTGTCATCTCTTCTGTCCTAGTTGCGCAGATATAAAGAAGAGAAGGAAAAAGCTTTTTTTTGCTTTCTCTGAGTGAAGCCTCAAAGAGCAACAGCCTCAAGATCACCACTTTATGTCCAGTCAGACGATGGTTGCTGCACTTGCCCCGCCTTCCTTTAATTTGCTCTTACTAATCAATCCCAGAAGCTGATTCATCACTGGTCAAAGCTCTATTACGGTACTGCAACCTGCTCCCGCGTTTTACCCTCAGGAAGTGAACCTGTTTGAAGTTCCCTCCTCTCCAAACTTCAGATGTCCTGATTGGCCACTGGTCAAAGATCTATGTCATGGAATTTGTTGTCTTGTAGCAGCAATACACAAAATATACTATAAATTACAATGAGAGAAATATATATATATTAAATAATTAATTATGTACTGATAAAGAACAAAAGCAGAGAGTTAATGTTTAGGCGTCCATGGACCATTTAGAAATCTGATGGCAGAGGGGAAGAAGCTCTTCCTGAAACATTGAGTACGTGTCTTCAGGCTCCTGGTCTTCCTCCCTAATGGTGGCAATAACTGGAGGGCATGTCCTGGGTTATGGGAGTATGGGGGTGCTTAACGATCTCCCTCCCTCTCTCTTTCTCTCCCTCTCTCTCTACCCCTCCCTCCCCCTCCCTCTCTCTTCCCTCTCCCTCCCTCCCTCTCTCTCTCTCCCTCTTCCTCCCCCTCCCTCTCTCTCTCCCCTCCCTCCCCCTCCCTCTCTCTTCCCTCTCCCTCCCTCCCTCTCTCTCTCTCCCTCTTCCTCCCCCTCCCTCTCCCCCTCCCTCTCTCTCTCCCCTCCCTCCCTCTCCCTCCCTCTCTCTCCCCCTCCCTCCCTCTCTCTCTCCCTCCCTCTTTCTCCCCTCTCCCTCCCTCTCCCTCTTCCTCCCTCCCTCTCCCTCCCTCTCTCTCTCCCCCTCCCTCTCTCTCTCTCCCTCTCCCCCTCCCTCCCTCTCTCTCTCCCTCCCTCTTTCTCCCCTCTCCCTCCCTCTCCCTCCCTCTCCCTCCCTCTCTCTCCCTCTCTCTCCCTCCCTCTCTCTCTCCCCCTCCCTCTCTCTCCCCCCCTCTCTCTCTCCCCCTCCCTCTCTCTCTCTCCCTCTCCCTCCCTCTCTCTCCCTCTCTCCCTCCCTCTCTCTCTCTCCCTCCCTCTCCCTCTCTCTCCCTCCCTCTCCCTCTCTCCCTCTCCCTCCCCCCCCTCCTATCACCTTTTTGCAGATGTCCGTAAGGGAAGTTAGGCTATGATGTACCCATGATGTTGGAGCTTGCCAAGTTTACAACCCTCTGCAGCTTTTTCCGATCCTGTGCAGTGGCCCTTCCATACCAGACTGGTGATGCAACCAGTCAGATTGATCTCCACGGTACATCTCTAGAAATGTGCTCAACTCCTTGGTGACATACCAAATCCCCTCAAACCTTTAATGACATATAGTTGTTGGCATTCCTTATTCATAATTGCAGCAACATGCTTGGCCCAGAATAGATCTTCAGAGATGTTCACACCTAGGAACTTGAAACTGTTCACCCTTTCCACTTCTGGCCCCTTGATGAGGACTAGTGTGTGTTCCCTCGACTGCCCCTTCCTGAAGTCTACAATCAACTCCTTCATCTTCCTGCTGCTGAGTGCAAGGTTGCCGTTGTGACAACCTTGCACCTAACGTCAGTAAGACCAAGGAGCTCAGTGCCCTGGCTCATCTCTACTAGCTTTCACAAACTCGGGGTACTCTGAAGCATCTCACAGCTGAATAAATATTTGCCAAAATCACTGTTGCAATATTAGCAATCAGCTCACAGCTTCCTCTGATTAACAGCTTTGTAATGAGATGATTCACATTTTCATGGGCTTAGTTTGGAGGATATTATTACCCAAGTGACTGTGCTCTGCTCTTTGGCCTTATGGATAGCTCGTAATCTTATAAACCTCTATCAGATCTGCCTTAGTCTCTGCCACTCCAGAGAAAATAATTCAAGTCTGTCCAACCTCTCGTACTTGAGAGGAAGGGTTGAGCGAGCTGGGGCTTTTCTCTTCGCAGTGAAGAAGGATGAGGGTTAACCTGGGGGTAGATAGCTGATGAAATTGTGGACTCAAGTCAGGAAAACTTCCAAAGGGCAGGAAAATCACTATCACTCATTCATTAAGGGGTGGGGGAGGCAAAAGACAGGACATTAACTGGCCTGATATCAGTGGTCGATAAGATTTTAGAGTCCATTATTAAGGACAAAGTTTCTAAAAACAAAGTTTCTTGAAACTATTCATCCTTTCCTCAGAACTTGGAAGCTCATAATAAAATAGGCTAAAGTTAGCATGGTTTCCTTAAGGGGAGAGATCTTGCCTGACAAAACTGTTGGAATTCCTTGAGGAAGCAAGCAGAATAGACAAAGGAGAGGCAGTGGATGTTGTTTACATGGATTTGCAGACGGTCTCTGACAAGGAGCTGCATATGATGGGGACACCTACTGAATATTGAAAGACCTGGATAGAGTGGATATGCAGAGAATGTTTTCCAATATTGGGAGAGTCTAGGACCAGAGGGCACAGCCAGAGTAAAGGCTGTTAATGGTATGGGTGCGAGACATAAAAAGATTGGGAAGCCCTAAGACAGAGGGTAGAATCATAACAGTCGTCAACAGACTAGAAAGCCAGCACCTTTTTCCCAGGGTGGCAATGCCAACACCAAGGGACATCTATTTAATGGAGTAGAGGAAAGTTTACGGGAGATATCAAAGGTAAGTTTTTTTTATTATACAGAAAGTGATTGGTGTCTGGAACACACTGCTGATGGTAGTGGTAGAGGCCGATACACCAGGGTCTAAGAGATTGTTAAATAGGCACATGCATGAGCATAAAATGGAGGGTTATGGGCTGTGTAAGTGGGAAAGGTTAGATTGGCCAACGAACTAGGTTTATAGAGGTCGACACATCATGTGCCCAAACTGTGCTATGTTAAAACTTCACCAAAAGCACTGGTTAGGAATGCATATGAAGTAAAGCATTCAGTTCCGGTATCCACTGGAGAAAAAGATGTGATTACAATGGAGGGAGAGCAGAGGAGATTCACTGGGATGTTACCTGGTTTACAAGACTTTAGTTATCGAGAGAGACTGGAGAGGCTGGGTTTGTTTTCCCTGGAGTGAGGGAGGCTGAGGGACGACCTATTAGATTCAAGAATAGGAGAGACCTTGATAAGGTAAATAGTCAGAACCTTCCTCCCCGTGAGTCAAAAAAACTAGGACTGTTTTAATATGAGAGGAAAGAGTTTTAAACGAGATCTGAGGGGCAAGTTTTTGACACTAAGATTGATGCCAGAGAAGATATTGGAATCAGATGCACGCAGACCACCGATTAAATAAGTCAAACTAGTTTACAGTGAGGGCAGGACCCAGCCAGAAGCTGCCACCTCAGTGCTGCAGGACAGGTTCAAAAGCACGGACTGGCGCACATTCAGGAAGGTGGCAGCCTCCGATCATCATGCCAGCATTGACGGATATGCGGGATCGGTGACTGGCTATGTAGGAAAGTGCATTGAGGACATTAACCATGATTAAATACTGCACTGCCACGGCAAACCAGAACCCATAGCTGACTGTGGGGCTTTGTGCACTGCAGAGGGATGCTGCCTTCAGACTGGGGGATAAAAGGACTTTGAGGCCAGCAGGAGCCGAGCTCCCTCATGCCATTAGGAAGGAAAAGCGGGAGTATGCAGAGAAAATTCACAACCATCTTTGTAGCCCCAGGGACATATGGCAATGTATATAATAATCATAACCAAATACAAGTCTACCCTGCACGTCAATGACAGTGACACCTCCATTCCATAGGCTGAATGCCTTCTATGCAGGATTTGACGCATTGAACAACTTCACTCAACTTCACTTGATATGTTCCCACAACCAATGATCTCACTTTCAAAGGCTCTTTATCTCATTATCTTATGTTCTCATTATTTATTGCTATTTATTAATATTTGCATTTGCACAGTTTGTTGTCTTCTGCACTCTCATTGATCTTTCATTAATCCTGTTATAGTTACTATTCTACAGACTTTTTGAGTATGCCCACATGAGGATGAATCTCAGCGTTATATAGGGTGACATATATGTACTTTGAACTTTGACATTGGGGGACAGTCCCCTCTCCCCCTAAGGGGCAGACATCTGGTCTGGCTGCAGCCGATGTGAGGAGGATCCTAGCCAGGGTAAATCCACGCCAAGCTGTGGGGCTGGACAACGTACCTGGTCATGTTCTGAGGAACCGTGCAGTTCAGCCAACAGAGGGCTTAATGGGCATCTTTAAGATTTCTTTGAAACAATCCATTGTCCCTGCAGGCTGCAGGACATCCACCATCATTATGGTGCCCAAGGGAGTGACAGTAACTGGCCTAAATGAGGAGGAGCCTGAAGACTCACACTCAATTTATTATGAACAGCTTCTTCCCTTCTCCATTAGATTTCTGAACCAGTCCAGAAACCCATGAGCACTATCTCACTATTCCTCTTTTGCAATATTTATTTTTGCAACCTCTAATAATTTTTATGTCTTGCCTTGTACTGCTTCCCCAATATCAGTGATAATAAAACTGATTCTGATTCTGTCTACACTTCTCACTGCCTTGGGAAAGAAGCCAAATTAAGGACCCCACCCAGCCCAGACATTCTCCCATCTCCTCCATCTTCTCTCTCTGTGGGCCAGATCAGGGAGGACGGAAGGTTTCTTCTCTAAGACTTCAGTGAATTGGATTTGTCCGTATAACAACCCAGCACTTTCATCAGCATTTTTACTAATGGCTGGATGATTTTTTTTTTTTTGCTTTTGCTGAGTTCCTCCACAGAATAAATCATTGGCAACACACTCAGCAGGGCAAAGTGAATGTCCAACAGTCAGTCACACCAGGGAAAATCTTCCCAGGATGGCAACAGAATAAAGCGAGCACAATATATTTTCCTGCACACACGCTTGTGATAATGAAATGACTAATTCATCGAGCACTGAAGCCAGTCCATGTGTGGGCTGAAACAGTTACTGAATAACATGACTCTAGACAGCCACACTGCATTCTGTTCATACCACTGGACCTCCACCCAACACTGGCTTGATGCAATCATTTTTCGCATTTACTTTTAAGATCATAAGACACAGCAGCAGAATTGGGTCATTCAGGAGGATTTATTATTTATCTCAACCCCACTCTCCTGTAACCTTTGACACCCATACTAATTGAGAACCCCCACTTTAAATATACACAATGACTTGACCTCCACTGTGTCCCTGGAAATGAACTCCACAGAGTCTCCACACTCCAGCTAAAGACAAGTTTCCTCATCTCTGTTCTAAATGGATGTCCTTGTATTCTGAGGCTGTGCCCTCTGGTCCTAGACTCCCCCACTATTGGAAGCATCCTCTCAACATTCACTGTATCTATGCCTTTCAATATTCAATAGGTTTCAATTCTTCGTTCTTCTAATCTGCAGTGAGTACATGCCCAGTTACTTTCTAACTGATACAGTATGTAATTGTAGTTGGTGGACATTATCCAGCGGCACTTGGCGAAGGTTCACAGTTCTTTTTCAGCTTTATTCCGCATTCTTGAGCAACAATACAACTTACATTGCAGCTTTGGTCAGGTGGCACTTGGAATACCGTGTAGCATTTTGGTCACCCTGTTGTAGGAAAGATGTGGCTAAACTGGAAAGAGGGCAGAGAAGATTTACAAGGACATTGCCAGAATGGGAGGGACCAAGTTATAGGGAGAGGTTAGCCGAGCTAGGTCTTTATCCCTCGGAACGTTGGAGAACGAGGGGTGACCTAAAGTTATAGGAGAGAGATACGGAGGACAGTTTTTTCACTGTGTTAAGGGAGTCAAAAACTAGGGGAAATAGGTTTAATGCAAAAGGGGAAAGATTTAAAAGGAACCGGAGGGACACCTTTTCCATACAAAGGATGGTAAGTGTATGGAATGATCTGCCAGAGGAAGTGGTTGAGGTAGGTACAATAGAAGCAATTGCATGGGTACATGAAAGGGCAAGGCTTGGAGGAATATGGGCCGAACACAGGAGACTGGGACAAGCTGGCTGGATAATGTGGTTGCTATGGACTGGTTGGGCCAATAGGCCTGTATCCATAGGCTCTATGACTCAATAGCTGGGGTAGTAGTCTATCTATTTATCCTTACCCCCATATTAATAGAGAACACGATGGCAGATATGCCAAAATGTTTCCAGAGTTGTTATTCTTGTTTCATATGGCAGTTGCTTTTCTCTTCACACTTCTCATTGGTTTTTGTCAAGCCACTCCTCCAGCTCGTGGCCGTGTCGATGGACTACAGCAAAGCCATCTCGGGTCTTGGTGAAAGGGCATGTTTGGACCAGGTGGAGGACATCCTGGGTTAGGGTGCCTCAGGGCAAGCTGGGGTATGTCAGGCACCCCATCGCTGTAGTGTTTGCGCTGGTTTGGCATGTCGACTTCTCAGTCTACTTGCGGCTGTCCTGTTTTTTCTGGTAGCTGTAGTAAAGCCTGGGAGGAGCAAGGTGGGGTCAATCATCAGATCTCTGCCAGGAGGTGAGTTGGTGTGCCAGAATTGGCTCCATTCAGTGCACTTGCCATAGGAGCCGAGGTTTTTCAAGTTGTAGAAAGGTTTTCGGGAATTGAGTCGGGAAGTTGGAGAACCATTTTTGATGAGTTTATCAACTGGAATATTGTTGGGTATATTTTGGAATTTGCTGAAGCTGCTCTTCTACAGATCCCTGGGGTTGCTATTCCGCTCACTGTTGGGAGCCAATGGACAGGTGTGGATTTTAGAGCTCCTGAGATTATTCTCATAGAGGTATGGAGCTGTGTACTGATGATGTTGGTGTGAGCTCTTTTCTCCCAGGTGGGTGTGCAATACTCAGCAACTGAGAAACATACTGCTATGCTGACTGGCTAAGCACCCCATTTGGTTCCTGCTACCTTCTTGATTATGGCCACTCGGGATTTTAGTTTCTTTGCAACATTCTGAAGGTGGATCTTGTATGAGAGAGTTCAATCTAGTGTGACTCCTAAGTACCTTGGATGTGGATTGTTGGGTAGCAGTTTGTCATTTAGTTTGATATTAAGTTTAAGTTTGGTTAGTCGGTTGTGCAGATGAAATATGGAAGTTACTGTTTTGTTGACATTCATATTTAGGTACCACTTTGAGAAAGTATTTGGATAGGGAGTTGATATCTTGGATAAAGTTTTTTCAATGGATTTGGCATCGTTCAATTGCAAGGCTATGGCCCAGTCATCAGCATATCCAGATTTAGCAGATTTGGTCTCAGGGAGGTCACTCAAGTATAGATTGAACAAGGTTGGAGCCAGAATTGACTCTGGGTGGACACCATTGTGGAATTTCATTATGCGACTGGTGCCACTTCCTAGGCAGGTGAAGAAAGAACGTGTGCCTGTCGTTCTATGGAGGAGATGTAAGACCTTTTTACTTGGGATGATTCAGGCTGTACTGCGCTGGACTCCTCTATGTTCTATGCTCTTTGTTCTAAAACAAAGATATTAATCATACCTTGGAACATGTGACAATAGTTTACCAATTAATTTACTTCCAAATCTTTGAATGCATTTAAATTGCATGCATTTGTGATTCTGCAGTGTGAGGTTTCAAGCCAAAATGATCACAATCCCCAATGGACATTTCTTGACACCCACTGAGATCCACCAGCAGATTGTCTGCTATCCTTTATGCTCCTGAACGGTGCCTTCTGGTACTCACAGAGGAGGATGATTACGCATCTACTTTCACAGAAATTTGCAAAGATTCAGTATGTCATCTAAAACTTTGACAAACTTCTATAGATGTGTGGTGGAGAGTATATTAACTGGTTGCACCATGGCCTGGTATGGAAACACAAATGCTCTTGAATAGAAATGTTTCCAAAAAATGGTCAATATTGGCCATCCATCATGCCCTTCCCACATCTACTTGGAGCACTGTCGCAGGAAAGCGACATCCATCAGCAAAAACTCCCACCATCCAGGCTATGCTATTTTCTCACTGCTGCCATCTGGAATAAGGGACAGGAATGTCAGGACCCACAGCATCAGGGTCAGGAACAGTTAGTACCCCTCAGCCATCAGGCTCTTAAACCAACGGGGCTAGCTTCACTCAACTGCACTCACCCCATCACAGAACTGTTCGCACAACCTATGGATTCACGTTCAAGGACTCATTGCAACATGTTCTCAATATTTATTGCTTCTTTTTCTCTTGTGCATTCACACAGTTTGTTATCTTTTGCACAGTGGTTGTTTGTCCTTCTGCTGGGTGTGGTCTTTCATTGATTCTATTGTGTTTCTTGGATTTAGTATGTATGCCCACAAGAAAACAAATTTCTGAGTTGTATATGGTCACATATAAATACGTGATAATAAATTTGCTTTGAACTTTGAGACACCAGATGACATGGGTTTGGATCCCGCCAGGCCAGGAAGGTAAGTTAAATACGGCAATAATTTTTTTTTTTAAATCGACCATCAAGGATGTTTGTAAAACTGGTTGCCTTTTCAAAAAACTGGTCTGAATCACTAATGTTTTCAAGGGCAAGACGTTTGCCATTTTAATCCAGTCAGTCATAAGTCCTACTAGGAGCTACCAACTGTTCACCACCGCCTTAGCCCAGGGACAATTAAGGATAGATGATAAATATTGGTATTGTTAGTGACATCCACACCCTATGGATGAAAAATAAAACATTTGAAATATTTGGTGACGATATATATTTGGTACCTAATAAAGTGGCCAGTGAGTGTATGTGTGTGGTCTTCTGCTGCTGTAGCCCATCCACTTCAAGGTTCAATGTGTTGGGCGTTCAGAGATGCCCTTCCTCACACCACTGTTGTAACATGTGGTTATTTGAGTTACTGTCACCTTCCTGTCAGTTTGAACCAGTTTGGCAATTCTTCTCATTAACAAGGTATTTACACCCATGGAAAAGCCACACACTGGATGTATTTTTTTGTCTTTCACTCCATTCTCTGTAAACTCTAGAACAGCTGTGTGTGAAAATCCCAGGAGATCAGTAATTTCAGAGCACCTCAAACCATCCTCTCTGGCACTAACAATCATTCCACGGTCAAAGTCACTTAGATCACATTTCTTCCCCATTCTGATGTTTGGTATGAACAACTGAACCTCTTGACCATGTCGGCATGCTTTTATGCATTGAGTTGCTGCCACATGATTGGCTGATTTGATATTTGCATTAGTGAGCAGGTGTACAGGTGAATCTAATAAAATGGCCACTGAGAGTATGTACTAAAGGAAGGCTGGTGAGGAGCAGTTAGTACATCATTACAGAGTTCATTTCCAACATGGTCTGTAAGGAATTCGTATGCTCTGTCCATGAACTATGTCGGTTTATCTCCAGGTGCTCCAGTTTCTTCCCACAGTGCAAAGAATTACCGGTTAGTAGGTTAATTGGCCATAGTAAATTGTCCTCTGAATAGGCTGAAGTTAAATAGGTGAATTTCTGGATGGTGCAGTTGACTGGGTCAGAAGAGGCCATTCCACACTATTCTCTAAAGTTGACTTTGAACCAGTGCTGGTGTTTACACTGGAATAATATGCAGATACAGGCTGTTACTGTGGTTTCATCTCAAAAGATGTCTATGTCAATTTTGTCCATAAGTAGAAAATACACAAAATCTTTCGATACAATAACCATACATCCGTGGTTTCATGATGAATGGGGTTAAGTCCAATTAATATCAACATTTCAATGTTATCTTCCCCTGGTAGAGAATCAAGATGTCCCACAGTCACAGGATGGGTAAACAGGCTTCAACTATTAGTGGATGTTACATTGTTTAATCAGTATTTCTCCTTAAGGTTATTGTAGCCAGAATTGGTAATGGGGATAAGCTCCCATTACCCACTAAATGCTTCCATGGTGTGCATCTCAAATAGCATCTGACAATCAAGTCCAGCTCCTGGTCTTCATGTGTGGCTTAACTACTAAGCCCAGTGGAACCATTCCTACTGACAGAAGAAGTGGCAATAGCGGGTTACTGGTGTCTAAAAACCAGTTGCTTCAGGTAGAAGAGGCTCGTCAACCATGGTTGGCAGCTCATGTAGGAGAAGGAAAGTCCGCTGCAGTTTGCTGTCTACATTTTACTGCCCTTGCTTGTGTACAAGCTTACATATTATGTAGACAGCTGGGACAAATATCCATGATTGAACACGACCAAAGGAGGTCTTCAATTGTTACACAAAAGAGTCTTTGAGTCAAATACAACTCCTTTGTCTTGACTGGTCCATGCTGACAACGATGCCATTTTAGCTAGTCCCATGTGCTTCATTTGGGCCATATCCCTCTAACCTTTCCCATCCATGAGGCATCTATCGCCAGGACCTCCAGACTCAAACCCTTACTTTCCTCAAGTAGCAAGGCTGATCAACACCTCCACCCACTAACCCACCCC
The DNA here is from genome assembly GCF_048418815.1 of Hemitrygon akajei. NCBI lineage: Eukaryota > Metazoa > Chordata > Chondrichthyes > Myliobatiformes > Dasyatidae > Hemitrygon > Hemitrygon akajei. The sequence continues at coordinate 17,031,083 of NC_133130.1, forward strand.
TCCACAACCCTTCCCCTCCATCACTACTTTATCATTTCCTGTCAGTGTCAGTTATATACAGACACCCCTGCGCTTAGCATCACTTTATGGACATATAATCACACTACGTATATAAGCTATCCTAATATATTTATTGTGTTTTTAAGTTATTATTGTATACATTATAAGACCATAAGATCTAAGAGCAGAATTAGGCCACTTTGCCCACCGAGTCTGCTCTGCCATTTCTTCATGGCTAATCCATTTACCCTGTCAGCCCCAATCTCCTGTCTTCACTCCATATGCCTTCACGCCCTAACTAATCAAGAATCTATCAAACTCTGCCTTAAATATACCCAATGAGTGGCCTCCACAGCCGTCTGTGGCAAAAAAAATTCTGCAGATCCATCACTCTGTGGCTAAAGAAGTTTCTCCTCATCTCCATTCTAAAAAAGACTCCCCTCTATTCTGAGGTTGTGTCCTCTGGTCTTAGACTCCCCCATCACATCCACTCTATCGAGGCCTTTTACCATTTGATAGGTTTCAATCAGGAACCTCAATCTTCTGAATTCCAGTGAGTAGAGTCCCAGAGCTATCAAACGCTCCTCATGTGACAAGCCTTTCAAGCTTGGAATCATTTTCATGAACTTCCTTTTAACCCTTGCCAATGCCACCACATCCTTTCTTAGATAAGGTGCCCAAACGGAGCCACAATACCTACAAATGAGAACTCACCAGTGCCTTATAAAGCCTCAACATTACAATCTTGCTTTTATATTCTAGTCCTCTCGGAAAGAGTGCCAACATCGTATGTGCCTTCCTCAATACTGATTCAACCTGCAAATTACTGTTAGGGAATCCTGCGCGAGGACTCCCAAGTCCCTTTGCACCCCAGATATTTGAATTTTCGCTCCATTTAAAAAATATTTAGAAATACTGTAAATTTATCTTATTGTGTTTTTTTGTGCTACATAGGATCCAGAGTAACAATTATTTTGTTCCCCTTTACACTTGTGTACTGGAAATGACAGACAATCTTGAATTCTGAATTTGTCCAAGTGCCTTTTAAATATCGTTAATGCTTCTGCCATATCCACTTCCTCTGGCAGCTCCTTCCATATGAGATGATTCCTCATTCTCCTCAACTCCAAGGAATAAGTGCTAACCTGCCCAACACCTCTCTATAACTTGGTTCCTCAAGTCCTGTCAAACTCCTCATAAGCAGTATCAATAGAGTTATTGCTTGTTAGTTTCCAAAGCAACTCTCATAAGTGGCCTCCTGCGGTGAAAAGGGCAGCCTGTGTTCTTAAGTGACTGGTCTCTGGTAACTATGGGAATGTTACACGTTCTTTTGAAATACTCAAATGGCAAAATAGTCTAACCATGGCTTACAAGGGAAGTCGAAGCTAATGTGAAAACAAAAGGAAGAGCATACAACAAAGCAAAAATTAGTAGGAAGATATAAGATTTGGCAGTTTTAAAAACCTACAGAGACTAAAAGAATCATTAAAAGAAAGAAGATGAAATATGAAAGCAAACTAGCAAATAATATCGAAGAGGACAGTAAAAGTTTTTTCAAGCATGTTAAAAATAAAAGAGAAATGAGAGTGGATATAGAACTGCAAGAAAATGAGGCAGGAGAAATAATAACGGGGGACAAGGAGATGGCGGATGAACTAAATGAGTATTTTGCATCAGTCTTCACTGTGGAAGCCACTAACAGTGTGCCAGATGTTTCAGTGTGTGAAGGAAGAGAAGTGGGTGCAGTTACTAATACAAGGAAGAAGGTGCTCAAAAAGCTGAGAAACCTAAGTCACCTGGACCAGATGAACTGCACCCTAGGGTTCTGGAAGAGATAGTGTTAGAGATTGTGGTGGCATTAGAAATGATCTTTCAAAAATTATTGGACTCTGGCATAGTGCCAGGGAAGTGGAAAATTGCAAATGTCACTCCACTCCTTAAGAAAGGAGGAAGGCAGCAGAAAGGAAATCATAGACCAGTTAGCCTGACCTCAGTGGTTGGGAAGATGTTAGAAACAATTGTTAAAAATGAGGCATTGGAGTACATGGAGTACAGGACAAGATAGGACAAAGTCAGCATATTTCCTTCAGGGGAAAATCCTGCCTGACAAACCTATTGGAATTCTTTGAGTAGATTACAAGTAGGATAGATAAAGGAGGTGCAGTGGATGTTGTATATTCGGACTTTCAGAAGGCCTTTACCAAGGTGTGACACATGAGGCTGCTTACCAAGTTAAGAGCCCATGGTATTACAGGAAAGTTAACAACATGGTTAGAGCATTGGCTGATTGGTAGGAGGGAGTGAGTGGGAATAAAAGGATCCTTTCTGGTTGGCTGCCAATGACTAGTGACGTTCCGCAGGGGTCGGTGTTTGGACCACTTCTTTTTTATGCTGTATATACATGATTTAGATGATGAAATAGATGGCTTTGTTGCCAAGTTTGCAAATGATACAAAGATTGGTGAAGGGGCAGGTAATATTGAAGAAACAAGTAGGATGCAGAAGGACTTGGACAGATTAGGAGAATGGACAAGAAAGTGGCAAATGAAATAAAATGTTGGAAAATACATGGTCATGAAGTTTGGTAGTAGATTAAATGTGCAGACAATTTTCTGAACGGGGAAAAATCCAAACATTTGAGATGCGAAGGGACTTGGGCGTCCTTGTGCAGAGCACCCTAAAGGTTAACTTGCAGGTTGAGTCGGTGGTGCGAAGGAAATGGAATATTAGCAATCATTTCAAGAGGTCTGTGTACAGTTTTGGGCTCTTCATCTTAGAAGAGATGTACTGGCATTGGAGAAGGTCCAGAGGAGGTTCACAAGGATGATTCCAGGAATGAAAGGGTTATCATACAAGGAAAGTTTGATGGCTCTGGGTCTGTACCTGGTTGGAATTCAGAAGGATCAGGGGGAATCTCATCGATACCTTTTGAATGTTGAAAGGCCTAGACAGAGTAGATGTGGAAAGGATGTTTCCCATGGTGTGAGAGTCTAGGACAAGAGGGCACAGCCTCAGGATAGAGGGGTACTCTTTCAAAATAGAGATGGCGGAGAAATTTCCTTAGCCAAAGGGTGGTGAAATTGTGGAATTTGTTGCCACGTGCAGCAGTGGAGTCCAGGTCGTTTGGTGTATTTAAAGCAGATTGATAGGTTCTTGGTTGGACATGGCATCAAAGGTTACAGGGAGCAGGCCGGGAACTGGGGTTGAGGAGGAGATAGAAAAAAGGATCAGCCACGATCGAATGGCCGAGCAGACTCGATGGGCCAGATGGCCTAATTCTGCTCCTAAGTCTTATGGTCTTTTCTCATCACACACAAAATGCTAGAGGAACTCAGCAGTTCAGGCTGCATCTACAGAGGGAAACAAACAGTCAATGTTTCAGACTGAGACCCTTCATCAAGACCTGGGCTTTTCTTCCATACTGGTTCTCATTTGAATTTAATTATATTTACGTGTTTTCATTTAGATGTTCTGGAGTCCCTAGGACAGGAATTTGTAACCCATTGAGGACCTATGGATTATTGGAAGTGTTCAACCCAGATGTTAGGGAATTGATTAATGATCAAAATTATGTTTATATTTTCATTTTTTTAACTACCCTGAGCAAAATTCCATGTGAATTCATCAAGTAATGCTTGATAATATTTAAAGCATGTCCCTGAAACACCTTTGTCTGTCCAACTGTGTAAGCAGAAGAACATAGAACAGTATAAAACAGTATAGGCCTTTAGCCCACAATGTTCTGCTGACCTTTTAACCAATTGCAAGATCAATGCGATGGGATAACTTCTGCAGGATTAACAACAGCTTTGTCCAACTGATATAAGAGCCTTGAATGTTCCCTAGTACAAGAGAAACTTTTCATCTCACAGTCTTTGCACCTTATTATTTACCTGCCCTGTACTCTTTCAGTAGCTTTACGCTTCATTCTGCATTTTTATTATTTTCCTTGCTCTAGCTCAATGCACTGTGTAATGATTTGATCTGTATGAACAGCGTGCAAGACAAGCTTTTTACTGTTTCTTGGTACGTTACTTGGGTATGTGCTATGTCAGATGACATAGTTTTTCCATGACCATGATTGTTCTTGGCAAATTTTTCTACAGATACACTTCAGAGATTGTTTGCCTGGCGTCAGTAGTCACAAAACCACGACTTGTGATATGTATCAGCTGCTCATACAACCATCCACACCTGCTCCCGTGGCTTCACGTGACCTTGATCTGGGGACTAAGCAGGTGCAACACCCTGCCCAAGGGTGACATTCAGTCTAGTGGATGGATGGAGTGCCTTACACCTCCTTTGGAAGAGATGTACCTCCACCCCGCCACCCAATATGTTGGTATATGTGACAATAATAAACCATATCCAATACCAATATATTGATATTTAAAATCAACCTGAACAGGTACACGGATACGAAAGACTTAGAGCGATATGGGCCAAACACAGACAAACAAGATTCACTTTCACCTTGTCAGCACGGTCCAGATGGGCTGAAAAGCCTGTTTCTGCGCTGTGTTATTCTATAATTCTTCAACTCAGCTATTAACAGCAGTAAACCACTCTCCTGTTTACAGTGAGGATATGATTGTCCACCAACTATGTGACTTCAGAACCATCAGTGTCGGGGACATCTTCAAAAGGTGGAGCCTCAGGGAGAAACCATCTTTGCTCAAGGACCATCTGGGACATGACCTCTTCTCAATGCTACCATCAGGAAACCTGAAGACTCGCACTCAACATATTAGAAGCAGTTTCTTCCCCTCCCCATTCTCCACTGTATTATAAACTGATAATTATTTATACTGACACTTCTCAATATTGTTTATTTAGTTCCTGCTTTCCCCGCATTATTTATTTATCTATTTGTTTGTTTATTTATTTGCACAATTTGTCTTATTTTGCACATTGATTCTTTGTAGTATTTGATTATGAATAGTTTTTGAGTTCAAGAAGTTACTTTGAAACTTTATAAAACTCTGGTCAGGCCACATCTGGAGAATTGCGTACTGTTCTGTTCACTCCATTATGGAAGAGACGTTGGGGTTTTGGAGAGGGTGCAGAAGAGGCTTACCAGGATGCTGCCCTGTTTAGAGGGCATGCGTTATCACGAGAGGCTAGATAAACCTTTGTTGTTTTCTCTGGAGTGGCAGAGCCTGAGGGGAGATCTGATAGAGGTTTATGAGGATGTAATGTTGAGACTTTATAAAGCACTAGTGAGGCTTCAGTTGGAATATTGTGAGCAGGATTGGGCCCCTTATCTTAGAAAGGATGGTGTTGAAACTGGAGCAGGTTCAATGGAGGTTCAGGAAAATGATTCCAGGATTGAATGGCTTGTCAAATGAAGAACGTTTGATAGCTCTGGGTCCGTGTTCACTAGAATTCAGAAGAATGAGGGGTAACCTAATTGAAACCCATTGAATGGTGAAAGGCTTTGATAGAGTGGATGTGGAGAGGATGTTCCCTATGGTGGGAGAGTCTAAGACTCGTGGACACAGCCTCAGAATAGAGTGGCATACTTCTAGAATGAAGATGAGGAGGAACTTCTTTAGCCAGAAATATGTGGGATCTGTGGAATTCTTTGCAACAGGGTGCTGTAGAAACCAAGTCTTCATGTATATTTAAAGAAGAAGTTGATAGATTCTTGATTGGTGGGCATGAAGGGATACAGGGGACAGACAGGAGACTGGGGCTGAGAGGAAAAATAGATCAGGCATGATGAAATGGTGGAGCAGACTCGACAGGCCAAATAGCCTAATTCTGCTTCCATAATCTTATGGTCTTATAAGGTTATGAGAGGCATAAATGGAGTAGACAGGGAGTATCTGGTTCCCAGGCTTAAAATGTCTAATACCAGAGGGCGTGCATTGAAGGTGAGAGGTAGTAAGTTCAAAAGGGATGTGAGAGGTAAGTGGTGTGATGGAGAGAGTGGTGGATGCCTGGTATGGTGGTAGGGGCAAATGCTTTAGAGGCATTTAGAGTGACATTCAGATAGGCACATGAGTGTGAGGAAGATGGAGAGGCATGGACATTGCTTAGGTAGGAGGAATTACTTTTTGGATGTTTTTGATTTGTTTTTTAGATGGATAGACATAACACTGTGGGCTGAAGGGCCTGTTCCTTGCTGTACTGTTTCTATGATCCGTGTATAGTTTTTCATTGATTCTATTCTATTTCTTTATTTTCCTGTAAATGCCTACAAGAAAAAGAATCTCAAGGTAGTATAAGGTGACAATATACGTATTTTGATAATAATCAATTTACTTTGACTTGGACTTACTTACATACTTAACTAATCCTTCCTGCCTACACCCGAATGGTCTATGAACACAACTTTGTCATTCCCACTTACTTACTCATTTGTAATTTTTATGTCTTCCACTATACTGCTGTCACAAAACAACAAATTTCATGACATACATCAGTGATCGTAAACCTGATCCTGATCCTGAATTGCACAGGCCTGTGATAAAGCACAATGCTTTACAGAACAGGGGACTCGGGTTCAATTCCTGTGAGGAGTTTGTACGTTCTCCCGGTGACCACATGGGTTTCTTCTGGATGCTCCAGTCTCCTCCCACAGTCCAAAGACGTACCAGTTGGTAGGTTAATTGGTCATTGTAAACTGTCCCGTTATTAGGCTAGGGTTAAAATTGGGAGATTGCCTAGCAGCACAGATTGAAGGGCCACAATGGCCTATTAAACACTATATCTTAATGAATGAATTAATAAAATAAAATAATTAATAAACCTGAATCTGAATCATAGTTTCATGACCATCAGAATGTTTCTCTTTCTTGTGAAATAATCATCTTTAACAGTTCCCATCTTCATAGCCCTGCATGGGGCTGCTAACCCAGTTCCCATGGCCTTGTGACATGCAGTTCAGAATGACTGTATCATGTTTTAGTTGATGAAACAGCCATTATTTAAAAATCATCACATCTTATATCTTGCACTATACTGCTGCCACAAAGCAACACAATTCACGGTGTATCTCAGCTGTGATAATAAACCTGATTCTGATTCCAAGAATCAGCAGACAATGCAGAAAGTTAACCCAACCTGACAAACAGCACACTCACCACAACTTAGCTCACTGTCTGCTTCCAACATCGAGGTAGGGATGCTCCAGTCGGAGTTCACCCAGTCCACCACGTTGCCCATTTCTTCACACGGCAAGGTCATCAGCGACGGTCCGGGCATGGTAAAATTCCAGAGGCGGAAGTTGTAGACCTGGCCGGAGAAGGTTGTTCCGCCTTGCTTTGGTGTCAGTGAGAGGGAGCCCTTGCCTGCGATACTTTTTCCCCTGGAATCTGGACAGTCGTTGCGGCGGTATCTGTTACCTGTTTGGGTGATAATGCCACCTGAGGCACCATCCCACGAGATGCACAGTTGTTGCCAACTGTCCGTGAAAGCTTCGCCAGAGAAGTCCCAGGACGAGCTCAACTGGCACTCCACACCGGAGATCACCAGGGCGATGCTGCTCAGTGTGCTGCTGAAGTTAATCAGCACCTGGCTGTCGGCGCCCAGGTACGAGAAGGGAACCCATTTATTCCTTTTGCTTGATGTTTTGGCCTCCATGCACACAGTGAACTGTTCCAGGTCTGGGAACGAGACCAAGGGAGAGACCGAAATATCCTGCTGTTGAGATGACCTCTCCAACACCAGCTTCTGATTCCGCAGTGAGACTGCCACTATATGTTAAAACAAAGAAAGAGGGGAAAACAAGAGGCTTTAGCTTCCCAGAGACAAAAAGTGTGTGTGTAAGAGAGGTGAAGAGCTACAATTGTCCGGAGGAGACCATTCAGACCAAGGAGCCTATACTAACTTTGAAACTACACTAATAAATGATCCCTGCAAATTTCTGGGCACTGGACCTGCATTCTCTGGAGTTTAGAAGAATGAGGGGAAGGGATCTCTTTGAAAGCAATTGACTATTGAGAGGACTAAACAGAGTGGACGTGGAGATGATGTTCCCTATAGTGGAGGAGCTTAAGACCAGAGAGCACAGACTCAGAATAGAAAGGGAATCCATTTAGAACAGAGAAGCGGAGGAATATCTTGAGCTAGAGAGTGGTGAACCTATAGGATTCATTACCACAGACGGTTGTGGAAGCCAAGTCATTGGGTATATTTAAAGTAGAGGTTGATAGGCGCTAGATTAGCTAGGTTACGGGGAGTAGGCAGGAAAATGGGTTTGAGACAGATGATGAATCAGCCATGATATAAAGTCATTGGACCATAGGAGAATGAGAGGTAATCTTACAGAGGGGCATAGATAGGGTGAATGCACATTGTCTTTTTACTCAAGTTGAGGAAACAGGAATACAAAAGCCTTTTTTTTCCCAGCATGAGGGTATAATGGGGGGGGGGGGGTGGGGAGACAAAGTTAAGTGTTTTTAATACAGAAAGCGGTGGATGTCTGGAATGCTCTGCCAGGGGTGGGAGTAGAGATAGATACATTGAAGAAATTCTTAGATAGGCACAGGAATGATAGAAAATAGAGGGTTATGTAGGAGGGAAGGGCTAGATTGTTCTTAGAGTAAGCTAAAATATCTACACAATATCATGGGCAGAAGGGCCTGTACAGTGTTGTAATGCACTATGTCTATGTTCCAAATGGTATAGGCTTAACGTGTGAGGGGAGAGACTCAGTGGAGTGACAGGGGTCAATTTTTTCACCCAGAGGGTTGTCAGTATATGGAATGAGCTGCCAGAGGCAGTGGCTGAGGTACGAACCTGAACAGGTAAGGGTAAGAAATACTTTGAGCTATACAGACAAATGCAGCCAAATGGGACCAGCGTTGGTCAGCTTGGACCAGTTGGGTCAACGTTCCAGTATCTGTGCTGTGTGACTCTATGAGACCTGATTTATTTCCCTGCTGGGACTTTGTCATTCAAACCACTCCCTTGGAGTGTGTTCCAGATCACGGGCAGCTCACATTGGCCACGTGACTGGGTGGCCAAGGAACTCTGGGATAGGGGTCCATCTTGCCCATTGGGGCAGTGAGAAGATGGAGCAGTTTGCCCACTCCTTCTTCTTGGAAACCCTCCATGCACAATATACTGTACATAAGGAAAGTAGTGCACCCAAATGTTGGGTGTTTAAGCCTTGCCTCATGAGCAATGAGCAGTAGGGCCATGGTGCCTGAGGTAACATGCTTCTCCATCCAAGTCCACTTCACATGCTTCTCCTCCCCATCCCTCAACAAGCGTGCAGGTAGAATTTATGAGAATGCTGCCAGGACTCATATTAGGAGTACATAGTTTAAATGGTTTTGGCATGGACTAGATGGGCTGAAGGGCCTGTTTCTGTGCTGTACTTTTCCACGACTCTGTGACTCTACGACAGTATAAGACATTGGTGAGCTCTAATTTGGTGTATCGTGTGCAGTCATCTATCTGCAGGAAAGGTACCAATAAGATTGAAAGAGTGCAGAGAAAATTTACAAGGATCTTTCTGGGAATTGAGGACTTGAGCTATGGGGGAAGGTTGAATAGGCTAGGAATTTATTTGTTCCCTGGAGAGTGGGAGAATGAGGGGAGACTTGATGGAGGTGTTCAAAATTATGAGGGGTATATACAGTAGATAGATTAAAATGCAAGTGCACATTTTTGACTGAGGTTGGATGAGACTAGAGCTCGAGGTCATGGGTTAAGGCTGTAAGGTCTAATGTTGAAGGGGAACCTTCTTCACTCAGAAGGTGGTGAAAGTGTGAAACAGGCTGCCAGCCGAAGTGGTGGATGCAGATTCAGTTGGAACATTTAGGAGAAGATTGGATAAATACATCGATGGCAGGGGATTGGAGGACTGTGGTCCAGCAGCAGTTCATTGGGACTGGGCAGAATAACAGTTCAGACGAACTAGATGAGCCAAATGGCCTGTTTCTGTACTGCAGTGCTCTATGACAAGAGGGGCTGAGCTATATATTCCTTGAAGGCATGGGAAACTGAGAGGTGACCTTATTTATTCTTTATTCATTTTATTTATTTAGCTTTTCCAGCCCTTTGAGTTGCACCGCCCATATAGCCGCCAAAAGCCCTGATTTAACACTAATATAATTTACAATGACCAGTTAACCTACCTGTTTGGACTGCGGGAGGAAACCGGAGCACCCAAAGGAAACCCACGCAGTCCACCTGGAGGACTTTCAGAGACTCTGCAAAGGTTACTGGGATTGAACTTTGAACGCCAATGCCCTGAGCTGTAATAGCATTGTGCTAACACTGCACTACCATGTCATCTAGAAATGTATGGTCATTGATGTGTAGGTACTTCTCAGGCCTCAGTGTAGTACATGTACAGTACATGCCTATGACAATAACTCGGTTTTTATTTTGGCAAAGTTGGTAGCTACAAGTCGGTTCAACAGGAACCACACTTCAAAAGCACCCCTATTACTTGTCAGGATGCACAAAATGCTGAAAGAACTCAATGGGTCAGGCAGCATCTATGGAGGAAAACTTCCTCAGGATAAAAATACCTTGAAAAAGCTTCCCATTAAGCCAGCAAAATGGAGACAAAAGAGGGATGCTGGTGAAGGTTTTTTTTTTAACCAACCCTGTGCTCACTGGATTCTGCCCCCTCCCTTTCCAGTCCTGATGAAGGGTCTTGACCAGAAATGTTGACAGTTTAACCCCTCCATAGATGCTGCCTGACCTTCTGAGTTCCTCCAGCATTTTGTATGTGCTGCTCAAGATTTCCAGCATCTCTTGTGTCTCTGTTACTTGTTGAGTGGTTTTAGAAACCCAACAAGTCAGAAAGCAAATCCAGACATTTTTTGAAGCCAAGGTGGCAATATTCTACACTAAGAGCTGGAGGAACTCAGTAGGTCATGCAGTCTCAATAGCGGGGACTGAACAGCAGGTATTTTGAGCTGAGACCCTTCATCAGGTCTCAGTCAAAGAGCAACACAGCAGCAGATGTCACTGAGGGAGGGAAAGCAGTGAGAAAGGGTCTGCCGGACTCCTGTCGGAGAGAGTGGGGAAGCTTCGTCAGGTTAGGCACACCTCAAAGAGACTGCACAGACCTCATGAAGTTCCATGGCCCGAAACATTGACCGTTCATTTCCCTCCATAGATGCTGCCTGACCTGCTGAGTTCCACCAGCAGCTATACGCACAAAATGCCGGAGGGACTCTGCAAGTCAAGCAGCATCTATGGAGGATAAACAGCCAACGTTTCATGCCGAAACCCTTCAACAGGACTCTGTCCCTTTGTGAAGGCTCTTGGAAAGGAAGTAGGCTGAAGCCAGAGTAAGAATATTGGGGGGAGGGAGGGGTAAGGGGAAGGAGTACAAGCTGGCAGGTGATAGGTGAGACCAGGTCAGGAGGAAGGTGGGTGGGTAGGGGAAGAGGGATGAAGCAAAAATCTGGGAGGTAATAGGTGGACAAGATTTTCATTGTTTGTTCCTCTTCCCTTCTCTCTTTTTCAGTTCCCCATTTGACTTACCTCTTACCCCTTCCTTTCACTCCACCTGTCTATCATTTCCTTCTGATGGCCCTCCTCCCCTTTCTCCCAAAGTCCACTCTCCTCTCCTATCAGATTCCTTCTTCTTCAGCTCCTTACCTTCTCAACCTATCACCTCCCAGCTTCTTACTTCATAAACCCTTCCCACCCACCCAACTTAACCCTCACCTGGCTTCACTTATCACCTTCTAACTTGTACTTCTCCCTCCCCCCACCCCTCACTCCTCTTATTCTGGTTTCTTCCCAATTCCCTTCCAGTCCTGATGAAGGGTCTCTGCCCAAAATATTTACTGTTTATTCCCCTCCATAGATGCTGCCTGACCTACAGAGTTCTTTCAGCATCTGCAGAGTCCTTTGCGTTTATGAGTTCCTCCAGCAATTTTTGTGTGTGTTGCTTAAGATTTCCAGCATCTACAGAATATCTTGTGTCATGGTAATACTTCAGAAAGCAAGGGTGTGATTCAGCATCTTTCATCACATACCTTGTGCACTTCATCGCATACCTTCTGCACTTCAGTACGTACCTCGTCTGTATGTCGCCGTGAAGCCACGCTTTTGGATGCTAAAGTCAGTCTTGAATTCGACAATCATTTCATTCTTTGTAGAGTTCAACGTGTGACCTTTAGCCGTGACTCCACAAAATTTTAGCTTTTCTGCCCCAGTCTTGATCTCGACAAAGTCATACGGGCATCCTTGGGCCTCCTCTAAGTCGAAGTCTTGGAAAGTCAGCTGTATGATAAATCCAGTCGGGGCGAGGATAGTCCACTTACACGCTAAGTTTGGGTCATAGATTTTGGGGTAACATGGGGATGAGAACTGACCCGAGAGGCCAGTTAGAGTTTCTAAGCAGTCTGAGCAACTCAACACTGCCAAATGTCAAAAGAAAGAGAGAAACGAATCATGGCATTTCGGCTTATTAACTCAACCTTGTTAAACACTTTGTGACATACAGTATATGTTGGAGAGAATCCCAGCAGAGGGAGGAGAGAGGAAGCTTTGCCAGGCTGCAGCACCATGCATCTCGTCAGTACTCTCCGAAGCAGAGATTGTTTAGAGAGTCAGGTCACGTACGGCACAGTATTGGAACGTCAGCAGCTACGGTCTCTGAGAACCCCAGCACCCAAAATGTTCATGGCCCCCTTCCCCAATGCCATTGACTGGTGCTGGGATCATACCCCACTGAGTCCAGATCAGACTGAGGGGTTAATTGCCACTCAAGTGACAGGGGAGTTGACAGACTTTATAAACCCATTGGACAGGAAGAAACATCTCAGCCATAGTTCAGTTAGGTATGGTCAATTATGTTCTTCTCATCAAGTCTTTAGAAACATTATCTGGATAAAAATCCGTAACAGTCAATCCTTTTCACAAACTGACTCCAGTTCTACCACAAGACTCAAAGACAGCTTCTATTCCACTGCTAGGAGACAGTCCCTTATGACGATAAGACGGACTCTTCACCTCAATGAACCTTAATATGACCTTAAACCATTGTCTGCTTGCTCTGCTCTTTCACTGTTACTGTAACCCTCTATTCCACATTCTGGGTATCCTTTTTACCTCACTGCTCTGTGGTAATGAAATGATCCGTATGGCCGGCAAGCAAAACAAAGTTTTCCTCTGTACCTCAAGGCAATACTAAACCAATAACAATTATCAGTCTTCTCCACCCTGGCAAAAAGGACTGTGTGCACTCACACACAAAAATGCTGGAGGAGCTCAGCTGGTCAGGCGGCGTCTATGGAATAAATAAACCGTCAGCGTCACTGGCCGAGAATCCTGAAGAAGGGTCTCAGCCCGAAACATTGACTGTTTATTGATTTCTACTTCCATAGATGCTGTCTGCCCTGCTGAGTTCCTCCAGCATTTTGTGTGTGTTTCTCTGGGTTTCTGACATCTGCAGACTTTCTCATGTTTGTGTGTGCATTCACCCTGGTCTCTTGTCCTCAAAATCTACCTCGTTTGGCCTTGCAGCTATGGTCTAGTGGCACTGGAATTTCTCGGAAACTGTGACGCCATATTCTTCATTCTGTTATTATTTACCTATGTACTACCACATTACGATCTAGCTCATTTACCTACACCGCATTTTTACACTTTACTCTGAATTGCTATTGTTTTACCTTATTCTACCTCAATTTGGGACATGTCTGTCCTAGCATGTGAAGTCATCTCCAGCGGGCTGGCCGGTTGAGATCTACAGTGAGATCCAACGGCCAGGAAGGCAATACTGCAACAGTCCGTGGAGAGAGGGGGACATGACAAGGTGCAGAAGACATCATGGTCATCCCTTACAACCAAGGAACACCCCAGTTTGTGGAGACTTCTGAGGTCGAGAGAGTGGAATTGCCCCAGTGCAATGGCTTTTCCACTTTAAAAACTCTCCCGCACAGGTTTCCTGTCATCATCGGACACGGACAACCATGACCTCAATACATGGTGTAGTGATTTAAACTGTATAAACAGTATGCAAGACAAGTTTTTCACTGTGGCTCAGTAGATTGGACAATAATAAAACAATTTATTATCAACCTCCTCTGCCCTGGGAAAAAAGGCTGCGTGAATTCACCCTAAACTCTTGACCTCAAATTCTACACCTTTATGGCTTCGTGCCTCATTGTCTATCTGCACTGCAACTTCTCTGCAACTGTAACATCTGCATTCTGTTACTGTTTTCCCTTGTACTGCCTCGACGCATGGAATTGATTAGTATGGACGACAGTCAGGTTTTACACTGGATCCCTATGCACAAATCAATATAAAACAATTTATCAACATTTCAATTATCCCTCTTTCCAAATTCCTCAATGACTACCTCCATCCTATTTCCTCATGACTCATGAGCCTCTGAAATCTGCATTCCTGGAACGAGGCACTCCCTGTGTTTCCGAGTTATCTGCATTCCACCTCAAACTTCCCGACAGAATTTTTAATTGCGAGTAAGCTGATCCAGTAGTCTCTCTGCAAGGTGACGAGTTTGAGCAAATGGGTGTTATTTGCAGGAAATACCCTTAGGGCATTGCAAATGGTGGGATGGGTGTACCTGGACTGGGGTCCTTCCATTGCTTTGGGGACTCGGCCCCACAATGAGGAGTGTCAAGGTAAGTGGGCAGCTGCCCTCCATTCCAAAGCATTTTCCAGTAGGCTTGAGGTCTTAGGTGGCACTGGAATCTCAGAAAATTCATTAATGAGCCTAACCAAAGGCACCCATTGCATCAATATGTTGGGCTCTGGGTGTCAACATCTACAAAGGACTATCCTGGGCCCGACATATTGACATAATTGCAAAAGTCGGCAGGAAGTGGATTATATTTCATTAGCAGTTCATGGAGATTTGGAATGTCACCAAAGACTTTAGCAAATTTCCACAGATGTACTGTGGAGTGGTTGCATCACTGTCTGGTATGGAGGGGCCACTACACAGGATTAAATAAAATCTGCAAAACAACTGTAAACTCCGCGAACTCCGTCATGGGCGCTAGCCTCCCCACCATCAAGGACATCTTCAAAAGGCGATGCTACAAAAAATGCAGCGTCCATCATGAAAGGCCCCCACCATCCAGTCCTTTTTCTTGTGACTCTCATCAGGGAGGACAGCAGAAGCCTGAAGATGCACATTCAATGCCTTAGGAATAGTTTCTCTACTTCCACCATCAGATTTCTGAATTGTTTATGAACACTATCTTACTATTTGGCTGTTCTTTTGCGTAGAAACATAGAAAACCTACAGCACAATTCAGGTCCTTTGGCCCACAAAGCTGTGCCGAACATGTCCTTACCTTAGAAATTACCCAGGCTTACCCACAGCTCTCGATTTTTCTAAGCTCAATGTATCCATCCAGGAGTCTCTTTCCGCCTCCACCACCACTGCTGGCAGCCCATTCCACACACTCACCACTCTCTGCATAAAAACTTACCCCTGACATCTGCTCTGTACCTACTTCCAAGCACCTTTAAACTATGCCCTCTCATGCTAGCCATTTAAGTCCTAGGGAAAAGCCTCTGACTATCCACACGATCAATACCTCTCATTATCTTGTACACCTCTATCAAGTCACCTCTCATCCTCCGTCGCTCCAAGGAGAAAAAGCCAAGTTCTCTCAACCTATTCTCATAAGGCATGCTCTCCAATCCAGGCAACATCCTCTGCACCCTTTCCATGGTTTCCATGTCCTTCCTGTAGTGAGGCAACCAGAACTGAGCACAGTACTCCAAGTGGGATCTGAACAGGGTCCTATGCAGCTGCAACATTACCTCTCGGCTCTTAAGTTCAATCCCACGATTGATGAAGGCCAATGCACCATATGCCTTCTTAACCACAGAGTCACTTTATTATATACTGTAATCATATTGTAATTTATAGTTATTTTTATGAATTGCACTGTTCTGCTGCCGCAAAACCACAAATTTCACGACATATGTCACTGATAATAACTAGAATTTCCTGGCCTCTGTCTGTAAGAATCACATAGCCGCTTTTAAACACCGGAGTTTGTGCTGTCTGCTCAGTCAGGTACAACTGAGCTTGAGTCCGGTTGTTGTAGTGGTCAAACGCCCAAGGCTGTGACCGGGTGACCAGATTAGGTGAAACAAGGAAAGGAGGCTGCAGTTTTAGCAATAGTCAGGCAAAGAAAGGAACACTGCAGAGAGAGCCAGCGCTGTGCAGAACAATTAGTTAATTAGTTACTTTTGAACATTTGCTGGTGATTAAAGCTGACCAATGGACAAAGCAATTTACTAATTATTTTGTTTTTGTCCATCTTCATTTACAAGAAGTACTGCAAGATAAAAAGTAGCATCCATCATCAAGGACCCCCACCATCCAGGCCCTGCTCTCTTCTCACTGCCGCCATCAGGAGGTACAGGAGCCTTAGGTCCCACACCACCAAGTTCAGGAACAGTCATTACCACTCAATCATGAGGCACCTACACACTCACTGAGCTGAATCAACAACCTATACGCTCACTTTCGAGGACTCTGAAATTCAGTATTGCCTATTTACTTCTATTTATCTATTTTGTATGATTTTCCCTCTGTTCACAGTGGATGTTTGTCAGTCTTTGTTTTAAGTATAATTTTTCATAAATTGAATTGTATTTCAAGCTTCAAAGTAAATTTTATAATCAAAGTATATACATGTTGCCATATACAACTCCGAGATTCATTTTCTTGCAGGCATATGCACAGCAACCCAATAGAATAATAACCACAACATTGTGGGCCGAAGGGCCTGTAATGTGTTGTACTATTCTATAACAGAATCAATGAAAGACCACACCAACTATATTTCATTTTCCTGTAAAAGCATGCAAGAAAATGAATCCCAAGTAGTAGTGCGATCACTGGAGTTGAGTATGATGTTCTCCTACGGTGGTTTTCCCTCAATGGAGAACACCTGTGCATGACTTTGATCAGCGTGGGGAGGCTGATGCACGGGCAGCCACCACAGGGTCCCTGACAGATCGAGGTCAGGGTCTCAAAGGCATGGAATGCAAGAGGACCAGGGACCCACCGCTGCTGCAGCTTCCTGCACGAAATGCTGTTGTACAACAGCAGCACCCATCATCCAAGATACTCAACACCCAGGCCAAGCTCTTTTCTCATTGCTACCATCGTGGGGGAAGTACAGGAGCTTGCAGACACACACTTCTTCCACTCCACCATCAGATTTCTCAATGGACATTGAAACAACCCATGAATATAAACCGACTAGTTTTGTTCTCTATTTGCATTACATATTTAATTTAATATTATATATATGTAATATATCACTTGCTGTAATTTATAGTCTTTGTTGTTTTGCCCGGCAAAACAACAAATTTCATAGAAATTTCGGTGATATTAAATCTCTCTGTCTACATGAGACATTTGGTCGAGTATCTTTCAGCAGGCTGAAAGAAGATTAGGACAAGGAACTACCAAGTGATAAAGATAAGTGTGCAGGACTGATATTAGAGTCGCACCATGATATAAAACGTGAGCGAGAGCCATAAATGCAACCAGATTTGCTGTTCAGGGAGCCCATTTTAAAATATGCACATATGTTAGTTTGCCGATTAGTCATTATATTTAAAGAGCAGTTGCCAGCAAGAAAAGCAGTGGAATAAACTGGTAGCAACGCAAGCAGAAAAGCAGAGAAGGTTTTAACTGAAAATCAGACTACACAAGGTCAACACACATTGCAAATAATAACAATACCACAATAATTTCTAATGCTTTATGATCTGCTGTTGTTGGCAATGGTGATCCACACAGTGTTTAGAAATTCCTCCGTCCAGTTGTTTTTCCACGGGCATTGATCCACAAATCAGACGGACAGCCAGAAACTTATTCCTTGGGCGGAAACGGCTAACACAAGGGGGCATAATTTTAAGGAGATTATAGGGAAGGACATCAGAGGTATGTTTTTACAGAGAGAGGTGGATGCGTGAAAGCCCTGACTGGGGTCATGAGCAGAGGCAGATACTTGAGGGGCATTTCTTAGATAGGCACATGGATGATAGGAAAATGGAGGGCCATGGGGGGGGGGGGGCAAGGGTTGGATTGATTTTAGAGTAGGTAAAAGGTCAGCACAACCCCGTGTGCCGAAAGGCCTGTACTGTGTTTTAATATTCTATGTTGTAGGGGTTAACCCATCTGTAATCAATTTAAAATTATATTTTATTTTATTTTATTTATTTATTGAGATGCAAAGTGGAACAAGTCCTTCTGGCCCCTCGAGTCGTTCCGCCCAGCAATCCCCTGATTTAACCCTAGCCAAATCAAAGGACAATTTAAAATGACCAGTTAGCCTACCAACCAGTATGTCTTTGGACTGTGGGAGGAATCTGGAGCACCCAGAGGAAACCCACTTGATCACAGGGAGGATGTACAAATACCATGCAGAAGTGGGTCAACTGTACTGTAAAGCATAGTGCTAACCACTACACCAGCATGCCTCCCACCTTAAGGCGGTGTGGTCTCCCTGTGGTCACCTTGCTTCCGGATACTTGCTTCACTTAGAGACGCGGGACAGCACGGTAACAGGCCCCTTACGGCCCAACATGCCTACATTCCCCAGTGACCAATTAACCTACTGCAGCCGCACCACCTCCGCCCCTGGCTCTCCTTCTCTGCCACCTGCCCCACACCCCTCCCAGGGCACTCCACCCTCGCCATTCCCAACATCCTTTGTTCCCAGCAGTTTTATAAAAAATCGGCCTCTGCTCCACATTGACAAGCACAGTAAAAGTCTTAGGCACCATAGCTATATGTACCTAGGTCTTTTGTACAGTACTGTAGCAAAGCTTCTGACATGGTCCCACAGGGTAGGACAGTCAGTATCATTCAGGTGTTATTACACCTTTTTTGGACATCATCCTTGTAAATGTGAATGTAGAATTTTCTAATGAAGATCGTGGAAAATAATGTTACAATGTGCAATATATCAAGTCTGGTCTTTGTAGTATAATTGGTCTGTTCATCTCTTAGGGCACTTTAGGACAAGAGGACACGACTTCAGGATTGAAGGACGTCCTTTTTAGAACTGGACGTCCTTTTAGTCAGAGGGTGATAAATCTATGGAATTTGTTACCATCAGATGCTGTGGAGGCCAAGTCATTGGGTGTATTTAAGGCAGAGATAGATAGATTCTTGATTAGCTAGGGCATCAAAGGGTATGGGGTGAAAGCAGTGGAGTGGGAATGACTGGAAGAATTGGATCAGCCCATGATTGAATGGCAGAGCAGACTCGATGGGCCAAATGGCGTACTTCTGCTCCTATATCTTATGGTCTTATGGACTAAGTTCTGTTCGTCTTGACTCTCTGTAGTGGTCGCTGTGGAAGAACTGTCATTTTAATATATTCAGCTTAATCGGTGCAATGGATGTATCAAATAATTATGAGTATAGACAATGTTAATGCAAATAGGCTTTCTCCACTGAGGTTGGGTAAGGGTCATGGGTTAAAGGTGAAAGGTGAAATATTTAAGGGGAACCTGAGGGGGAGCTTCTTCACTCAGAAGTGGGTTGAGTGTGGGAAGGGCTGCCAGCAGAAGTGGCAGATGTAGGTTCGACATCAACATTTCAGAGAAGCTTGGATAAATACATGGATGGGAGGGGTACAGATGGAGTGCAGAGGTGTTGGTCCAACAACTATGCAGATGAATATTTCAGCATGTGCTGTTTTGTACTATGACTCCAGGACAGTGGAATGTCATCAAAGCACTGGAAATAATCACTCTCTAACATTACCAACCACAACAGGTCTTGGGACTTTAACAGAAAAAAATAAAGATGTAAATTAAATATTTAAAAATCATAAAAGCATTAAAATAAAGATTTGGCATAATAAATAAAGTTGAGTAACATTAATGAAGCAATTAAAACTGAGATTGTTTATTTTCTGTCTGTTTGGGTGAAGACAGGTGCTTACCTGTGGGGCCAAGACAGCTCACGACAACAGTCAGACAGCAGAGAGATCGCCAGAAGCTCCCTCCTCGGCAGATACGCCACAGCCTAGCTTGGCGGGACATCCTACAGCACACAATTAAAACACAAGCGACATACAGAAACAATTTGTCAGTAGAATGATCTGTTGGCATTCCAAAGGGGAGGTGACGTTCACATTTGCAGTCAAATATTCCGCTCACCCACTCGTTCTGAGCATAACTACATAGCTCAGCCAACAAGTTGTTAACACTGCTGACTTTGGAGGAATTCTTTCTGTTATTTCAGCTGAGATCCTTGTTATGTTACCTTGCAACTACAAAGCTAATTCAACCCGAGGTATCTACACTCAATGGACACTTTATTAGCTACCTTCTGTACCCAATAAAGTAGCCACAGAGAGCATGCTCATGGTCTTCTGCTGATGTAGCCCATCCACTTTAAGGTTCAACATGTTGTGCATTCGGAGATTCTCTTCTGCACACCACTGTTGTAATGCATGGTTACTTGAGTTACTGTCGCCTTCCTGTCAGCTTGAACCAGTCTGGCCATTCTCCTCTGACCTCTCTCATTAGTAAGGCACAGAACTGCCCCTTACCTCTCACTGGATGTTCTTTGTTTCTCGCACCATTCTCTGTAAACTCTAGAGGCTGCCGTGTGAAAATCCCGGGAGATCAGCAGTTTCTGAGATACTCAAACCACCCCATCTGGCACCAACAATCATTCAATGATCAAAGTCACTTAGACCACATTTCTTTCCCATTACATGTTTACATTACAATGTTTGATCTGAACCTTTTGATCAAGTCTGCGTGCTTTTATGCATTGAGTTGCTGCCACATGATTGGCTGATTAGATATCTGCATTAACGAGCACGTGTACAAGTGTACCTAATAAAGCGGTCATTGAGTGCATTTTGTGACATTTGTTGTTTCACAGTGCAATACATAATATGTACAATAAATCACAGTAACAAATATATATTAATAAAATTAAATAATTAGTACAAAAAAGAATAGAAACAGTGTTTATGGGTTCATTATCCATTCAGAAATTTGTTGGTAGATGGGAACAAGCTGTTCATAAAATGCTGAATGTGTGACTTCAGGCTCCTGCACCTCTTCGCTGATGGTAGTAATGAGAAGAAGGAATGTCCTTCCTGGGTGGTGTGCAAAGTGCTAAAGAACAAACTTTGGGGAGAAGTCTTCACGTTAGCCCATTTATCTGGCAAGCTCTTGAACCAGAGGGGCTAACTTCACTCAACTTTACTTGCTCCATCACTGCAATGTTCCCAGAACAAATGGACTCGCTATCATCCCATGTACTTGATACATATTGCTTATTTATTATTATTATTATTATTATTATTATTATTATTATTATTATTATTATTATTATTATTATTATTATTATTATTATTATTATTATTATTATTATTATTATTATTATTATTATTTGTTATTATTACTATTTCTTTGTGAATTTGCCCAGTCTGTTGACTTTTGTTCACTATTTGAATGCCCAAGTTGGTGTGGTCTTTCATTGATTCTGTTATGGTTATAATTCTATGGATTTATTTAGTATTGAGAAAATGGATTTCAGGGCTGTATATGGTGATAATTACACACTTTGATAATAAATTTACTTTGAACTTTGAATCTTGAAACATGGGTAAATGGGACCAACGTAGATGGGATTTACTAAGCTGGGTGGCAGTGTGACATGTGATAAGGATGTTAGGAGAATTCAGGGTGACTTGGATAGGCTGGGAGAGTGGGCAGATACTTGGCAGATGACGTTTAATGTGAATAAGTGTGAGGTTATCCACTTTGGGAGTAAGAACAGGAAGGCAGATTATTATCTGAATGGTGTAGAGTTAGGTAAGGGAGAAATACAAAGAGATCTAGGAGTCCTTGTTCATGAGTCACTGAAGGTGAATGAGCAAGTGCAGCAGACAGTGAAGGCTAATGGAATGTTGGCCTTTATTACAAAGGGAATTGAGTACAAGAGCAAGGAAATCCTTTTGCATTTGTACAGGGCCCTGATGAGACCACACCTGGAGTATTGTGTACAGTTTTGGTCTCCAGGGTTAAGGAAGGACATCCTGGCTGTAGAGGAAGTGCAGCATAGATTCACAAGGTTAATTCCTGGGATGTCCGGACTGTCTTACGCAGAGAGGTTAGAGAGACTGGGCTTGTACACGCTGGAATTAAGGAGATTGAGAGGGGATCTAATTGCAACATATAAGATTATTAAGGGATTGGACAAGATAGAGGCAGGAAATATGTTCCAGATGCTGGGAGAGTCCAGTACCAGAGGGCATGGTTTAAGAATAAGGGGTAGGTCATTTAGGACAGAGTTAAGGAAAAACTTCTTCTCCCAGAGAGTTGTGGGGGTGTGGAATGCACTGCCTCAGAAGGCAGTGGAGGCCAATTCTCTGGATGCTTTCAAGAAGGAGCTAGATAGGTATCTTATGGATAGGGGAATCAAGGGATATGGGGACAAAGCAGGAACCGGGTATTGATAGTAGATGATCAGCCATGATCTCAGAATGGTGGTACAGGCTCGAAGGGCCGAATGGTCTACTTCTGCACCTATTGTCTATTGTCTATTCTTAGTTGGCATGGCATAAATGGGCCAAAGGTCCCACTTCTATGCTGTATGATGCCCTGACTAACATTAGAGCAATTATTTGGGTCAATTGACCTGTTCTTGAAATGTAATATTGCTCCATATTTCTCAAAACACGAGACCTCTACTCTGAGCAGAGAGTATCAATTATTCCACAGAATGAATGATCTTTTGAAGGTCCTTTCAGACTCTGCCTTCACCTCTATCTGGTTTCCCCTCAGCCTGTTCTGCTCCAAGGAAAACACAGCCAGCCTATCTCGTCTCTCCACATGCCAGAAACACTCCATCCTGGTGAATCTCACCTGTACACTCTACAGTGCATTCAACGCAATCAACCCATGCTGTCATCAGGCAGGAAGTACAGGAGATTTAGGTCCCACACCACCAGGTTTGAGAACAGTAACTACCCCACAACCATCAGACTCCTGAACTGGTATGAATAACTTCCTTCACTTCTAAACCGATTCTATGAACTGGAGATCATTATCATGGACACTTTGCAACTCCTGTTCTTAGTATCATATTTATTTGCATAATTTTTCACTCCTTGTCTGTTTATGTATAGTTCGTCATAAAGTTCAATTGTATTTCATTTTTCCATTTAAATGTCTGCAAGGAAATGAATCTCAACATAGAATATTGTAAAATACATGTATAGTACTGTTCAAAAGACTTGGGCATACATTAGTAACGAGGGTGCCTAAGACTTTTGCACTGTACAGTAGTAATTTTATGCATTGCACTGTTGCACAAAAAACAAATTTCATGACATTTCTGAGAGATGGTAAACTTGATTCTGATATGGGTCTCTATTGTGGATTGAGAGTGGGAAGGGGGCAGGGAGAAGGGAATCATGGTTGGGAAAAGGGAGAAAGGAGCAGGAAGCACCAGGGGGACATTCTGTAATGATCAATAAACAAATTGATTGGAATCAAATGACCTTGTCCGGTGTCTCAGTGCTGGGTGTGCCTGCACCCGCGCTACCCCCTGCCTCTTGCATTCCTTCTCTGCCACCTGTTCTGCACCCCTCCTGTGGCGCTCCAGCCTCACCATTCCCAACATCCTTTGCTCCCGCTAGATTTACAAACTCGCTCTCTGCTCCACGTTGACAAATACAAAGATGTTCAAAGTTCAATATTCAAAGTAAATTTATTATCAAAGTGGAGTTCTGTGCAAAAGTATTAGACACCCTAGCTATAAATATGTGCCTAATATTTTAGCACAGTACACTACTATGATAAAAAAATTACTTTGAATATTGAACTTTGAACACCTTTCCTACAATGGAGTGACCAGGACTGCACACAATACTCCAGATGTAGCCTAAATAATGGTTCATAACTCTAGATCTCAGTCTCCCTTCTCTTATGTCTCATGTCCCAGCCTATCAGACAAGTATGGAGGCACGAGAGTGCGGATGCTGGAATCTGGAGCAACACATGAAGGAACTGGAGGAACGCTGGAACTCTGAGTCAGGCAGCATCTATGAAGTGAAACGGACATTCGATGTTTCAGGCTGAGAAACTTCATATGTATCTCCCAGATCAGGGGTTCCCAACCTGGGGTCCATGGCATAAAAAAGGTTGGGAACCCCTGTCATAGAAGAGTGAGCGGGGATCTTATTGAAACCTAACGAATTTCAAAAGGCTTAGATAGAGTGAACTTGGAGAGTCTAGGACCAGGGTGGACATCCCTTCGGAACAGGGATGAGGAGGAACTCCTTTAGCCAGAGGGTGGTGAATCTGTAGAATTCATTGCCACAGACAGCTGTGGAGGCCAAGTCATTGGGTATATTTAAGCTGAAGATTGATTGGTTCTTGATTAGTAAGGGTGTCAAATGTAACAGGGAGAAGGCAGGGTAATGGGGTTGAATGAGAAAATAAATCAGCCATAAGCAAATAATGAAACAGACTTGATGGTCTGAAGGACCTAATTCTGCTCCTTTAAGTCTTACAGATTAAGCTCCAGTACCACAGTCTTCAGGGATGATTGGACAGATATACTCTGTTCTGTAGGACCAATGTGGTGATCATGGAACACACATTACTGTACTAACATCAGCTCCTATTACTATTACCCCATTCCACAGAATTTTCTGACACAATCCCTCAAGTGATGCAGATCCAGAGAACTTGCATCAGGTACTTACAATGATTAAACGATGTTTACACTTAAGAGAAAATGATCACAAATATGCAAATAATATAAACTGCATGCGAAACCAATGTTGCGCAGTTTCAATATTATTCACCGATCAGATTGTCATCCGCCTCCTCAGAAAGTTCAAAGTCTCAAAGTAAATTTATTATCAAAGTACATATATTCAACCCTGAGATTCATTATTTTGCAGGCATTCACAGTAAATACAAGAAACACAATGAAGTCAGGACAATGTGTAAAAGACAATTTCTGCAAATGTGAAATGAGAAAAAGAAAAACAGAATTTAAATAAGAAATAAATAAGCAAAAAAATATCAAGAACCTGAGGCGAAGAGTCCTTGAAATTGAGTCCATAGGTTATGGGGCAGTTAAGTGATGAGGTGAGTGAAGGTGAGTGAGATTGCCCCTCTGGTTCAAGAGCCTGACGATTGAGGGGCAAGGATATTAATAGGCACAAAAATCTCAGCACAGGGAAAAAATGCCTGGGGGAGTTTCCATTGGATGCTATTTCCTTAACAAAACTTTTCATTTAATTCCTTAATTTAAATAAAACATTAATGCCACACCATATTGCTGGAGGCTTCATTCACTGTCTGTTCAGATTTTACTTGATCACTTTTGCATACTGGGGAACAAATCCAGGCAGAACTGCCCAACATAAAGTACACAAAGTCAGAGGAGGAGGATGAAGCCACTCAGCACCTCAAGCCTCTCCCCCCTACCGCACATCAAATGTAATCACGACATCTCTGCTGGAGATACGTTTCCACCAAAGGAGATGTAAGACCATAAGATATAGGAGCAGATTAAAACACCTGGCCCATCGAGTCTCCTCAACCATTCCATTACAGTGCTCTTTCCCTCCGCTAGCCTGCATGTCACCCTTAGGCAAGGTGTAGCACCTGCTTAGTCCTCCTGATCAAGGTCACGTGGGATCTGGTGGCGGGTGGTCGTATGAGCAGCTGGTGCATATCACAAGTCCTGGTTATGTGACCACTGACGCCTGACAATCTCTGGAGAGTTTTGATAATGGCTGGGTTCACCCATCTTGTAAAGACTCTGCCCAGGATAAGGCAATGGCAAACCACTTCTGTAGAAAAATTTGCCAAGAACCATCATGGTCATGGAAAGACCACGATTGCCATGTCATATGACATGGCACATAATGATGATGACGATGAGTCTGCCACAGCACTCATCTCCTGGCAGCTGTCGCATAGGCACACATAATACTGTTTACACTTAAATACTTACTGGTATTTATTTATGCCAATTTTATTCCATATTCGTCCTTCAGCCTCTAGTTTATAATCGTTGAATTTTGTTGTTTTGTTGCATGTCAAAATTTTAAAAGTCTCGAAGTATCAAAGTAGATTTTACTATCAAAGTACACGTATGTCACCATATACAACCCTGAGATTCATTTTTCCATTGGAATACTCAGCATAGCTATAGAACAGTAACTATAACTGGATCAGTGCAAGATCAACTAGAGAGCAGGAAACAACAAACTGTACAAATGTAAACAAATAATAAATGGCAATTGATAACGAGAACGTGAGATAATGAGATAGAGTCATTAAAGTGTGATCATTCGATATTTATTGGTTATTTATTTATTACTATTATTTTTTCCTTTTTGTATTTGCATGGTTTGTTGTCTTTTGCACACTGGTTGATCACCAAGTTGGTGCAAGATTAGGGGCATTTAATAGACTCTTGGGTAGGCACGTGAATGATAGAAAAATGGAGGATTCTGTGGGAGGGAAGGGTTAGATTGATCGTGGAGTAGGTTAAAAATTGGCACGACATCACAGGCTGACGGGCATGTACTCTGCTGTACGCTTATGTAAAGTTCATTGCAAAGTATTTTAATTTAAAAATGTAGTCTGGTGGGTTTTATGCAAGCCTCCTCCCAAAATAACATCATGAAGTTCCGCTACAGTGATGGCATAAAGCAGGAATGCAGCCCGCTCAAGGCAGTCCTTAGTAATACCATTGCACTTGTTAAAAAGAGTTGTCGGGCTTTTCCTTTTATTAGTAACTTCTCAGAGAAGCATCTGCTACAGCTAAAGTCTGCAGCAAGTATAGACTGCTCTCGTTTATAGTCGAACAAAAGAGCCATTGTTACTGAATTTTCAAGTCCAGAATTTAATGGATTTTGGTTACGTAGATAAGATGGATGCCTGCACTCCAGGGAAACACAAGCCAATAGGGTGACAGGGCCTGGACTTTTATGAAAGAACTGCACTGTGTTGTCATAGATAAATTAATACAGGAAGGAGTCACGGTCAAGGCCCTCTGTTGATCAGGGTCAACCAATGATGTTGTATTCCAGCTGTCTATGTGATATGTAAAGCCAGGACGCAAGACAGTATGATATGGAGAGGAAGCTCTTACCCATGTAGCAGGCTGCCCCTCTCCACACAGCTGATGAATCCAAAGGGACAGCAGGGACCAATACAGCGGTGCCACATGATCTCCCAGTCAGCATTGAATTCTATGTCGACTGCCTTAGGGATGCCAGCTCCCGATTTTTCCTGAAGCCCTCCCCAGGAGTGGGTATAGCCAAAAGGCAGCAGAGGTTTAAGGTCAGAATTCTCCTTCTCCTTGATGAGCTGACAACCGTAGCTGATGAGCCCCATCTGCCCGGAGCAACTGGTTCTAAGGTACCAGTAACCCGCCTTGACCGTTAAACAGGTCCACCAGGCTTAGAAGCTAATCCACACCTGAAGGCCAGGAACTGGACTTGGTTATCAGAGGCTATTTGAGATGAACACATTTAATATATAGTGGGAGCTTATCCCCACCCCTCCCCACGATATGACAACTTTTAATATTCATTAGGTGTCAATGAGATACCTCCCTCATTCTTCTCAACTCTAATGAGTACAGGCCCAGAGCTATCAAACAAGTATAGATTTGTATTCCCAGATCCCTTGCCAGTCCCTGTTGTGTGCTTCATTGACCAGATCTGCCATGCTTCACTTAATATGTTCCTTATTTCCTGATCCCTTATAAATGGGCCTAGCTAAATTGTTCTTATGCAGAACCAAGACGGAGTCAATGAGACTAATGGTCTACTAAAGTCCTGATGAAGAGTCTTGGACTAAAACATCAACTGTTCATTTCCCTCCATCGAAGAACTTGCCAAATTCCTCCAGCACTTTGTAGGTGTTGACCAAATGGCTCCTTCCATGTTGTCAGAATCTGTATCTCTGGTGTGAAGCCATTATCAGTCTGTCTCTGCTGTTCTTCCAATGTAATTACCTACCTCACACATCTAGAATACTGCGTAGACCTTGGGTTACAAGCCATCGCTCAGGAAGCTGGTGACAGGTCAGTAACACAAGAAGGACAAGCATGGACCTGGAGCAAAGTTGCAACCTTGTGGTTAAGTTGCTAAATCAGCTTCCACAAGCCCAACGCAGCAGCAATTTAATGAGCTGATTTTTAGTAGCAGTGGCCCTGACACCATAATATAGTTATAAAAACCCATGGTCCTTCATCGAAAAATATCTCTCCTGGGGTTGGAGATATCCCTCTGTGTGGGTGGGAGGAAAAAAGGGTCTTGTTTCACTGCAATTGTTTTATTTTGTGGCAGTTGTGTTGCGATTAAAAAGCTGTCCCTCAAGTCCCTTTGAAATCTTTCCTTTCTCACATTTTAAATTTTAGACATTTTCTTTCTAAATGTCTACCCCATGTTTTTGGAATCCGCTGCCCTGGGAAAAGACTCACAATTTGAAGTATTTCTAAAAGCTTGATCCTCATTCTCCCACGTTCCAAGGAATAGAGACCCAGCCTGACCAACATCTCCCTGTAACTTGGTCCAATAAAGCCTTGCATGCCATTTGGAAACATGATATATCGAAATCAGTGAAAAAATACTGTGGGCGGCACGCTAGTGTAGTGCTTAGCACATCGCTTTACTTCACCAGCCGGAAGTCAACATGAAGGGTTCAATTCCCACACTGTTCTCCATTTCAAAGGCGTACAGGTTAGGGTTAGTGAATTGTTGGAGTGCTGCGTTGACGTCAGAAGTGTATGCTGCCCCCAGCACAATCCTCGCCTACTTGACTTGACGCAAACAATGCACTTCACTGTAGGTTTCGAGGTACATACAATAAATAAATCTAATCTTTCATCTTTAAAATAGGCACTCTGCACCAGTACCAGTAATAACCTGGCAAAACACAAGCAAACTATAATATTATACACCAAAATATCAAATTACACCAACAAGCCACAAAAACATGAAATCCTGCCAAAGAAAATAGAATGATTTCCAAAGCATATCATAAATCCACCAAGATTCAATATTAACTCACCAAACTCAGCAGCAACGTTAAAACCAGAGCAACCATACATCAGAATCCATAATCTGCAGAGTAGAACAGCAATTCTACCAATCCATCAACAACCCGTCACCAGAAAATGCCTCCGGGTCTTGGTGATATGAAATACGCCAAGAGACATGCTCTATTAAATGTACAAAATAGCAAACAGTACGTCTTTCTTACATGTGACCCAACTAACTCAGGCCCTCAAGCCTGGCAACATTCTTGTAATCTTCTTTGTACCTTGCCTCACTTAATGACACCTTTACCCTAACAAGGTGGCCAAAGCCATAAATGATACCTGAGGTGTGGTCAACACACACAGGAACTCAGCAGGTCAGACAGCATGCATGGAGGAAAGTGGACAGCTCATGATTCCGTCCGAGACCCTTCATCAGGTCTCAGCCTGAAGGGACTGGGCCCAAGATGGTGACTCTCCATAGATGCTGCCTTCTCCTCCGGCATTCTGTGCGTGCTTTTCAAGATTGTTCAGTATGTGGCTGCATCTCATACACGTGCAACAGGTGACAGTCAGCACCTCCCTGACATAACAGTTTACAGACCTAGGACTGGTTTCTCTTTCCACAGGCACTTCTTGAAACGATACCATAACAGTTACCACAATGGCTTTACAGTGCCTGCGATTACTGATCGGGGTTACATTCCCTCCACTGTTTGCAAGGAGTTTGTACGTTCTCCCTGTGACCACGTGCGTTTCCTCTGGGTTCTCCGGTTTCCTCCCACATTCCAAACAGATCCAAAGGGCTAGTGAGCTGTGGGCACACTACGGTGATACCAAAATTGTGACAACACTTACGGACTGACCCTAGCAGAATCCTTGATTTGATTTGATGCAAACAACGCAGACACTAGCTGTTTTGACATATCAGTGCATTTGGGACCAATAATCTTTCATCTTTAATCTTATTGCACATCCTCCGATTATGTTGGTCGTTGACACTAATGAAGCATTTCACTGTTCAATGTTTCGACGTACATCAGATGTGACAAATTGAGTTACCCTCTCAGCTCCCTCTCTTTGACAGACTGAGTTCTTACAGCATTTCTGCTTTCACGTCAGAGTGCCACATTGTCAGAGATACAACCGTTCGTATTTTCTGACAACATAGAATGAGGCCATTTGGCCCATTGAGCCTACGCATATTCACAAAGCATTCCCATCATCACAGTTCCACAACTTATTTCCCTTATATGCCCATCATCTCCACCCCCCCCCCCATTCTTCAAATTTCACGGCATATGCTGGTGGCATTAAAACTGATTCTAATTCTGAAAAAGGATCTTGGGCCCGATTGATCTCCTTCACCTTACAGCCATTCTGTAAGGATGTCATGCACAATCATCTTATTTCCTTGTGGAGACTCTTCAGGTCCAAAATAGTTTTTGCACAGTTAATAAAAGTACGTTGGGAAGCATGATGGTGACTGCTATTGTTGACGTTTAAGGGCCTTATAAGGACCAAAGGAAAAACCAGGAAACCTAACAACAAGGAGGAACCCGTCACTTCCATGATTTCTGGAAGGATTGGCAGGATCCTGAAGAAATACTGGATGAATACCACCCACAAAAGTGTAAGGAAGCTCAATTCATAGCTTATGTGGGTCAAGGATAATCTGGGAGTCTGGATTCCCCGTGAATGTGGAGCAGCGTATATTGGCCAGACGGGACGCACAGTGGAAACCCGCATCAAGGAGCACAGGAGGTGCCTCCATTTGGGTTACCAGGATAAATTGGTAGTAGCAGAACATTGCATTTGCAATGGCCATAGGATTGACTTTGACGACATGAAACTACTGTGACATGCCAATGGCTTTTGGGACCACCTGGTGAAGGAAGCCACTGAAATAAAACTAGAAGGAAGTAATTTTAACAAAGGTGAAGGTCTCACTCTAAGTAAGAACTGGAATTTTATTGTAAACAAGGTAGGACAGCAGAAACCTGACTGGATGAGGACTAACCAATCAGGAGGGATGGACTACGGGGGTATAAATACCACTGGACTAGACATGCCCAGGCATCATCCTTGATGAAGGTGGCAGAGTTTGTCACTGAAACGTATGTAAAGATCCTATACCCGGCTAGAAGCCCGAGAAGAGTTCATATGATTCTAATTCTCATACTAACCCTACATCTTTGGAACATGGGAAGAAACTAGAGCACCCATGGGAGACCCACACATTCACATGGAGAATGTACAAACTCTTTACAGACAGTGGCAGAAAAGTAATGCAAGGTAATAAGGTGACACTAACTGCTACAGTACTGTACTTGCACTGCAGTTAGTAGTATGCGCTGTGGCTAGATTAGGTGCTAAAATTCTCAAGTTAGAGCAGTGCTGTTGCACCCAAAACTAGCAAACTAGTGGCTCAGTGGTTTGAAACAACTGTGGTTCTTCAAAGAGTGTCCTTGACACTCTTTATCCTGTGCGACATTCTGCAGAAAACAATTGCTTCTAACATTCAGAAGTGAAAACCACTCTCCACTTCTGATGTCGGTCATGGTTCAGTAGGCAGAGCTCTCTCTTCTAAGATGGAAGATCGAGAGTTCAGGCATTGCTGCACAGAGCACCTTTTGCACAAAGTTTAAAAAGAGCGTGGGCGCGCATATTGATGCCGAGCATGGAGAGGGGAGTCTTTTACCTCTGGAACTGTTATTAAGCTTGAAATGGTAAGGAATTTCTTGACTTGGAGACATCTGTTTCTCTCCACCCCCCAGGCACACTTTTGAATCACAACTGGATCTGAAGTTAGCATATGGTGGCGATAACTTACTTTGATAATAAATTTACTTTGAACATTGAACTTTGACTTTTTTTTTTGTTCTTCCCCATTCTGGTGACTGTTTCACCCTTTCTCTTCTCCCTCACTGCCCTCACAACATGGCCATCACCTCCATCTGAATACCTGCCTCCTTCCCTTTCTTCTATGGCCCAGTGCCCTCTCCCATCAGATTCCTTCTTCTTGAGCCTTTATCTTTTCCACCTATCACCAACCAGCTTCTCACTTCAACCTCCCCCAAAAACCATCCTTCCCCCTCACCTGATCTCAACTATCACCTTCCAGCCTGCTATCACTAAGGAGAAGGTGCTTATGGAGCTGAAAGCTCTGAAGGTAGAAAAGTCACCTGGGCCATATTGATTACCTCTCTTCATGCCACCTTCGGATTCTGCCTTCAGCCCCCTTCCTTTCCAGTCCTGATGATGGGACTCGGCCCAAAACATCAACTGCTCATTCCCCTCCATAGATGCCACCTGACTTGTTAAGTTGCTCCAGCATTTTGCGTGTGTTTCTCTTCACTTAGAGGGCTGCAGATCTGTGAAATGTTGTATCATAGAACAACACAGAACATAGAAATTTACAGCACATCACAGGCTCTTCGGCCCACAATGTTGTGCCAACCATGTAACCTACTCTAAAGACTGCCTAAAATTTCCCTAGTGCATAGCCCTCTATTTTACTAAGCTCCATCTACCTATCTAAGAGGCTCTTAAAAGACCCTTTTGTATCCGCTTCCACCACCACCACCAGCAGTGCATTCCACACACCCACCACTCTCTGTATGAAAAACTTACCCCTGACATCCCCTCAGTACCTATTTCCAAGCACCTTAAAACTATGCCCCCTCATGTTAACCATTTCAGCTCTGGGGAAAAAGCCTCTGACTATCCACTCAAAAAATGCCTCTCATCATCTATATACCTCTGTCATTTCAGCTGTAATCCTCCATTACAAAATGCCGAGTTCACTCAACTTATTCTCATTAAGGTACGCCCTCCAAACCAGGCAACGTCCTTGTAAATCTTCTCTGCACTCTCTCTCTCTATATATATATCCTTCCTGTAGTGAGGTGACCAGAAATTAACTCAGGACTCCAAGTGGTGTCTGACCACGGTCTTATATAACTGTAACATTACCTCATGGCTTTTAAACTCAATCCTACAGTTGATGAAGGCCAACACACCATACACCTTCTTAACAACACTGTCAACCTGAGTAGCAGTTTTGAGTGTTCCATTGACATGGACCCCAAGATCTCTCAGATCCTCCACACTGCCAAGAATCTTACCATTTATATTATATTCTGTCTTCAAATTTGACCTACCAAAATGAACCACTTCACATGTATCTGGGTTGAAGCCCATCTGCCACTTCTCAGCCCAGTTCTGCATCCTATTGATATCCCACTGTAGCCTCTGACAACTATCCAGACTATCCAAAACACCTACAACCTTTGTGCCATCAGCAAACTTACTAACCCACCCTTCTAATTCTTCATCCAGGTCATCTATAAAAATCACAAAGAGGAGGGGGTCCCAGAACAGATCCCTGAGGCACACCACTGGTCACCAATCTCCATGCAGAATATGAACCATCTACAACCACCCTTTGCTTTCTGTGGGCAAGCCAGTTCTGGATTCACAAAGCAAGGTCTCCTTGGATTCCATGCCTCCTTACTTTCTGAAGGAGCCTTGCATAGGGAACCTCATCAAATCTTACTGAAATCCATGTACACTACATCCACTGTTCTACCTTCATCAATGTGTTTCGTTACATCCTCAAAGAGTTCAATTAGGCTCATGAGGCAGGACCTGCCCTTGGCAAAGCCATGCTGACTATCCCTAATCAAATTATGTCTCTCCAATGCTCATAAATCCTGCCTCTCAGGATCTTCTCCAACAACTTGCCCACCACTGAAGTCAGGTTCACTGGTCTATAATCTCCTGTGTTATCTATACTCCCTTTCTTGAACAAGGGAACAACATTTGTCAACCTGCAATCCTCTGGTACTTCTCCCATCCCTGTTGATCACCACAAGAGGCTCAGCAACCACTTCCCTCACTTCCCACAGTAGCCTGGGGAATATCTCATCCAGTCTCGGTGACTTATCTAACTTAATGCTTTTCAAAAGTTCCAGCACATCCTCTTTCTTAATATGTATATGTTCAAGCATTTCAGTTCGCTGTAAATCATCCCCACATTTGTTCCCTGCAGAATACTGAAGCAAAGTATTTATTAAGTACCTCTGCTACATCCTCCGACTCCATGCACGTTTCCACTATCGCATCTGATTGGTCCTATTCTCACACAGCTCATCCTCTTGTTCTTCACATACTTGTAGAATGCCTTGGGGTTTTCCTTAATCCTGTTCACCAAGGCCTTCTCATGGCTCCTTCTGGCTCTCCTAATTCTATTCTTAGCTCCTTCCTAGCAACCTTGTAATTTTCTACAGCTATAACAGTACCTAGTTTTTTTTTTAACCTCTCGTAAGCTTTTCTTTTCTTTTTAATTAGATTTTTCTACATACTTTGTACACCATGGTTCTTTAACCCTACCATCCTTTCCCTGCCTCAATGGAACATACTATGCAGAACTCCAATCAAATGTTCCCTGAACATTTGCCACATTTCTGCCATGCATTTCCCTGAGAACATCTGCTCCCAAGTTCCTGCCTAAAAGCATCATATTTCCCCCTACTCCAATTAAATATTTTCCCAAAGTCTGCTCCCATCCCTCTCCAGCACTATAGTGAAGGAGATAAGAGTTGTGGTCAATACCTCAAAAATACTCTCCTACCGAGGGATCTGACACCTGACCAGGTTCATTTCCCAATACCAGATCAAGAACAGCCTCTCCTCTAGTGGGCTTATCTACATATCAGGAAAGGTCAGGAAAACTTCCTGAACACATCTAACAAACTGCACCCCATCTAAACCCCTTGCGTTAAGAAGATGCCAGTCAATATTAGGAAAGTTAAAATCTCCCACCACAACAACCCTATCATTATTGCACCGCAACAGAATCTGCCTCCGTATCTACTCCTTGATATCCCTGTTACTATTGGGGGATCGATAAAAAGCACCCAATAGAGTTATTGCCCCCTTCCTGTTTCTGACTTCCACCCACACTGATTCAGTAGACCACCCCTCCATGACTTCCTCCTTTCCTGCAGCCACGACACTATCCCTAATTAGCAATGTCATGCCCCCACCTGTTCTACCTCCTTCTCTGTTCTTTTTTGAAACATCTAAAGCCTGGTACAGTCAGCAGCCATTCCCATTCCTGAGACAACCAAGTCCCTGTAATGGCCACAATGTCACAGTTCTACGTATGGGTCCACGCTCTAAGTTCATCCACCTTGTTTATGATACTGCTTGCATTAAAATAGACACATCTCAAACCATCAGACTGAGTGCATCTTTGCTCTAACATC
Source organism: Hemitrygon akajei (assembly GCF_048418815.1). NCBI lineage: Eukaryota > Metazoa > Chordata > Chondrichthyes > Myliobatiformes > Dasyatidae > Hemitrygon > Hemitrygon akajei. Next base: position 17,066,345 of record NC_133130.1, read on the forward strand.
TGCCTATCCTTCCTCACAAACTCCCTGCAAGCTGTCTCAACTTGTGCTCCATCCTCCCCATCCTCTGCCTCTTTACTTTCATCCCCACCCCCCTGAAAATCTAGTTTAAACCCTCCCCAATAGCACTAACAAACCTCCTCGCCAGGATATTGGTCACCCTCAGATTCAAATGCAGCCCGTCCTTTTTGTACAGGTCACACCTGCCCCAGAAGAGGTCCCAATGACCCAAAAATCTGAATCACTGCCACAAGTACATGCACTGTTGCAATGAATAACTTACATGCACCATGCAGTAAAAATCCTGCATGTGGCTGCATCACTGGTACATTAATGATTGAAGATTACTTGTCTTTAACTCTCCGGTTTGCTTCCAGTTCCTCGTGCTGGTGAGGGCAGGAACAGGGAGATTAGGGGATCTCAATGTGTGGCTGAGGAGCTGGTGCGGGAAGCAGGGTTTTAGATTCTTAGACCAATGGGATCTGTTTTGGAGTAAGGATGAATTGTACAAAAGGGACAGGTTGAACCTTAACAGGAGGGGGACCAACATTCTGGCAGGCAGGTTTGCCACTGCTGCACGGGTGTGTTTAAACTAAGTAATGAGGGGAGGAGACGAACTGGAAATATAAGGATGGAGTTAAAGGGAAAGAGAGAATAAGAAAAGTTAAGAAAGACAACAGAATTAACGGGGCAGAAAGCTCAGGAAGGGATCAGAGAGTATGGCCAAGTGCAATAGGAATCGATGTGAGAGGTGAGGGGAGTAATGGATTAAAAGTATTATATATGAATGCATGAAGTATAAGAAATAAAGTGGATGAGCTTGAGGCTCAGTTGGAAATTGGCAAGTATGATGTTGTAGGAATAACAGAGACATTGCTGCAAGAGGACCAGGGCTGGGAAATGAATATTCAAGGGTACACGTCCTATCGAAAGGACAGACAAGTGGGCAGAGGGGGTGGGGTGGCTCTGCCGGTGAGGAATGAAATTCAGTCCCTTGTGAGGGGTGACATAGAATCAGGAGATGTAGAGTCAGTATGGATAGAACTGAGAAATTGTAAGGGCAAAAAGACCATAATGGGAGTTATCTACAGGCCCCCGAACAGTAGCCTGGATATAGGGTGCAAGTTCAGTCAAGAATTAAAATTGGCATGTCGCAAAGGTATTGCTACACTTGTAATGGGGGATTTCAACATGCAGGTAGACTGGGAAACTCAGGTTGGTACTGGACCCCAAGAAAGGGAGTTTGTGGAGTGCCTCCAAGGTGGATTCTTAGAGCAGCTTGTACTGGAGCCTACCAGGGAGAAGGCAATTCTGGATTTAGTGTTGTGTAATGAACCAAATTTGATAAGGGAACTTGAGGTAAAGGAGCCATTAGGAGGTAGTGACCATAATATGATAAGCTTTAATTTACATTTTGAGAGGGAGAAGGGAAAATCGAAAGTGGCAGTATTACAGTTGAGCAAAGGGGATTATGGAGCTATGAGGGAGGAGCTGGCCAAAGTTGACTGAAAGGATACCCTAGCAGGGAAGACAGTGGAACAACAATGGCAGGTATTTCTGGGAATAATACAGAAAGTGCAGCATCAGTTCATTCCAAAGAGGAAGAAAGATTCTAAGAGGAGTAGGGGGCAACAGTGGCTGACAAGAGAAGTCAAGGACAGTATAAAAATAAAAGAGAAGTATAACATAGCAAAGATGAGCAGGAAGCCAGAGGATTGGGAAACTTTTAAACAGCAACAGAAGATAACTAAAAAGGCAATACGAGGAGAAAAGATGAGGTACGGAGGTAAGCTAGCCAAGAAAATAAAGGAGGATAGTAAAAGCTTCTTTAGGTATGTGAAGAGGAAAAAAATAGTTAAGACCAAAGTTGAGCCCTTTAAGTCAGAAACGGGTGAATTTATTATGGAGAACAAGGAAATGGCAGACGAGTTGAACAGGTACTTTGGATCTGTCTTCACTAGGGAGGACACAGACAATCTCCCAGATGTAATAGTGGCCAGGGCACCTAGGTAAGGGACCTGTGCTTAGGTAATGGAGGAACTGAAGGAAATTCATATTAGGCAAAAAATGGTGTTGTGTAGACTGATGGGACTGAAAGCTGATAAATTCCCAGGGCCTGAATGTCTGCATCCCAGGGTACTTAAGGAGGTGGCTCTAGAAATCGTGGACACATTGGTAATCATTTTCCAATGTTCTATAGATTCAGGATCAGTTCCTGAGGATTAAAGGGTAGCTAATGTTATCCCACTTTTTAAGAAAGGAGGGAGAGAGAAAACTGGGAGTTATAGACTAGTTAGCCTGACATCAGTGGTGGGGAAGATGCTGGAGTCAATTATAAAAGATGAAATAATGGCACATTTGGAAAGCAGTAACAGGATCGGTCCAAGTCAGCATGGATTTACGAAGGGCAAATCACGCTTGACTAATCTTCTGGAATTTTTTGAGGATATAACTATGAAAATGGAAAAGGGAGAGCCAGTGGATGTAGCGTACTTGGACTTTCAGAAAGCCTTTGATAAGGTCCCACATAGGAGATTAGTGGGCAAAATTAGAGCACCTGGTATTGGGGGTAGGGTACTGACATGGATAGAGAATTAGTTGGCAGACAGGAAACAAAGAGTAGGGATTAACGGGTCCATTTCAGAATGGCAGGCTGTGACGAGTGGGGTACCGCAAGGCTCGGTGCTGAGACCACAGCTATTTACAGTATACATTAATGATTTAGATGAAGGGATTAAAAGTAACATGAGCAAATTTGCAGATGACACAGATCTGGGTGGCAGTGTGAAATGTGAGGAGGATGTTATGAGAATGCAGGGTGACTTGGACAGGTTGGGTGAGTGGGCAAATGTATGGCAGATGCAGTTTAATGTGGATAAATGTGAGGTTATCCACTTTGGTGGCAAGAACAGGAAGGCAGATTACTATCTGAATGATGTCAAGTTAGGAAAAGGGGAAGTACAACGAGGTCTAGGTGTCCTTGTTCATCAGTCACTGAAAGTAAACATGCAGGTACAGCAGGCAGTGAAGAAAGCTAGTGGCATGTTGGCCTTCATAACAAGGGGAGTTGAGTATAGGAGCAAAGAGGCCCTTCTGCATTTGTACAGGGCCCTGGTGAGACCACACCTGGAGATTGTGTTCAGTTTTGGTCTCCAAATTTGAGGAAGGACATTCTTGCTATTGAGGGAGTGCAGCATAGGTTCACGAGGTTAATTCCCGGGATGGCGGGACTGTCATATGTTGAAAGGTTGGAGCGACTGGGCTTGTATACAATGGAATTTAGAAGGATGAGAGGGGATCTGATTGAAACATATAAGATTATTAAGGGATTGGACACGCTAGAGGCAGGAAACATGTTCCCAATGTTGGGGGAGTCCAGAACCAGAGAACACAGTGTAAGAATATGTGTAGGCCATTTAGAACAGAGTTGAGGAAAAACTTTTTCACCCAGAGAGTTGTGGATCTATGGAATGCTCTGCCTCAGAAGGCAGTGCAGGCCAATTCTCTGGATGCCTTCAAGAAAAGGTTAGATAGAGTTCTTAAAGATAGTGCAGTCAAGGAATATGGGGAGAAGGCAGGAACGGGGTACTGATTGTGGATGAACAGCCATGATCACAGTGAATGGCAGTGCTGGCTTGAAGGGCTGAATGGCCTACTCCTGCTCCTATTGTCTATTGTCACACTTACATTGAAACACAGAGTGAAAAATGCATTATTTGTGTCTAGTCAAATCAGCAAGGATTGTTTAAGTCTTGCCATGACTATGGCACCAAACATATTAGCATCATGCACAAGAGAAACATAAACATACAGTGGCATGCAAAAGTTTGGGCATCCCTGGTCAAAATTTCTGTTACTGTGAATAGCTATGTGAGTAAAAGATTACCTGATTTCCAAAAGCCATAAAGTTAAAGATGGCACATTTCTTTAATATTTTAAGCAAGATTACTGTTTTATTTGCATCTTTTACAGTTTCAAAATAACAAAAAAGCAAAAGGGCCCGAAACAAATTTTTTTGCACACAGCATGGTCAGTACTTATTAACACCCCCTCTGGCAATTATCACAGCTTGTAAATGCTTTCTGGAGCCAGCTAAGAGTCTTTCAATTCTTGCTTGGGGGATTTTCGCCCATTCTTCCTTGTAAGTCTTCTAGTCCTGTGAGATTCTTGGGCCATCTTGCATGCACTGCTCTTTTGAGGTCTATCAACAGATTTTCGATGATGTTTAGGTCAGGGGACTGTGATGGCCATGGCAAAACCTTCAGCTTGCGCCTCTTGAGATAGTCCATTGTGGATTTTGAAGTGTGTTTAGGATCATTATCCTGTTGTAGAAGCCATCTTCTTTTCATCTTCAGCTTTTTTACAGATGGTGTAATGTTTGCTTCCAGAATATGCTGGTATTTAATTGAATTAATTCTTCCCTCTCCCCGTGCCACTGGCTGCAACACAAGCCCAAAGCATGATCGATCCACCCCTGTGCTTAACAGTTGGAGAGGTGTTCTTTTCCTGAAATTCTGCACCCTTTTTTCTCCAAACATGCCTTTGCTCATTGCGGCCAAAAAGTTGTATTTTAACTTCATCAGTCCACAGGACTTGTTTCCAAAAAGCATCAGGCTTGTTTAGATGTTCCTTTGCAAATTTCTGATGCTGAATTTTGTGTTGAGGACATAGGAAAGGTTTTCTTCTGATGACTCTTCCATGAAGGTCATATTTGTGCAGGTGTCATTGCACAGTAGAACAGTGCACCACCACTCCAGAGTCTGCTAAATATTCCTGAAGGTCTTTTGCAGTCAAATGGGGGTTTTGATTTGCTTTTCTAGCAATCCTATGAGCAGTTCCCTTGAAAAGTTTTCTTGGTCTTCAAGACCTCAACTTGACTTCCACCGTTCTTGTTAACTGCCATTTCTTAACTACATTACAAACTGAGGAAATGGTTACCTGAAAATGCTTTACTATCTTCTTATAGCCTTCTCCTGCTTTGTGGGCATCACTTATTTAAATTTTCAGAGTGCTAGGCAGCAGCTTAGAGGAGCCCATGGCTGCTGATTGTTGGGACAGGGTTTGAGCAGTCAGGGTATTTATAAAACTTTGAAATTTGCATCACCTGGCCTTTCCTAACGATGATTGTGAACAAACCATAGCCCTAACAAGCTAATTAAGGTCTGAGATCTTGGTAAAAGTTATCTGAGAGTTCAAATCTCTTGGGGGCCCAAACGTTTGCATGGTGCTCCTTTCCTTTTTCAACTCTAAAATTGTAAATAACAAAAATAATACACTAATCTTGCTTAAAATGTTGAAAAGAATGTTTCATCGTTAACTTTATGACTTTTGTAGATCAGTTCATCTTCTACTCACTTAACTATTCATAGTAACAGAAATTTTGACCAGGGTGCCCAAAGTTTTGCATGCCACTGGTAAATTAAGCACAAATTTTACAAGACAACACAATTAGAACAAAAAAAACCAACGTCCATTTTTGCGCAAAGTGATCAAAGGGATGCCAGTGTTGCTAAACTGTAGTGGTTAGCATTGTGCCATTTGGTTCAAAAACTGAACGGTTGAAGGGAGTTAGCTGTTCTTGAACATGGAGGTGTGGGACTTTGGGCTTCTAAACCTGCAGTCTGATGGAAACTGAGAGAAGATGGCATGGTAGATGTGAGAAAATGGCAGGGGATAGACGGTGGGGATCCCTGAAGACGGACCTTGCCTTCTTGATACTGTGCCTCCTGATACTACTGACGGGGGGGAGGGTTATATTGGGCCAAGTCTATCAGTCTACAGCTCCTTACATTCATGACGCTGAGTAACTACCCTGTCTAAGCCTCTCATAATCTTATAAACTTCTATTTTCCCGTCTCAGAGCAAGTCAACACTAGATGCATCAGAAAGTTATAAACACAAGCGAGTCACAGATGATGAATATCCAGTAACACGTCAGTGCATCAGAAATTCCCTGTCTTGGAGCTGTCTTTTCAACTCTCTCCAAAGAACACCCCCCCCCCACCCCACTCCATGTCCACATCACCAAATCACTCTGAGGATTCCTGCATTCCGTTCCACCCTCTCCTATGAGGGACACACAGAAAAGGCAGAGATTTCCCAAATGGGAAAATCATGCAGTCCATGCCGAGTTCTGTTGACAGACCGAAGCAAACGGCAACATCAGAGTTCAGGATCACAAACAGACTGAGGAAAAACCAGTTCGCCTCAAAATGGCATTGTGTTGCGTTTACCTTCAGACCGTGAGACAAAAAAGTAAGTAGATGTTGGTTTATTAATACCACGCGTACCGCGAAACCGCGAGAAGTTTCTGCTTGCAGAGCATGGTGTACCTAAATACATCAAGGTGGATGAAAAGGGAAAGAAATCTTACTCATCATCTGATTTTTGCGAATCTCTTTATATTTTTTCAAGATGGATCAAGGTTTCGCTCCCCCCCCCCCACCTTACTTTCCTTTCCTAGGAAGGCCAACGGGGACCAAGCATTTGTAATCACAATCAACGACCAGAGGCTCTTCGAATGCCATACAAGTAATGTGGACACTTGCAACTTTTTACAGAAGTGCTGTGGAGAGCATTCTAACAGGCTGCATCACCTTCTGGTATTGGGTGGGGGGTAGGGTCTGGGGCATTACCCAGAATCGAAATTAGCTGCAGAAGATTGTAAACTCAGCCAGTTCTGTCAAGGGCACTGGCCTCCCCAGCATCTAGGACATCTTCAAGGACTGATGCATCACAAAGGTGGTATCCATCATTTAGGACCCCATCACCCAGGACATGCCCTTTTCTCATTGCTACCATCAGGAAGGAAGTACAGGGGCCTGAAAGCACACACTTAATGATTCAGGAACAGCTTCTTCCCCTCTGCCATCAGATTTTGGAACAGACATTGAAGCCATGAACACTACCTCACTACTTTTTTTGTCTTTTGGTACTACTTATTTAATTTAACTTTTTAAATTAAGAACTCAGAGTGTGGATCAATACATAGTTGTATAAAATGATGAGAGGCATTGATCATGTGGAGAGCCAAAGGCTTTGTCCCAGGGCTGAAATGGCTAACACGAGGAGGCATTGTTTTAAGATGCTTGGAAATGGGTATCAAGGGGATGTCAGGGGTAAGTTTTCACACAGAGAGTGGTGGGTGTGTGGAACGCACTGCCGGCAGCACTGATGGAAGGGGATACAATAGAGTCTTTTAAAAGCCTCTTAGATAGGTACATGGAGCTTAGAAAAATAGAGGGCTATGCAGTCGGAAATTCTTGGCAGTTTCTAGAGTAGGTTACATGGTCGGCACAACATTGTGGGCCTGCAATGTGCCGTAGATTTCTATGTTCTATCTTCTAATATATATGCTCCTTACTGCAATTTACAGTTTTTATGATTATGTATGATCAATGTATCGCTGCTGCAAAACAACAAATTTCACAACATATGCCAGTGATATTAAACCTGATTCTGATTCCTTAAAATATGCTCAGTGCATTCCAATTCTCACAGAATCTGCAACAGTTTATAATTATGCAAAAACTCATTTGCATCCTGGACCCTTGAACATGCATTTTTTTTCCCCAGATGGAAACCTGTTAAAATGACTGAGCGGGCATTAGAGCTCACGGATGGTTACATCATGCAAAGATCTTATTTATAAAATGTGATAGGTCCAGTTGTTAGAAGAACCATCTGAAGCCATTTCAAAGCTTAATACTGAGCAAAGGGAAAGCCATTTGGTCCATCATGGTGTGTTATTTGGGCAGCATGGAAACAAAACAGCCAGTGCAATCCATTACTGCTACCAGCCGTAAGATTGGTTGTTCGGTCCCCGCCACAGTTTGTTTGCATGCTCTCTCTGCGGCTGCATAGTTTCCTCGGGGTGCTCCAGCTTCCTCCCCCATTCCGAAGGTGTACAGGTTGGGGTTAGTAAGCCGTGGGCACGCTATGCTGGTGTCGGAATCAAGGCAACACTTGCAGACTGCTCCCAGCACTCCCTCAGACTGAGCTGACAGTTTGATATACATGTGACTAATAAAGCTTATTTCTTTAAAGGTAAATCTGCACGTGGACCACTTAACCCGGAGTAACCCAGGTAACCATACTAGGTGCAGTCCAGTCAAGTATAGTGTTCAACACCTCCGAGGGAGGATGTTCTTTATCTGGAATGTACGTCATCCTCCATCTGTGTAGTGCATTGTCACAGGAAGGCTAACGGCATCGCCATGGTACCTGCCACCACGGCCATTTCCCTTTTCTATCTTCTACCTTTTGGGGAAAGATACAGAAGTTTGAAAGGCCAGATGGTCACTTCCTTCCCATCCCCTTCCCAGTGGTACTGTCATAACCTTAATTC